>NW_027361878.1:19165000-19595000 GCF_039654945.1 Dendrobates tinctorius
TAATGTGAATATCAATTATTAAGGAGATGAATATATTAGGCATCAAATGAACAGTCATTTATGGAAGCTGATGAGTTGGAAACAGAACATAATTTGTAAGGCATAAGGATCTACACAACTTTGCTGGAGTCAAAATTGTGATGGTCAGATGAAGGAGTCAGAAAATCGCCAAAACACTGTCTTGTTGAGTTTATGCAGTTGTTAGTACCTAACAAAAATAGTCCAAAGAAGGAAAAAAAAACTGAACTGAATACAGTCATATGAGCCCAAGGCTCACTAATGCAATCCCGGTTCAATTCTCAGATGTGGTAAATAAAAAAAAAAAAAAGAAAAAAGTAGATGTCAGCTATGTGCATCACTGCATGTTGCATACAGGGTTGCATGTAATGCACATTATAAGATCGGAAGTTTAAAATCTACCGTATGCAATATATTTTTTTTGTATCCTTAATAAAAATAAATACAAATCGTAAAGGCAAAAAAGGTCTCATAAAGAACTTAGAAGATTTAGCATTCTTTTGTTTCAAACAAGAACTCTATGTTTTACAAAAGACCATCTGCTCTCTGAGTCATAACACATTACCAGCACTGAATGGGTTAAACAGACATCATTCAGGACTTTCATGGCCAGCTGTCCCTTGCCCTCTAACCCCATCTCACTCCTGAGCTGTCCTTGTCCCAGATACCCTGCAGGGACAGACAAACCATCCCTTCTCCCTACAGGAAACACTCTAGTAATATGGAGTCACACATTAAAAGTTAGCAGTTATGACACAAAACATTATTACCTCATTGGATTGGTTATAAGAAGCAAGAAGCCTCCTCCCAAAAAGGCAAATAAAGTGCACTCACAATTAGGCTGTGTGCCCACGATGCGATTTATAAGCGTTTTTGCGGCGATTTTCGGCGCGAAAACGTTTAAAAAAAACTCGTACAGAACGCCCCCCCATGCATTCCTATGGCATTCCGCACATGCTGTGCTAATGCTGCACTTTTTTCCGCGGCGGAATCGCATCGCGGAAAAAAACGCAGCATGCTCATTCTTTTTGCGAAATCGCAAAGAATTGCCGCGATTCCGCACCCATAGGAATGCATGAGAACCGCTTACTTTCCGCATGTGGCTATGCCCACCATGCGCAAAGTTAAGCGTCTCATGTGCGTTTGGTACCCACGGTGTGGAGGAGAGGAGACTGTCCTCCAGGCCCTGGGTACCATACCCCTTTAAAAAAAAGAATAAAAAATAAAAAATCGGGGTATATTTACCTTCCGGCGTCCCGCGCAGCCTTCTCGTGCCTCAGCGTTCCCAGTAATGCCTTGCGGCAAGGTCCTGTGATGACGTAGTCTCGCGTTACTCTAGCGGTCTCGTGAGATCACTATAGCAACGCGAGACCAACGTCATCACAGGTCTCGCAAGGCATCGCTGGGAACGGGAGCGTCGCTGAGGCTGCGCGGGACGTCGGAAGGTAAATATACCCTGATTTTTTATTTCTTTATCATTTTTAACATTCTATCTTTTACTATTGATGCCGCATAGGCGGCCTCAATAGTAAAAAGCTGGTCACACTTGTCAAACACTATGTTTGACGGGTGTGACCAACCTGTCAATCACTTTCCAAGCGATGCTTCAAATAGCTTGGAAAGTGCTTGAATTTCGCACATGAAAATCGCGGCAAAAACACGAACATAATCGCGCAAAAAAACGAGCGTTTTCTGGGAAGGAGTCCGGTTTTGAGTGTCCGGTTTAAAACGCTACGTGGGCACATAGCCTTACAGTTACCAGTCGCTTATTTATACATTTTCTTCAGTGCACCCAATTCAAAGCCGGTCACATTACTACCATCTGCAGTAATCGCTTTCCTCATTGGTACCACAGACAAACTATAAGGGGTATTAATACTGCTAAATTGTCATCTGTCCCCACACTGACACTCCATGATAGATGGTATCTATTTACAGCAGGGTGTTCACTCCGAGCACATTCACATTGCGTTTTGCCATCCGTTCGTTTGGCTCGTCGGGACCTACGTCCGGACCCTCCCACATATGAGCAGATGGGACCATAGACTAGAATAGTGCCGATAGAGTGAACGTGCGCTCTGCCATGCATCATTTTTGGAGGTATACATAGACACAGTCTACTACGTCTAGATGTTCGCCTCCAGTAGGTGTAATCGCCCGAAAACTATGTACGGCAGAGAGCACATTGACTGTTGGCACCATTATAGTCTATGGCTCCATCAGCGCATACGCCCAAATCCCATTTTTCTGGGGAGTTCGGACACAAGCCACAAAGGGACCAACGAACGGGTGGCAAACGCAAAGTGAAAGAACCTCGACAACAGTGTACATGCAGGTTTTCATCACAAACCTGGACAAGGAGCTGAAACTCCTAAACCCTTTATCCAATTTTAATGTGGATACACTCAAAGGGAAGCTGAAAGTCTGAACTTCAACTGCATCTGAATTGTTTTGTTTAAAATTCATTGTGGTAATGTCTAGAACCAAAATTAGAAAAATGTTGTCTCTGTCCAAATATATATGGACCTAACTGTATATATTATATAACCACACACACATGCATGTATATATTACATAGTCTCCTTTATTATGTATATTGCTGTCCCTTACACAGTGTCCTCTCTTATGTACAGTACCGTCCCTTACATATTGAATTATATAGAGCCCTGTTTTTTATTACATACCTTCCTGTCTTGTTAGCTGTATAATGCAATGATAGCTGATGGAGCATGAGAAAGCTTCTTTTCTAATGGAGGAGATAAACAACTGGTCACCGGCTCCTCGATCAGCAGTCATTTCTAAAAAGAGAGGGGACTATGTAATAAAAGAGGGCACTGTGAATAACAAAAATAACAAGAATACACTATGCAAGAGACAGCACTATACATAACAGCAGAGGAAGCTATATAATAAGGGACGGCACCATATATAACTAGAGAGGATGGTAAGTAATAAGGGACGGCGTTATACATAATAAAAGAGGAAACTATGTAACTAAGGGACTGTGTTAGACATAATAAGCGATAATGTCTTCCTCCACCTCCCCCTGTTCCTAAGACCATTATAAGTCCCCCTTCCTCCCATCCCAATCCCCCACACCCCTCATTGTCCTCTCCCCCACCCCATCATTGCCCTCTTCACCACCTCCATCATTTTCTTCTCTCCCACCATCTTTACTTTCTCCCCCACCACTCCCATCATTGCCCATTCCACCACCTCCATAATTTCCTCCTCCACCACCATCGCATTCTCCCGCAGTACCCCATCATCATTTCTTTTTCCCCCACCACCCCATCATTGCCCTCTCCATCACCCCCATCATTGCCTTCTCCCCATCATTGCCTTCTCCATCACCCCATCACTGCCTTCTCCCCATCACTCCCATCATTGCCTTCTCACCATCACTCCCATCATTGCCTTCTCCCCATCACCCCCATCATGGCCTTTTCCCCATCACCCCATCATGGCCTTCTCCCCATCACCCCTATTATTGCCTTCTCCCCATCACCCCGATCATTGCCTTCTCCATCACCCCGATCATTGCCTTCTCCCATCACGGCCTTCTCTCCCCATCACCCCCATCATGGCCTTCTCCTCCAGGGCCAGGCTCCACCTACACACACACAGACATACAGACACACACACAGCAGCACCTCCCACCTGTCCGCAGCATCGCCCGCGCTTCCTCACTCTGGCACAGCAGCGGCAGCTGAATGATGAAATCTGTGTCAGAGACAGGAAGCACCGGCAGCGGGCAGGAAGCAGGATGGATCCTTGCAGCGCCGCTATTTTCTCTTGCAGGCATCGGAGCTACTTGGATTGCTCCTTGCCCACTGCACGAGGGAAACCTGGCAAGGGGCCCCAGGAGCCTCGTGCCCGGAGAAACCGGCCAGATTGCCCTCATCACTAGCCGCCCTGCAGGACCCCCTGGAGACTCTAGGTTGAATCGGCGGTATGTCCGCCCATGGCAGTACCGGATCGCGGCTCTGAATCTCTCCGGTTCAGGGAACTAGCTGCATTTTTAACAAGCTGTTCCATCGATCCGGGGAGAACCGGCCCAATCCCACCCCTGATTGTACTTGTATATTCTATATATTTTGTGCCTGTGACCTGGTCTTTATTTGACCCCCTGGGATTAATTTTGCTTTAAAATAAATAATGATAATATGGGGACTCGGCACACTGCATCACTACTGATAGGATTAGATACAGCAGCTCTGCATAGTGTCACACTGCTTGGATACATTGGCTGCTTGGATACACAGACACTCTCTGTTGTGGGAGAAAGTGGTATTCCGGTGGTGGTGTACCCCACCCACGACAGACGCTCCGTTCATTCTCTATGGGACGTTGTGTTCGGCTTTCTCCAGCCGTCCTGTGTAGAATGATTGGTGCCGGCGCACTATTGCTGGATTCTAATGGTGCACCTTCTGCCGATCAGTGCAGGGTCCCGGTGATCAGACCCCGGACATTATCTCCCATCCTCTCAATATTCCTCTAAAGTCACTTTAATTCATTAGATAATTTTACTCCCGTCTTGTCGGCGCGGTCTCTTCACTTGCTGCAGGATCCGCCCGGCTGAGCGGCGTCTGATAACTTTCATCTGAGGCCGAGTCTTCTAGGAACAAGCAGTGAGGCCGGGTGTATCTGACCGCAGAGCCCGGGTATCTGTGACCGCAGAGGCTGCGGTGTCTGTGACCGCAGAGGCCGCGGTGTCTGTGACCGCAGAGGCCGCAGTGTCTGTGACCGCAGAGGCCGCGGTGTCTGTGACCGCAGAGGCCGCGGTGTCTGTGACCGCAGAGGCCGCGGTGTCTGTGACCGCAGAGGCAGGATAACTCTGTCCCTTCCATTCCTCTCTGTCCCCTCTGTCCACCCGACTCCTGTGTCCCCTCTGTACTCCTCTGTCCACCCCAGACTCCTGTGTCCCCTCTGTCCACCCCAGACTTCTGTGTCCCCTCTGTACTCCACTGTCCACCCCAGACTCCTGTGTCCCCTCTGTACTCCTCTGTCCTCCCCAGACTCCTGTGTCCCCTCAGTCCACCCCAGACTCCTGTGTCCCCTCAGTCCACCCCAGACTCCTGTCCCCTCTGTACTCCTCTGTCCACCCCAGACTCCTCTGTCTCCTCCAGCCTCCTCTGTTCCCTCTAGTCCTCTCTGGACTCCTTTCCCTCCCTCAGACTCCTCAGTCCCCTCTGGTCTTCTTTCCCTTCTGTCCCCTCCGGACTTCTCTCCCCAGACTCCACTGTCCCCTCCGGACTCCTCTCTCCCCCAAGACTGCTCTGTCCCCTCCTGACTCCTCTCTCTCCCTGAGACTCCACTGTCCCCCCAGACTCAGCGTGTTCTGTGTACCTAAGTGCCTGACCGCATCCTCACAGCACCACCCGCTCTCTGGGCACTTGCTGCAGGACGGGGGCGCGTCTCCTTGATGATATACGGTAGCTGTAGTTCTGGGTTCTTTCTTTCTGGGGCCAGAGGTGAGCTCTGTGCTCCCTGTGGATGTGACGTGGCGATCCCCGCACTGTGCTGGCTGCAGGTCCAGCCCCTGTATAGTCCTCAGTACCGGATCACGGCTCTGAATCTCCCCGGTTCGGGGAACCGGCTGCTTTTTTTAACAAGCGGTTCCACCGAAACTGGGAGAACCGGCCGAATCCCACCCCTGCCCACAGAGTCAGACCTGCTCCCGCCGCCTCCCGCAGCTGCTCTCCTCCGTGCGCCTCGGCTCCGTGGCGCTCCACATGGCTAATTTGAAAATTGAAATAATTAGCCGTGTGGTGCTGGAGGGGCCCCCTCTCACCTGGGGCCCCCGTTCAATGAACAGGCTGCAAGGGCGGTAGGTCCGTCCCTGATATCCTATACAAAGATAGTATTTTTGTTGTGCTTTAAAAACAGAGCTACATAAGACTATACATTTTATTATATATTACCTATGCAATAAAATTTGACTGATTTAAAAAAAAAAAATACATACAAATGCTTCTTACTAAATTAGAATATCAAAAGCTAATTTATTTCAGTTCTTCAATACAAAAAGTGAAACTCATTATAGAGTCATTACAATCAGAGTGATCTATTTCACGTGTTTATTTCTGTTAATGCTGATGATTATGGCTTACAGCCAGTGAAAACCCAAAAAGTCATTATCTCAGTAAATTAGAATAATTAACAAAAAAACACCTCCAAAGGCTTCCTAAGCGTTTAAAAAGGTCCTGTAGTCGGTTTCAGTAGGCTCCACAATCATGGGTAAGGAGGAACAGGAGGAGGAGTGCCAGCGCCCTGCAAAATGAACTCCAGCAGGCCACTAACATCCATGTGTCTGCTCAAACTGTCAGAAACAAACTATGAGGGTGGTATAAGGGCCCAACCTCCACAAGTGGGTGCTGTGTTTACAGCCCAACACCATGCAGGGAGATTGGTAGATTTGACATTGGCGCCCTTGGCTCTTCACGGATGGGAGCAGTTTCACACTAAGCACGTGACAGAATCTGGAGACGCCGTGGAGAACGTTCTGCTGCCTGTAACATGACCGTTTTGGCAGTGGGTCAGTAATGGAGTTGGGAGGCATTTCTTTGGAGGGCCGCACAGCCATATCCTAGCCAGAGGTACACTGACTGCCATTAGGTATTGGGATAAGATCCTCAGACTCATTATGAAACCAAATGTAGGTGCACTGGGCCCTGGGTTCCTTCTGATGCATGACAATGCTAGGCCTCATGTGGCTAAAGTGTGTTAGCAGTTCCTGCTTGATGAAGGCATTAATGCTGTGGACTTCTCTGCCCATTCCCCAGACCTGAATCCAAATTGAGCACATCTGGGACATCAGGTTTCATTCCATCCACCAATGCCATGTTGCACCACAGATTGTCCAGGGGTTTACTAATGCTTTAATCCAGGTCTGGGAGGAGATCCCTCAGGATATCATGTGCTGCCTCATCAGGAGCATACCCAGGCATTGTAGGGAGATCATACAGGCATGTGGGAAGTCACAGACACTACTGAGCATCATTTCCTTGTCTTGAGGCATTTTCACTGAACTGAAGTTGGATCAGCCTATAATTTGATTTTCAACTTTGATTGAACTCATTCCAAATCCAAACCAACATGGGATATTCATTTTGATCTACATTGATCATTTTTATGTTTTATTGTACTCAACGCATTCCACTTTGCAATGAATAAAGATTTGAAACTGAAATATTTCAGTGATACCTAGGATGTGCTATTTTAGCGTTCACTTTATTTTTATTAGCAGTATATTTTGGAGAAACAGTAGTGAACCTTTGTGCTATAGGAAGATCAATAATAAAGTCCATAGAACTTTAAGCCCCCTTATGATATGGGAAGAGACCAAAGAGGAACAAAAGCAGCTTGATATAAGGGTCCGAACTGCACACACTAATGACAAGACGCCAAGATTTTTTTTCTTTTACATCTTTTCCATATGGGCCACCAGTGGAAACAGCTCAACAGTTTATTTCACAGATTGAAGAACAGAATGGGCCCTAGATTTTTCTAGTGGACTGCTGTTGAGCTGAGAGAACATCCTTGAAGTGAAGAAAAGGAAGGAAGAGATAGAAGGAAAAATAAAATCGGGTTCAATTACTTGTGCTTCTTCGGAGGCAACAAATGGTTTGAAGGATGTGAACAGGGCATCAGCCATGTGATTTTTTTACTGAAAGGATGGTGACGTTGAAGTCAATCCACAAAAAGAGTGACCATCGAGCTTGATGGGGATGCAACAGACTGAAGATATTCAGATTTTTATGGTCCAAATAGATAGTAACTGGGACACTAACTCTTTCAAGCAGATGAAATTCCTGAAGAACTAATTTTATTCTAAAAATTCACAATTACCTTAAGAATAATTCCGCTCTGTCAGAACAAAATTCTTGCAGAAAAAGTGGCATAGGTGATTTCATGGTTTAGATTAATTTTGAGATGGATCTGCTTCTGTAACAGGAAAGGCATCCACTTCAAGAATAATGGCCTGTCAACATCAGTAAGGTGTAGGTCAGGAGCAGTGGAAAAACAAGATTTAAATTTCGTTAAGAACTGAACATCGGAATTCGACCATTTATTAGAATTAGAGCCCTTCAGAGCGAGGACTGTAAACGGAGCTATCACTTGAGAGTAATTTTTAATGAATTAGCAACAGTAATTTGCAAACACAAGGAATCTTTGGAGGACTTGGAGACCAGCAGTTTGTGACCAAAGTAGCAGAAACTTTCTCTGGATCTATAAACAGAACTCCAGATGATATGACATATGATAGATCCAAGAATCTGTAATTCATAACTCTCAAAAAGACATTTTTCCAGCTTGGCATAAAGATGGAGATTTGCTGCAGAGGCAAAAGAAGGTTAATCTCTATCAGCAAGTGCTAACATTGGACCGACTAGATAGATAACAGAGTGTGTCATTGTTCTAGGTCAATTGAGCAAACTGGGTTCGAAACTGGATGGCATAAGGTTAGTCCTTTGTCTTAGCCAGAGTACACAGTCAGTGGCTGAATGAACACGACCTGATTTGTTAAACACTCTACGGAAGGTGGTCAAGTAGGATGGTAGAGAATGCAGCATAGGATTGTCTTGTTCCCATAATGGTACAGCCAAATCCAAAGTGTCTCTAGATAAAGAATACATGCTACTTTCAAATCGGTTAGAAACAAAATGTTGGGGACAAAGGTCTAAAGGTTCCAATATGCAAAGGTCCAGCAGGACACTGGATCTACATCAAAATGGGCAGTAATAGGCAGATGTGTAGATGGTCCTCAAGAAAAGTGTCCTGGATACCTGGATAAGAAAGCAACTGACAGTTGTTGAGGAGCTGGAGGTTTAACAGCACACAGCAGAGCCTCCTATTGGCTCACATCGAATAGCATATCCAGTTCAGATAAGTCCTTGATATCCAAAAGCAATAGTAGTTATGCCATTACAACTTTGGAATCTATGGTCTCTGTATTCTAATATAGGCTCTTTGGTGAAGTGGATGTTCTAAGCTGTAGGTTTAGGTAAGCAGCACAGACCTAGGTGATGAACCAGCAGAGCAGGTCTTGCTGGATGGGGCATTTATTTATCGTGGGCACAGTCAGCGGGGACATGTATGTTGGTTGACAGGCAAGGCAGAGCAGCAAGCACCATATGAAGCAGAGTCAGGTGTGACATTACAACCAAGCACAGTGGATAATAATTTTATTTCTATAGCGCCAACATATTCTGCAGCACTTTACATTTTAGAGGGGACTTATGTGAGGCCCCTGAGGGTTCAGTCACCACAGAGGTACTGCACCTCCTCCTGAGGTGTGGTACCCCACTATCCAGGTAAGGTGGAGACACCTGACCACACTCTAACACCTGCACCCAGCACAGACACTTTAGAATAGCAGAGCACCCTGTAAGTCAGCGGCTTTGGTTCACGAAGGGTGCCGGGGAAGTGGATGGAGCTTAGACTGCACAAGAGAGCGGAAGAAGATTAGGAAAGGGTCAGTTAGTGAGAGAAGATCCCCAGAGAGGGATGGAGTGAAAGCAAGTGCTGCAGCAGACACCTGTGATCTGGAGCTGTTGGCACGGGAAAGAGCAAGAGAAAGCCTAATTCTTCAGAAGGAAGATAGATTAGTACGGAACGTGGGGAGAAAACTCAGGACAAGGGTGAGCGCAGAGCCTTTCCTTAAGTTAAAGCGCATGTGCGGCGTCCCCAGGAGTATGGTCGCCACAGTGGCATTACCTTCCTCCTAGGGAGTTTCATGTCATGCTTGGAAGCAATAAAGGATCTCTCTGGCAGTTAACCACAACACAGTTCCATTCCAGGTCAGCAGAGGGAGCTCTGAACCAAAAACTGGGGAGGAGCTATTCTCTGAGGGCCAGGAAGGGAGAATTAGGAGTTCCTGTGAGGAGGGCAACGTGTGTGGACGTGGAGGAGAAGAGCTGGGAGATTGAGCAGAGAGTTCAGGCTCATTCCCAGCTATAGCGCATGATCTGGAGCCCGTTCTCCAAGGCTGTATGGACACTGATGGTCCTGCAACAGAAACCGGAGGAATAGGAAGCTGTAAATGCTCTATTCCCACATAAGACTCGGAGGCACAACAGCGACGTGTGAGCCAGAAGAGGAAGGCTACAGCTGTCTGCCATACGAGGGAGTTCTAAAGAGGATAAGCAAGTGGAACTTCAGTGTAACACAGTTCTGCAAGTACCTAAAACTAAGCACTAGGAAGGAGACTACACAACCCATCTGCCTAGAGAGATTCCTAAGTTGCTTCCAGGCTAGCCAGCTCCTGTGCCATCTGTAATCGGGACCCTGGACTGCATTTGCCAAGCAAAGTAAAAGTAAAGAATCTGCACCCTGTTGTGTCCTTGCCTTCTTCCTGCAAACTCTCCAGCACTGCTACATCTCTGTGCCAAACACTACACCCTCTTCCTCAACACCTTCCCTCTTCATCTACTCTGCCCTGGGACTACAACATCATTGCTGCACCACACCATCTGGCCCAGAGGATCTGTCTGCAGCATCGGCTTAACACCTTCATTGCCGAACACCACAGGTGGCGTCACGAATCATTCACTCATAAACTTTATTCCATCACTTCATCCCTTTTACATGGGTGCCCAGGGCCACGGACCGGGTCACCGCTGCTGTGACATTCCCCTCTGAGAGACCGGCCCGGTACCGAGTACCCCACAGCCCTGGGAGGGCGACACACATGGTTCAGAGTCCGGTATCCGAAGTTTTATGGATGCTGATGGTCCTGCAGCAGAAACCGGAGGAATAGAAGTTGTCACCACTTTATTCCCACCTAAGACTCAGGGGCACAATAGCAACGTGTGTGAGCCGGGACCTGAGAGTAGGAAGTCCCCGAAGCGGGCTACAGCTATCTGCCGTACGAGTGTAGTTCCAAGTAACATCTAGAAGGAGGAACTTGAGTTTAATTCACAACTACAGGTACTTCAGTTTAGGCGCTAGTGAGGAGACGTTCAGGAAAGGCATATGTTGGAGGAGTGCTGGAAAGGTGTACTCTATCTTGCCTGGGAGTTGGCCGAGCCCCTGACCTGGAGGCCATGGCACCAAAGTGGGCATCTGTATACACAAAAGACTGAGTAAAGCCTTGGAACTACAAGCCCTTGTGTCCTCCACTTATTCCTGCGCCACTCGTCTAGCCCTGCTACATCTCTGTGCTTAACACTGCATCATCTACCTCCACACCTATTACTACTGCCCTGGGACTATAGCTCCACCTGTGGGGAGCTTCAACATCATTGCTGCACCACACCATCTGTCCCAGAGAAGCAACCCTGCAGCGCTGGCCAAACTGACCAGAAACCACAGGTGGCGTCACAAATCATCTCAATAACTTTATCCCCATCACCCTACCCCTTTTACATTGACTGCCTGAGGCCACGGACCGGGTCACTGCCACTGTGACATCTCCCATTGAAATCAACGGGCCCGGCACCGAGTACTCCACGGCCTCTGGGGGCGAGTCACTTGTACAGACAAAAGAAATTACGGCATAACAATAATCACATAAATCAACAGATACCAAGAGGAATCAGGGCTCTGCTCGCAAGCTTACATTCTATGAGGAAATAGGGGATACACGAAAGGTGGATGGTAACAATTGCTTTCATTGTTCGGACCAGCCATAATGTAAGAAATCTGGTGTTCATATAATGCTGCATGAACCGGTTATCAGTCAGAATATGTAAAAGTACAGAGGGCTATTAAATGCATATAGCATGTAAGAACATGATACGAGGAACCTGGTTATGGTAAAAGTTTTGAACGGGGAAGACAGGGATAGTTAGATAAATATGTTGAGGCGGTAGACCAGTTTGAAGAAATGCATTTTAGGGCACGCTTAAAACTGTGGGTATTGGGGATTAATCGAATTATCCTGGGTAGTGCATTCCAAAAAAAATTGGCGCAGCACGTGAGAAGTCTTGGAGATCGAGTGGGAGGTTCTGATTGAGGATGTTAACCTCAGGTCATTAGCAGAACGGAGGGCACGGGTAGGGTGGTAGACTGATCGATGCATAGGTTTCTGATATCATTCAGCAGGGATGCAATTAATCACAGGGATAATACAGAAGTATATGCAGTCTGGTAATAACCTGCAGAGGAGATGTGGTACCTTTACTGCAGCATTTGAAAGTATGAACAACACCTACAAATGAAAAAAAAGCAGCATGTGCATGAAATTTCAGAAATCTCATTCACTTTGCTGGTACTGTAAAAAGCTGTGCTATTTTTTATCAACGGCAAAAACAGGCCCAAGGTGAGAATACCGTATTTTGCGGATAAGACGCACCGGATTATATGACGCACCCCAAATTTTGAGGAGAAAAATAGGAAAAATTGTTTTTAATTAAAATGGTGCTTCTTCCATTATTGGCGGATTGCCGTCCGTTGCATCCGGTTTTTTTGCGGATCCGCCAAAAGTTGCTGTCCGTCACCATCCTCAAAGATTTCAAAACGGAGCTTGCAATGTTTTTTTTTCCCTCTGGCGGATCCTCCAGACACTGTTTTAACCCGAAATTCTTTCTGGCTGCCGGAGAAAAAAAAAAATTCTCTCTCTCTCTTTTTCCAGGCTGCGATTCCTTTAAAATTCTTCATTTGTCGGATCCGTCAAAAAAACGGACGGGTGGCATCCGTTGTCATCAGCACTACAACGGATCCGCCACCTGTCCTTTTGGCGGATTTTGACTGATGCAAAAAACTGAAGTGTGAAAGAGGCCTTACCGAGGGCAGTAGCTATTGTGAAGCGGAGTCCCAGGGTCGCTGCTGGAGGATGTAAGAGTGGAGCGTTGCTGCAGGAAGCAGGCTGAGATAAGGGGGTGTTCTGATGTGCGCCGCTGCGAGTTGTTTGGTGGTGCGAGGACTCTGCCTGCATTTTGTGAAATCCCAGAGCCCCCCGCACTAATACGGTTTACTGTGCGGTAGACTCCAGGAAAATGGCTGACGGGGCATACACAGATGGAGATCTCGGCACCAAGATCTCTGGAGCCCCCGCACCACCGAACACCCGCAGCGGCGCACATTGGAACACCGCCTCATCCTAGCCTGTGGCCTGCAGCAACACTCCACTCTTGCCTTCTCCAACAGTGACCCCTGGGACCCTGCTCCACTGCGGCCAGTAAGGTATATCTGCATTATAAGGCCATGTGCACACGCTGCGGTTTGGGCCCTGCAGAACTGCAGCAGTTCCGCAGACATGGTACAGTACCATGTTAGCCTAAGGGTTTTCAAAACCGCAGTGCTCACGCTGCGGTTTTTTACCTGCGGAAAAGCTGCGGGTTTTTTTCCGCAGCATGTCAATTGTTTCTGCGGATTCTGCTGCGGTTTGCCACCTATTCCATTGTCCAGGTGTCAAACCACAGGGCAAAACCGCAGGCCAAACCGCAGCAAAACCGCAGGTCACTTTACCTGCGGTTTTACCTGCGGTTCCGCAGGAAAAAACCCGCAGGTGAATCTGCAGTGTGTGCACATACCCTAAGACGCACCCCCATTGTCTCCAAAAATTTGGGGGAAAAAAAAGGGCATCTTATAATTTGAAAAACAAGGTACTACTTTAAGAAAATACATAGAAAAGAAAGATTCCTCATGATTTAAGAATCAAAACACCTAATGTATCTTTACTCCATACAGTTTCTAACTAAATGGTACATTCTTTCAAACCATTCTTTGGAACTAATACCTCTGATATCTAGCTGTGAAGAAATTAAAACTTGTACAAATCACAGAGGCTATTACTTTTGTAAAAAGTAAATTGGATAAATATGCATTTTTAACGGAATGTCAAACAATGCAAGATAGGTTTTATATTCTCTTTGAAACTATCGGAAATCATTATTTAGACGAAAAAAGTAAGTTTCAGAGACATGGAAGATTATTTGAAAAAGGTTTATGTGATGGTGTGATATGTGGGTATCATTTTGTGTATATTTATATATTTTACGGATTTCCATAGTGTTCTCTTGTTTCCTTGTATCATTCTGGCTCGCTCTTGTTATCTGCATCTCAAAAACATTTATAGAATTCGACATTTTCTTACCTTTGACTCCGCAAAAACTCTTACTGCTTCTCTTATTCATTCTCGTCTGGACTATTGTAACTCTCTTCTAATCGGTCTCCCTCTTACCAAACTTTCCCCCCTCCAATCTGTCTTGAATGCTGCAGCCAGGATCATATTCCTCGCCAATCATTACACCGATGCCTCTACCTTGTGCCAGTCCTTACACTGGCTACCCATCCACTCCAGTACAAACTTATTACCCTCACCCACAAAGCACTCCATAGCTCAGCACCACCCTACATCTCCTCCCTCGTTTCAGTCTACCACCCTACCCGTGCCCTCCGTTCTGCTGATGACCTGAGGCTAGGATCCTCAATAATCAGAACCTCCCACTCCCGTCTCCAAGACTTTACACGTGCTGCGCCAATTCTTTGGAATGCACTTCCCAGGTCAATACGATTAGTCCCCAATCCCTACAATTTTAAGCGTGCCCTGTGTCTGTACTGTTACACACTTAACATTAAGGCTGATCCAAACAATCAGGGCAACTGTTACCACACACCTTTCGTGTCTATCTTTTTTCCTCATAGATTGTAAGCTTGCGAGCAGAGCCTTCATTCCTTTTGGTATCTGTTATGATCTATGTGATTACTGTTATGATGTAATGTCAATCGTCTGTACAAGTCCCCTCTGAAATGTAAAGTGCTGCGGAATATGTCGGCGCTATAGAAATAAAATGTATTATTATTATTACGTGTATTCCCATATTGTCTAGAGTCTCAATTACCTTTCAAAAGTCTGATAATTGAATTAGCTCACTTACTGTCTGCAGCCTGACTGTATCTATAGGGCCCGTCACACTAAGCGATATCACTAACAATATCGCTATAACGTCACTGGTTTTGAACAATAGAGGGCACCACTGCACAGGATCACCTGTTACATGCTAACCATATAGAGAAAAAGAGGCATGTACATAGCAAGGATCACTGAAGAAATAATAACAGATAATTCTTTATTGCAACACCCGAACACACAAAAAACATTAAAAACAATTAAAACTGCAAAAATGCAATCATGTTTATGCCATAACCCATGAGGGCTAAGCCCCTGCAATGACCCCACATACACAATAATTTATACAGATCAACAAATAACAGGATTAAAGTGGTGCACAATATACCACAATATAAGTGTACTTAAAGTATACAGCCTAATTCTCATAAAACCAAACACTGCAGAGATTAAATAATGGATGTAGCAGGTGCTATTCTGCTGTTGAAATGAGAGAGTACCCTAGAATGGAGGGGGCAAAACACCGCAAACAACCTGTGTCACAGAGGCAAATGCCTGCATGGATGAATAAAGACCAAGGATGCTCATGCGGTGTGAGTGGAGAGGCATGGGGAGAGAAGGCAGGGGATTAACCCTCATGGGTTATGGCATAAACATGATTGCATTTTTGCAGTTTTGTTTTTAATGTTTTTTGTGTGTTCGGGTGTTGCAATAAAGAATTATCTGTTATTATTTCTTCAGTGATCCCTGCTATGTACATGCCTCTTTTTCTCTATATGGTTTCAACGTCACTGGTTTTGTGATGCAGTAGCGATATTGCTAGTGATATCGCTATGTGTGACACTTACCTCCGACCGGCTCCCCCGCTGATTATTGCTGATCGCGCAAGAACGGCCTGGGCCGTTTCTCGTCGTCAGCTTCCTGCTTGGCTTCCTGCTGTGGCGACGAGCGGACGCGGGCGGGAGGATGTCTTCATTGCCTCGTCTGACAGGTAAGTAGCAGCCGCCGACCGCTGCTATGTCGCTGGTGAGATATGCCTGTTTGGCAGCTCACTAGCGACCACTTAGCGATGCACCAGCGATCCTGACCGGGTCATATCGTTGTTGGGATCGCTGGTGCATCGCTAAGTGTGACAGTACCTTTGTCAGGTCTGGGAGGCCTGAAAACCGCCCCAACCTGTCTGACTACCCCTGGACATAAGGAGGGGGCTGGGGAGGACAGGAGATGTTCAAGTGAGACCCTGTGTGGTGATGATCGTGTGAGGACAGCACGTCAGAGAGAAGGGGAAGCATGTGGACCCATTTTATCCTCTGCTGGATTATTGGACTCTCATCTCCTTGGACATTCATCCTGTTACTGAACTGCATTCGTGTTCTGGACTATTGTATCCTCAATGTGGTGGACTGTTTATGGACCTTTTAGCTTTGCCTATAATAAAGGTCTTGGGATTGTTCTTGATTGCGTGGTATCCATTTATATTCTTGGAAGGTATGAAAAAAAACTTTAGATCATCATCAACCTCTAAATCAAGGGGAAAACAAGTGGATTTAAAGAGTAAATGTTTGAATTTTTCTTTCCATAAATCAATAGTACACATGAAATAAGACACTTTGTCATAGATCTTATTAGAACATTCTGCTTCTTTCTTCTCCTGAACCGATAATTTATTCTCAAAATTTTCAATTTATAAGTAAAATTTGTCTCCAGTGGAAACAGATTTTCCCATTAGTGAGATAATAGTTTGTGCTCAAAGTTATGTGGAGTAATTCCACAATTGCGGCAAAATGTCTGCCTGCCTCTCGTTCCTTCTTTCCACAAAATTTTAAAAGCCCAAACTGTCATTATCTCAGTAATGGGTAAACCTGTCTTCACTGACAGATTTGATAGCGTTAACTGAAAAAAATTGAGAGAAAGATCAATCCAGCAAGAGAAAAGTAAAATTCTCTGATAAATATGTTGCAGTTACTTATTTTCATGTTTACTTCTGATTTACAATATAAAAAATTGAACCACTGATTACATTTTAAATATAAAGAACAATCAATCTAAATGTGTCTTTCTCATTATATGAAATCAATTTTTGGAATCAGTTACTTGTCAAGAAAATGTATTCAAATAAAAAAAAGTACAAACAATAAAAGCCAAATGGCAAAAAAACACACAGCGTGGAGGAAGGAGACAATATATGAGGCTACGAAAAGGAAAATTAGAAGATTCACTCAATATTGTTGTTGTCTAGTCTTCTACAATACTCTCCTTCGAACAAATAGAATTGCTATCCAAAGGTCATAATTTTTATTAAACAAAAAAAATTATAAAGTGTAAATTTTTTTTTTTTTTTTTTTTTTTTAAATCCCTGTAGCGATCTGCTCTATAAAACTGTCCCACTAGTTAACCCCTTCAGGGAACACTGTAAAAATAATAAAAAACTAGGCAAATAATTCTTTATCATTATACCACTGAACAAAAAGTACAATAAAACAAGATCAAAAAGACAGATATAAATAAAAATGGTACCGCTGAAAATATCATCTTGTCCCGCAAAACCAAGCTGCATATGGCTCCATCAGCACAAAAATAAAGTTATAGCTCTCAGAATAAAGCAATGCAAGTTATTTTTTCTATAAAATAGTTTATTGTGTAAAAGCGCCAAAACATAAAAAAAAATATATAAATGAGGTATCGCTGTAATCGTACTGACCCGAAGAATAAAACTGCTTTATAAATTTTACCACACGCGGAACAGTATTAAAAAAAAAAAAAAAAATAAAACAATTCCTGAATTGCTAGTTTTTGTTCATTCAGTCTCCCATAAATCGGAATAGAAAGCAATCAAAAAATGTCATGTTCCCGAAAATGGTACCAATAGAAACATCAGCTAGTACCGCAAAAAACAAGCCCTCACATGACTCTGTTGGCCAAAATAAAAAAAATTATAGCTCTCAAAATATGGTGATGCAAAAACTTGTTTTCACAATAAAAAGCGTCTTTTAGTGTGTGACAGTAGCCAAACATAAAAACCCAATATAAAATCGGGTATAGCTATAATCGCACCAACCCGAAAAATAAAATCACCTAACCACTTATAACGCACGAGGAACTGCATAAAAAATAAAACCAATTCTTCACATGCTGTTGATTTTTTCATTCTGCCACCTAAAGATCGCAGTAAGTCCCGGCACACCGTTATCCTGCGCTCTGCGCTTACACTGGGGTTTCTTTGTAAATCTCTGAAATACGTGATTCAGACAGAACCTCTGGCAGAAGATTCCCTATAATGAGGCAGATGAAGGCACTGGACACCGTCTGACCTGTGACCTGGCGGCGTCCGTCTTTTTAGGATTGCATAAGAGTGCCGTCTGCCACAGTTTTGTGCACTTCTGAAAAGAAGGAAACCGTGGAACAAAGGCCAGATGGAGTCCAGAGTAACTACTGCCTCACTATAGTGCAGTGTTCCCCAACTCTGATCCTCAAGAGCCACCAACAGGTCATGTTTTCAGGATTTCCTCAGTATTGCACAGTTGTTTGAATTCTTACCTGTCCAGATGATGCAATTATTACCTGTGCAATACTAAGGAAATCCTGAAAACATGACCTGTTGGTGGCGCTTGAGGACCGGAGTTGGGGAACACTGCAATAGTGAATGGATCCATCGGGGGTTTCATCGGAATCACGTCCCTCAGAGATTTAGTTGGAAACTACAAAGTAAGTAGTCATCGTAGAGTGCCAGATAACTGTGATCCCAAACGTTATGTAAAATGTTCCCAATAAAAGCTTCCACTCAATCCACAAAAAAAGCAAGTCCTCTCTCAGGTCTGTAATCTGTTAATGGAAATATAGGTGGCTTCCACGTTACTGGTAGCACAAAGGCTCTGGAAAAGCGAAATGGCTACTCACCCTCCAAAAGAATATTCAGCAAATTTTCTGCTTCCAAATCCAAATGCCTCCCTCCCTTCTGAGCCCCAATGCGCCTAAAAAATATATAGCGCCCACATGTTTGGTATTTCTGTAGTGATGAGAGCCCACCTAATTTGCAGGTGCGTGTCTCCAGAAGCATGAGCTGGGCATAATGTACTGGTCACTACAACGGCAGTTTGCAATTTTCACTCAGTAACATCCACTGCTGCTTGTTTCTGGAAAACATCCATGGAGTCAAAATCGTCACTACATCTGTAGATAAATTCCAAAAGGGTTATAATTTCCAAAATGGGGTCACTTGAGGGGGGGGGTTCAGCTTTTCTAGCACTTAGGGGCTCTTTATATGGAATCCTCAAACTAGTATAGGAAAATCTGTGCTCCAGGAGGCAAATAGCGCACCGTCCCTCCCGAGTCACTCCGTATGGCAAAGTAGTACTGCACAGCCACATATGGAGTGTTTCTACATTCAGCAGAAATTGTGCGACAAATTTTGGTGCCATTTTTACGCTTTTCCCAGTGTGAAAATGTAAAACTTGGGACTAACACACAATCTTGGTCTTAAAAATTTAAATTTTTTCTTCACTGCCCAATGGTATAAAAGCTTGTGACACACCTGTGGTGTCAATATAATCACTGCACCCCTAGATGAATTCATTGAGAGGTTTAATTGGTAAGATGGGGTCACTTATGGGGGCTGTGCTGTTCTGGAACCTCAATATCTCTGTCCATGTAACATGGCACCCTCAAACAAGTGCAGCAAAATCTGCACTGTAATATGGCACTACTTCTCTTCTGAGCTTTGAACTGTGCCTCATAAGTAGGTTTCGACCACATATGAGGTATCGATGAACTCAGGAGAAATTGCACAACAAACTTTGGGGTCCATTTCCACCTTTTGTCCTTGTGAAAATACAAAATTTGTAGCTAAAAGATTTTTGTGGGAAAAATTAGATTTTTTTTATTTTCACGGCTTAACGTTTTAAGCTTCTGTGAAGCACCTAGGGGTTGATTCAAGGTACTCAATACACATCTAGATAAGGTCCCAAAGGGGTCTAGTTTCCAAAATGGTGTACTTGTGGGGGATTTCCACTGTTTAGGCACATCAGGGGCTCTTCAAACGCAACATGGCGTCTGCTAATTATTTCATCAAATTTTGCATTCCAAAAGTCAAATGGTGCGCCTTTCCTTCCAAACCCTGCCGTGCGCTCAAACAGTTGTTTTCCTCCATATATTTGGTATCAGCTTAATCCAGAGAAATTGCACAACAAATTGTATGGCGTAATTTCTCCTTTTACCATTATGTAAATGCACAATTTGGAGCTAAAATTTTTTCTTTTTTTATTTCCTCGGCTCTACGTTATAAACTTCTGTAAAGCACCTGTGGGTTCACGGTGCTCAATATACATCTAGATAAGTTCCCTATGGGGTCTAGTTTCCAAAATGGTGTCACTTGTTGGGGGTTTCCACTGTTAAGGTACATCAGGTGCTCTCTAAACGCGACATGGCAACCTCTAATTATTCCAGCATATTTTATATCCAAAAAGTCAAATGGCGCTCCTTCCCTTCTGAGCCATGCCGTGTGCCCAAACAGTAGATATACCCCACATATTGGGTATCAGCGTACTCAGGAGAAATTGCACAACAAATTGTATGGCACAATTTCTCCTTTTACCCTTCTATAAATGCAAAATTTGGAGCTAAAAAGATTTGTGAAAAATTTTGATTTTTTTTAATTTCATCGGCTCTGTTATAAACTTCTGTGAAGCACCTGTGGGTTCAAGGTGCTCAATTTACATCTAGATAAGTTCCCTACGGGGTCTAGTTTCCAAAATGGTGTCACTTGGTGGAAACCCCCACTGTTTAGAGAAACACCTGATGTGCCTAAACGCGACATGGCAACCGCTAATTATTCTAGCATATTTTATATTCAAAAAGTCAAATGACGCTCCTTCCCTTCAGAGCCGTGCCGTGTGCCCAAACAGTAGATATACCCACATAGTGGCATGCTCAGGAGAAATTGCACAACAAAATGTATGGTCCATTTTCTCCTGTTATCCTTGCAAAAGTAAAAAAAAAATTGGTCTAAAGGAACATTTTTGTGAAAGGAAAAGTAGATGTTTATTTTTTTCCTTCCACATTCCAAAGATTCCTGTGAAGCACCTGAAAGGTTAATACATTTCTTGAATGTGGTTTTAAGTACCTTAAGGGGTGCAGTTTTTAGAATGGTGTCACTTTTGGGTATTTTCTGTCATATAGGCCCCTCAAAGTAACTTCAAATGTGATGTGGTCCCTAAAAAAATGGTTTTGTAAAACTTGTTGAAAAAATAAAAAATCTCTGGTCAACTTTTAGCCCTTATAACTTCCTAACAAAAAAAAAAAATTTTGGTTCCAAAATTGTGCTGATGTAACGTAGACATGTGGTAAATGTTATTTATTTACTATTTTGTGTGTTATAACTATGATTTAAGGGCATAAAAATTAAAAGTTTGAAAATTGTGAAATTTTCAACATTTTTGCCAAATTTACATTTTTTTTCACAAATAAACGCAAGAAATTCTACCACTATCATAAAGTACAATATGTCACAAGAAAACAAACAAGCTCAGAATCTCCAACATGCGTTGAAGCATTCCAGAGTTATTACCTAATAAAGTGACAGTGGTCAGAATTGTAAAACTTGGCATGGTCAGAAAGATGAAAACAGGCTAAGTCTCAAAGGGGTTATCTATATTGAGATCAATCATTCTAAATCATCCATTACTTGTTATGATCAATTTATTGACAATTTGTTGATTCCTCAGTGGAAGGGGAAAGGGAGGAGGTTAGCACCTTACTTTTGTTTATCATATTCCAAAAATTATCTACCATAAATCTTAAACTCACTTGGGCGATTAATAACATCAAATAGATTCCTGTTGGAGATTTTTTTTTTGAGCCAGGAAAGCATGGCCCAAAGATTGTCGATTATATATACTATGTGTTACTATCAATAATAGACTACAACAACATGAGTGTAAAGTGTGTATGCTGGTAAAAACATCCAATTTCATGAAAAGAAAAAAAACAAAAAACAAAAGAAATTTTGCTAAAGGTACCGTCAGGACACACCGTCAGGATCGCTGGTGCATCGCTAAGTGGTCGCTAGTGAGCTGCCACACAGGCAGATCTCACCAGCGACATAGCAGGGGTCGGGGGTCGCTACTTACCTGTCAGACGAGGCGATGAAGACGTCCTCCCGCCCGCGTCGCTCGTCGGCGCCACAGGAAGCCCAGCAGGAAGCTGACGACGAGAAACGGCCCAGGCCGTTCTTGCGCGATCAGAGATAATCAGCGGGGGAGCCGGTCAGAGGTAAGTATCACACATAGCGATATCGCTGCTGCGTCACAAAAGCAGTGACGTTATAGCGATACTGCTAGCAATATCGCTTAGTGTGACAGGGCCTTTAGTGACAGGAAAGAAATAATAAAAGAACTATACAAACAAGCAAATATTAACCTTTTCAACCCCGTTAATTCTTCTGTTTCCTCTGGTATATGTAGAAATAGGAAGTCTCTTGTCCCTGTGCCCTCTTCAACTCTTGACCCAGCTGATCATACATAAAGACCAACTTTAAAACAGTCTTGTTTACTGATGAGTGCGTGCAACATTGTATGGTCCAGATAGATGGAGTAATGGTTGGTTGGTGGATGGCCACCATGTTCAAACAAAGGTGTGACTGTCACAACTCTGTATGCGGAATACTCGGGACCAGGGGCTCCTTCCCTATCCCCAACGCTAAGGGCACCCTAGCTATCTCTGCTCTCTATTACTTTTGATGGTGTAGATGCTGGGGCCACGTACCTTGCTGACCTCCTGAATAAGTCCTATATCTGTATACCTCCCCACCCTGGGAAGTGAGGAGTAATAGTGTATGTACATACACAAACCAGACTAACAAGGGAGTATGTACAGGGATAAATTTAAATATCAAACATACAAACATGCACCCACAGACAACAGAGAGGGATGCTAGGGAGAAAAGGGAAGCAAATTAAATAGGAAAGGATGAGGAATTGCACACAGAGGAAACACACACATATATTAGGAGAGAGGAGTGGCCAACACTGACCAGCTGAGACCATCCAAGCAGGAAGGCTTCCAAAACTCCCAGGTGAACAGTTTAACCCCTGCACTGCTACCAGAAACCTGCACTGTTAAATATCAAAGGAAAAGTGCTTCTAATTAGTGCACGAGTATGTGAAATTAGACGCTGTAGTCTTCTGGCCCCTCTCTGTTGTGGTAAACGTGTGCCCATTACATTAGCAAGGAGGTGGCAGAGTCAAGTTTTGGTCCAGAATCATGGGGGAGAGAGCAGATAGGCCCCTTCAGGTTTCCTGAAGGTGCGAAAATGATCTAGGCAAAATACATAAACAATTTCTCAGGCTGAGTTCACACGTGGCGTTTTTTTTCGCGTTTCCGCGGCGGTTTTAACTGCGCGATTTTGCTGCAAAAAATAAGCATCCCATGCATTCCTATGGGATTCCGCAATGCTGTGCTAATGCTGCGGTTTTTACAGTGGCGGAATCGCTTCGCGGTAAAAAACGCAGCATGCTCATTAATTTTGCGGAATCGCAGCGATCCCTCACCCATAAGAATGCATTGTTCTGCTTACTTTCTGCATGTGGCTGTGCACACCATGCGAAAAGTAAGCAGAACATTTGCGGATGGTACCCACGGTCCGGAGGAGAGGAGACTGTCCTCCGGGCTTTGGGTACCATATCCCTGTAAAAAATAGAATTTAAAATAAAAAATATTGTTATTCTCACCTTCCGATGTCCCGCGCAGCCTTCCCGCCTCTCTCCACGCTCCCGGTCCCAGTAAGTCTTTGCGAGCGATGACGTCCGTTCTCGCGGGATCGCGAAGTCTCGCGGTCATTCGCATGACGTCATCGCAAATGACCATAAGACGTCCGAGAACGGACATCATCGCTGTAATTATCGCAAAGGATTACTGGGACTGGGAGCGTGGAGAGAGGCGGGAAGGCTGCGCGGGACGTCGGAAGGTGAGAATAAGAATATTTTTTTTATTATTATTATTTTTTAGATTCTATCTTTTACTATTGATGCCGCATAGGCGGCCTCAATAGTAGAAAGTTGGTCACACTCGTCAAACACTATGTTTGACGAGTGTGACCAACCTGTCAATCAGTTTTCCAAGAGATGCTACAGATCGCTTGGAAAACGCTAGCAATTCTGCAAGCTAATTACGCTTGCAAAATGCTAATTTTCCTGCGGGAAAATCGCCGGAATTTAAAATGCGATTTTCCCGCGGAATGGAATTCCGGTATTTTCGCGGTAATTTCCGCGAGTGTACCGCTACATGTGAACCCAGCCTCACTGCCACTTTCTTCTATGGCACAAAACGAAAAACAGTGTCATTCTTAGCAAAATCATCTTCAAACATGAGAGTGCACCATCTGATGCTGCAAAGAATAACCGAGTCATTGCTTGCTATGGACATAAAAGAAAAGAAACTCATGGTGTGGCCACAATCTTCCCCTGACCTCAACACTATTGAGAAACCTTTTCAGTAACCTCAAGCAAAAGCTCTATGAGGGCAGCAGGCAGTTCACATCAAAACTGCAGCTCTGGGAGGCTGTTCTGACATCCTACAAAGAAATTCAAGCAGAAACTATCAAAAACCTCACAAAGTTCAATAAATGCAAGAATTGTGAAGTTGATATCGAAGAAGTGATCCTATGTTATTGAAAAAACTTTTGAGTTCAGTAAATGTGACCTCTTAATGCTGCGAATTCAACAAATGACCATTTTGAGTCCTTTACAACCTATAAAAGGTTTTGAAACCCTGTTGTGAATAATAATTTTGAACAGTGCATTTTGATTTTTTTTTTTAGTTTTGAAAACATATATTGTTATAATTGGTAGATTTCTCTAATAAAATGTGTTTGATACTTTAACGGTTAATCATTTGAGCATTATACTGACTAGCTTGCATAGACTATTTAAGAAAATAAGAGAAAAATAACATTTGCATAATAATTTGATACGCGGTGGAGATATTTTAAAGTTGTATTGTGTGGACCTCTATAACAATCTATGAATATGAGTGCATGACACTCGAAAAGCATAAGAATGTATGGATATATTTTAATGCAGGATTTAATTAATAAAAAAAGAAAGTTTATGTCAAGATGTGCTGAACCTGGTGAATTATTTAACACCTTTGGATGCTGGACTAAGTTTGCAAGTAAAAGCTTGGACGTTGATTGGAAGTCATGAATAACGAGGAAACAATAAGGCACCATTCGGGAGCTAAGTGGAAGTTAAAGCAACTCCTGACAAGTCTATGGTTGCTGAGAGCAATACTACCACAGTACTCTGACATCATATCGCTGCCAGAGCCAACCTTAAAAGAGATTTGGGTGATGTCAGAGTTGGCATGGCTAGTACAAGGGAGCAAGCCTTGGGGGAGGGGGATAGTCTATCGAGTTTGAACAAATAAGTAACATATTTAATTGTTCTGACACGATAGTGATAAGCTTTATTTTTCTCTAGAAAATTATCTTTGCCCACTCTCCATTTAATAATTTCCCTGGATATCGTCTAGATGTATGCAATGTTCCACAGATATTCTGCTTCTGAATTCCCCTTTTTAAAAGTAGGACGTCTCTTGCTAGGACAGTGCTGGTCTCTGTTTTCCTGTACGCCGGGTATTTATTCTTCTTACAACATGCACTAACAGTGCGCTCTTAACAGCTCATCCCTTCTGATCTGAGCAGGTGAGGCAGTGCACTGTCACTTTGCATACTGCACATTGACAAGAATCTACTGAGCATACATTGGGATTGAGAACAGACGCATGCTCAGTAAAGCAGCAACTAGTCCAGCCCCTGAAATAAACATCAGATGACACTTCGCTCCAAGGTGGGGATACAGGCTTCATTTTACGTTGTAAGGCCAGGATCACACATGCGAGAAATACGGCCGAGTCTCACATGATAATACCCGGCATTGCCGCCGGCACCTGGATCGGAGTGTGCGGCCGCATAGCAATACATGGAGCCGAACAATTTTCTGCGCTAGAGGGGGGAAGCCGACGGCTGGGGGCCAATATTTGTAGCCTGGGAAGGGGGGGGGTAATACCCATGGCCCCTCCCCAGGCTATGAATATCAGCCCGCAGCTGTCTGCCTAGCCTTTACTGTCTATTAAAATAGGGGGACCCCAAAAAAAAAAAAAATTATGTGGGGTCCCCCTATATTTTATAGCCATAAAGGCTACGCAGACAGCTGCAGGCTGATATTCATAGCCTAGGAAGGGGCAATGGATATTGCCCCCCCCAGGCTACAAACACCAGCCCGCAGCCGCCCCAGAAAAGGCGCATCTATAAGATGCACGAATTCTGGCACTCAGCCCCACTCTTCCCAATCCCGTGTAGCGGTGGGATATAGGGTAATAAGGGGTTAATGTCACCTTGCTATTGTAAGGCGACATTAAGCCCGGTTAATAATGAAAAGGCGTCAATAAGACACCTATCCGTTATTAATCTTTTGAAAGAGTTAAAAAAAAAACACCTACACACATAAGCCTAAAGTCTTTTAATGAAATAAAACACGACACAGTTTTCATATTTTTATTGCTCGCCCAGATCCAAACGATGACCTCAATCTCCTAAAATAAAAAGTAAAAAAAATAAACCAACCGTATACTCCCTGTCTGACGCAGTCCAATTAATAACGAGCATCCCACGACAATTTCCCCTGTAGAAGAGTGACATCAGGTGATGTCACTGCTCTACAGGGCCTCCCAGTGATGAACTGACAGGAGATAATCCTCCTGCAGTGCATCATTGAAGAGGTCAAGTGGGTTCATTCTCTCACTTTACGACAATGCTGTGTGGGAATTTTCTCACTCAGCATTGCCAGTGAGAGAATGAACTGAAGTGACCTCTCTCCTGGCATTACCTCCGCCTGTCATTTCACCGCTGGAGCCCCTGTAGAGCAGTGACATCACCTGATGTCACTGTTCTATAGGGGAAATCGTCGTGGGACCCTCGCTATTAATTGAACTACGGCATAAAGGTAAATATAGGTTGGTTTATTATTTTATCTTTATTACAGGTGATTGAGGGCTTCGGGGAATTAGGTGATTGGTAAGTATGTACTCTATGTTATGTGTTGTATGTTATATGTATGGTTAGTATGTTGTATGTTCTGTATGTTTTTGTTTTGTTTTTTACATTCAACACATTAGCAGGATGATGAGACTACTACTGTCCCATCATTGGCTAATGTGTCACTCACTGTCAGGGTAGAAGGCATAGCCCGATGGGACACACACACACACAGGCCCATACACCATACACGCACACAGTCACCGCCCACACTCTTCCCCCCTACCGATCCGCAGCGTTTCATCCGCAGCAAAACCGCAGATCTTTTTTAGACCTGCGGTTTTGCTGCGGATCAATACAAGTCAATGGGTGCAGAACCGATGCAGATCTGCCCAAAGAATTGACATGCTGCGGAAATGAACCCGCAGCGTTTCTGCACGGATTTTTCCGCAGCATGTGCACAGCGGTTTTTAATTTCCATAGATTAACATTTTACTGTACATGACTTGCGGATCTGCAGCGGATCCGCAGAGGCAAATCTGCTGCGGATCCACAGGCAAATTCGCACTGTGTGCACATACCCTAAGTGTGTATCGTACATGTAAGGGTATGTGCACACGTTGAGGATTTGGCTGCGGATACGCAGCGGATTTGGCCCTGCAAATCCGCAGCAGTTTTCCATGCAGTGTACAGTACCATGTAAACCTATGGAAAGCCAAATCCACTGTGCACATGCTGCGGAAAATTCAGTGCAGAAACGCAGCGGTTTATGTTCCGCAGCATGTCAATTCTTTGTGCGGAATCTGCAGCGTTTTTACACCGATTCCATTATAGGAATCCACAGGTGTAAAAACACAGGTGAAATCCGCACAAAATCCACAGTAAACCCACAGGGAATCTGCAGGTAAAATGCAGGTCATTTTACCTGCGGATTCTGCAAAATCCGCAATGGAATCTGCAACGTGTGCACATACCCTTAGTATTATTGCGAAAAACTAAAATCTTTCAGATTGTTAAATAGAATCTGTCACCAGGTTTTTGACACCTGCATAATGTGGGAGCAGAGACCAGGAACCCTGTAATGTGTCACTTACTGGGCTGCTTACTGTAGTTTTGAAAACTTGGAGATTATCACTAGAGGATCAGGAAACATTGCTGCCAGAAATGAGCTCTGTATAATCCCGTCCCCACCACGGATTGGCAACTTTCTTCTCATGTACAGTGTACACAGAAAGCTGCCAATTAGTGATGTGGGCAGGGGTACACAGAGCTCAGCATCCAGAGAACTGCTAGATCTGCAGCAGATTTTAGCAAAATGACAGCAAGTAGCTCAGTAAGTGAGACACCGCTAGAATCAAGGTCTCTGCCCCTACTGGTGACAGATTCACTTTCAGAAGGCTAGTGTTTCACTGCAACATTTGTTCTTTATAAAAGAGTTCAATCATAAATGATTTCTCTATTGAATGCGGAAAAGGGAGAAATAAGGTTGCACCACTTGCACAGTGAGCTGACTGTATCAAGTGCTTGATAAATCACAACAAATATCCATATAGGACCTCATGTATACACTATATAACAAATACCACTAGCTAGAACGCAACTTAGAAATTATATAGAACTGTAAAACTTTTAAAGGGATGCTATCATCAGGAAATGACCTAGAATTTAAAATAAAGTTTTGCATTCAATCTATTTTTCTAAAACTTTTTACAATGTTTTTCCCCTCTTAACACAATCTGTTTTATAGATTACCGAAACATTTTGAAATTTTCACATTGGCCATTGGGGCTTCATTAGATTAGCTTCCAGTTTCAGGAAATTCACATGTAGATTACCCACAATGAACAGACAATAACCTTATTTTTTTGTAAGAAAACATCTAATGAGCATGTGCAAAGGTCATTGTAAAGAGAGTGGGAGCTGTGATATCGCCTGTTGTGATTGTGGATCCTGTGTTGTCAGCTGTGTTGTTACCCTTACCTGTCATCATAAACCTGCCCCTTATTGTAAGCCTATGTGCACACGTTGCGGATTCCGCTGTGGGTTTTTCCGCATGGAAACGCAGGTAAAACCGCAGGTAAAGTGACCTGCGGTTTTCCTGCAGTTTGGTCTGCGGTTTTGCCCTGCGGTTTCACACCTCTACTATGTTAAAGGTGTGAAACCGCTGCGGAAACCGCCCAAACAATTGACATGCTGCGGTTTGTAAACCGCAGCAAAACCGCGCGGAAAAAAAACGCACTGTGAGCACAGCGGATTTGAAACCCCATAGGGTTTCATTGTACTGTACCATGTCAGCGGAACTGCTGCGTTTCCGCAGGGCCAAAACCGCTGCGGAAACGCAGCAGAATCCGCAACGTGTGCACATAGCCTAAGGATTCTGTTGAAAACACTTCCTGAATGACTGGATGTAGGAGTCTAAAACAGCCACAGTGGCAACTGTGAAAATTACAAAATTTTAATACTTTTTTTTTTTCTTTAATAAAGACAGATATGAAGAAAAAAAAATGCCAATTTTTAACCTTTTTCATTGAGGATTTTTAAGCAAGTTCCAGGCAAATAATAAGAACAGGTTTTTGTCAACTTACAGACGAGTTCTTCATTCTTACAGTATACATCTTACAAGGACAGTCAGACCTGAAAGGAAGTGACAGGTATTAAGGTAGGTACACACAAGCATATTTAAAAACAAATATTCAGTCAGCTTTATCCAGAAAAAAAAAACAGTGGCATTTTTTCCTCACCTGTATGCAGTGTTTTTTTTTTTTTTTTTTTTTACGGCAGCAGCTATTAACGTTTTCCACTGCTTGGACAACCCCATCTCCAACCCCTCACTGTGCAATAGGCTTGTTAAAATTTACTGGGTATTCGAGGGGTACCATCTAATATGTTTTGGTACAAGACAGTTGTGGGGAAGCATTCATGAAGCCTTGCTTTAGTTGTCTAGGATAAAAGGTTGATAAATCGTCCCCAGGTGTTAAAGGGAAACTGTAACCAAAAATAACACTATTAACCTGCAGATATGGGGTTAATCTGCAGGTTAATAGAGTTATTAAACTGCCTGGCACCTGCCCGCAGCCAAATAAAGGGGAAAAAAATTCACTTTATTCTCCCAGCCAGCATTCTGTTTCAGTCACCTCTCTGAGTATACATACTCTGAATCACACTCCCTCTGTATTGAGACTCAGCTGTCAGTCAGGGCCGGGGCGCGGTTACAGTGGCTGCTCTGTAATGGTACTGTCACACTAAGGCCGGTTTCACATTAGCGCTTTTTAAGCGCACGCACGGCCGGGGGTAGCTCCGCCCCCGAGCCGGCTCTCTGCCCGGCGTGCCCGCCCCTTGCTTGTAGCGCCGCCTACTAGCGGACAGCGGCGCCTGCGATCGGCGCACCCTATCTTTAGCATAGGGTGCGCAGATCGTGCGCAGGCCGTGCGCTAGTTGCGCTTTGACCTGCGCTGCGCACTTTTGACGGTGCGCCGTGCGCGCCAAAATCCGAAAAGTTTGATTTTGTGATTTTGGCGCGCACGGCGCACCGTCAAAAGTGCGCAGCGCAGGTCAAAGCGCAACTAGCGCACGGCCTGCGCACCCTATGCTAAAGATAGGGTGCGCCGATCGCAGGCGCCGCTGTCCGCTAGTAGGCGGCGCTACAAGCAAGGGGCGGGCACGCCGGGCAGAGAGCCGGCTCGGGGACGGAGCTACCCCCGGCCGTGCGTGCGCTTAAAAAGCGCTAATGTGAAACCGGCCTAAGCGATATCGCTAGCAATATCGCTATAACTTGTGACTTTATAGCGATATTGCTAGCGACATCGCTGTGTCTGATACTTACCAACGACCCTCTCCCCCGCTGGTTATCGCTGATCGCGCGAGAACGTTCAGGACCGCTTCTCGTCGTCAGCTTCCTGTGGAGAGACGAGCGACGAGCGTGGAGCCGGGCGGGAGGACGCAGGATCGCCTAGTGTGACAGGTAAGTAGCGACCCCCGTCCCCAGCGATGTCGCTGGTGAGATCTGCCTGTGTGGCAGCTCACTAGCGACCACTTAGCGATGTACCAGCGATCCTGACCGCATCATATCGCTGGTCGGGATCGCTGGTACATCGCTAAGTGTGACAGTACCTTTACTGAGTCCCCGCCAGGGCTGCCACCAGGAATTTCAGGACCCCATAACTGCAAAATTTTCAGGCCCCCTTGAGACTCCACCCAGACTCCACCACCAGCTCTGCCTCCACCCTCGAACCTTTCACAGTCCCACCACCCAATCTTGGAAAAATTCCACATCTGCACCACATCCTCACCAATCACACATTATCAGTTTCCATCTAACACCAGATCACATATAAAGCCAGCAGCTTTTGTATTGGCTAAAAGATTTTGTTTTAAGCTACCACCACGACAAGGTAGACTCTTCTGGCCGGGACCTACTCTAACCTAACTCATTAAATTTTTATTAAAATATCCTGTACTCTTTTAAAGGTATACTTTTATTTATGTTTCTTTAAGGGAATGTTTCACATATATTTTTTTAAATGCATAATAATACCCATACAAGAGACAAATACGACCACACCATGACCAGACCACATATTACCACCATATAGTGACCGAATAATACCACATATAAAGGCACAAATATTGCCACACCATGGCCAGACCACATATTACCACTACATAGTTAACGAATAATACCACATACAAGGGACAAATACGACCACACCATGACCAGACCACATAGTGACCGAATAATACAATACTGATCATTAATTAAAAAAAAAAATCTACAATACTAATTTTACCATAAGCGCCATTATACACAGGAGCTTTGAATAAAGTATACTGTGTCAGTGTACACATAATATAGTGATTAACTGTGACATACACAGGAGCTCTGTATATAGTGTCAGTAAACAGGTAATACAGGGATCACCAGTGCCATTATACACAGGAGATCTGTATATAGTGTTCCTGGACAGATAATAGTGATCACTGGTGACATTATACACAGAAACTCTGTATATAGTATACAGTGCATAGTGTCAGTGTACAAATAACGCACTGACTCACCAGTGATGTCGCTAGTTGAAGTTCTTCATCTAGCGCACACTGCCATCACTTCTTGCAGCCAGGACTCGTCTCTGCAGGAAATAAAAGTAATCTACAACACATTCCCCAACCTCTACACTACGCCAGATGAAGAAAAAAAGCGATGGTGTTGCCCTGCATAGTAATAGGGCCTCTACTACCCTAGATAACTTATTTCCTGCGGAGACGAGCCCTGGTTGGAAGACGTGATGGCGACCTGTGTTGGATAAAAGATGAAAAGCAAGGATGAAGGACTTCACCTAGAGACGTCACTGGTGAGTTAGTGTGTTACCTATACACTGACGCTATATATTGTATACTATATACAGAGGTCCTGTGTATAATGTCATTGATCACTGTATTATCTGTACACAGACACTGCATACTAAGTACAAATCTCCTGTTTATAATGGCACTTATGGTGATAGTATTATGTTTTGGTTTTTCTTTATTACTGATCAGTATTGTAGTATTCAGTCACTATGTGGTGGTAATAAGTGTTCTGGACATGGTGTTGCGGCATTTCTTCCTTGTATGTGGTATTATAGGTCACTATGTGGTGGTAATATGTGGTGTAGTGGTATTTGTCCCTTGTATGTGATATTATTGTTCATTTTAAAAATTGAAGAATAAATAAAAATATACCTAAATTGTATTGCATATTTTAACAAATATTTAATAGGTTAAAGTAGAGTAGAGCTCAGACAAAAAAGTGTCTACAGTGTTGTGATGGCGGCTTTAAAAAATCTTTTGGCCAAAACAAAAGCTGCCGGCTATATGTGTGATCTGGTGACGGGAACTGTTAATGTGTGATTGGTGAGAAGTGGAGTTTTTCCAAGAGAGAGCGGTGGGACTGTGGACAGTTTGAGGGGTGGAGCCTAAGCGGAGTCTAAAGGGGGCCCCGAAAATTTTGCCAGTATGGGGCCCTGAAATTCCTAATGGCAGCCCTGGGTACAGATGTGGAGTTTTTCCAAAAGTGGACGGTGGGACAGTGGAAGGTTCGAGGGGTGAAGGCACAGCTGGGGTGGAGGCTGGCTGGAGTCTCAAGGGGACCTAAAAATGTTGCCGATATGGGGTCCCGAAATTCCTGATGCCAGCCATGTAACCCCATATCTGCAGGGTAATAGTTATTTCTGGTGACAGGTTCCCTTTAAAAAATAGCACACCATAAAAGAGCAAAAAGTGAAGATACCTAGATCCAATTCATCTCCATGGAGAGATTTTCTAGAAAAAAGTGCTTTTTTTTTTTTTTATAAGAGGGTAGAAGCACTTTCTTCCAAACTTGGTAAATGTCAGATTTAGAATTGGGTGAGTGTGTTTATCTACATAATTTAGAAGGGCCCATGTAAAATAGGTGGGACCAAGTGCTGGGTGACAGATCTATGTACCTATCACCAGAAGTACTGTATGTGTCTTTTTAAAAATAAAAAAAATTATATTATATAATATATACATTTTAAGCTGCATTTTAGGCTATGTGCACACGTATGCAGAAAATTTCTGCATGAAAACCGGACTCCTTCCCAGAAAATGCGCTTTTTTTCCGGAGCATCCCCAGACACATAGAAAATAGCTATAAATGCGGAATTTACCGCGAAATTAGTGAGCATGCTGCATTTTTTACCGCAAAGCGTTTTTTTCGTGGTAAAAAACATCAATATGCACAAAAAGTGCAAAATGCATTAAAATGAATGGGAAGCTTCTTTTAGGCGTTTTTTTGAGCGGATTTTTTGGTAAATCCCCGGGAAAAACGGAACGTGTGAACACAGCCTTACAGTAGCAACAAAGTCTCTGAGATTTCAGAAATCTTATAGACGCCTTGTTTTGTTCTGGTTACCAGTATTTTGTGCTTTGCATGTTTTTGTTTTTTTTCCACAATAGAGCATGTCACTTCTTCCAGCATTTTTTCTGCGCTTTTTCAGTGTATTTCACCCATTAAAAGTAATTTGAGGTGAAAAAACACTGAAAATCCACACCAAAAAAGCAGGTATAAGGTTTTGCAGCTTTTTTTTTGTGTCAAAATCTGATTAAGGCTATGTGCCCACGTTAGCGTTTAAAAACTGATACAAAACCGGACTTCTTCCCAGAAAATGCGCTTTTTTTCTGCGCATTTTTTTCCGTGCGTTTTTTGCACAAAAACCGCACGTTTTTTATGCGTTTTTTCCACGCGTCTTCTGGACTCATAGGAAACAGCTAAAAACGCGGACTGAAGCTGAAAATAATGAGCATGCTGCGTTTTTAGCCGCTAAGCGTTTCCTATGCGGAAAAAAAACGCATCAATTGGCACAAAAAGGCCAAAATGCATTAAAATTAATGGGATGCTTATTTTAAGCGTTTCTGAAACATCTGATCCGGCACAAGCGCTTCAAAAATGCTTAAAAAAACGCAACGTGGGCACACAGCCTTAGGCTAAGTTCACACTAGGCATTTTTGCTGTGTTCTTTTAATGCTTTTTATGCTAATTTTCCGCTGCATTTTACAGTACCAGCAAAGCCTATGATATTTCAGAAATCTCATGCACACTTTTTGGCATCCTTATTTTGTGCTTTGCATGGTTTTTTGGACATAGAGCATTTCACTTTCAGCGTTTTTTTCACCCATTGACTTAAACGCATGGTGAAAAACACTGAAAAAAAACCCCACACACAACAAAAACCCAGGTATTATGTGTTACTGTGGTTTTTGTGTCAATACCCGATTCTATGAAATATAACTTTTTTTGTTCAACACTAAACTTTATCAAGAGACAAATCTAGCATGCTAAAACCACAGCAAAAAACGTACTAAAAACGCATCAAAAACACAGCAAAAAACATGGGCAGCACGGTGGCTCAGTGGTTAGCGCTGGGTTCGAATCCCACCAAGGACAACATCTGCAAGCAGTTTGTATGTTCTCCCCGTGTTTGCGTGGGTTTCCTCCGGGTACTCCGGTTTCCTCCCACACTCCAAAGACATACTAATAGGGAATTTAGATTGTGAGCCCCATCGGGGACAGTGATGAAAATGTGTGCAAACTGTAAAGCGCTGCGGAATATGTTCGCGCTATATAAAAATAAAGATTATTATATTATGCTTTTTTCTACAGTTCTTTCCTGCCAAGAGATCAGGTTTTGCTGCAGGAAAAAAAAACCACCCAGTGTGAACACAGCTTAAGGCTATGTGCACACGTTACGGTATTGCCGCGGAAATTTCCGCGGGAATTCCCTTCCGCGGGAAATATGCGAGAAAATAGAATTAGACTTACCGGTAATTCGGTTTCTAGAAACCTTCCACGACAGCATAGGAGGTTGTCTCCACACCCTAATGGGGGACAGGAAGTACGAGAGGTTAAAAGGTCCCACCCACCTCCCTCTCACCAGTGACTTATAACTGATTACCATAGCATCGGTTACCTTAAGATTCTCAGAATTTTGTCCAAGAATGCAGGGAGGGAAATAGTGGTGTCGTGGAAGGTATCTAGAAACTGAATTACCGGTAAGTCTAATTCTATTTTCTCTAGCAACCTTCCACGACAGCATAGGAGGCATAACAACCTATACAGCACTAGGGGGGACAACGGCCTGAAGAACTTTTCGGCCAAAGACTAGATCATGGTTGGACACAAGGTCCAACCTGTAGTGTTTAGTGAAAGTATGTAAGGAGGACCAGGTTGCTGCTTTACAAATCTGCTCTGAAGATGCATCTGCCCTTTCAGCCCATGAAGTAGAGGTAGATCGTGTTGAATGCTTTGATCCCCGTAGGGGGAGTGATGTTCTGCGCCAGGTATGCTTCGGAGATGGCTTTCTTAATCCAATTGGCAATGGTGTTTTTTGCTACCTTCTTTCCCTTGTTTGGACCAGAAGTATGGATAAATAGGTTGTGGTCAATTCTTTAGGGTTTGGTACACTCTAAGTAGTAGAGAATTATGCGCCTCACGTCCAGCGTATGAATCACCTTTTCTTTAGGGTTTGCTGGGTTTTGACAAAATGAGGGAAGAATTATTTCCTGCGATCTATGGAAATCAGACACAACCTTTGGTAGGAACGATGGATCAAGGGAAAGAACTATGGAATGGTCCCTAACTGTTAGGAAGGGTTCCCTGATTGAGAGAGCTTGGAGCTCTCCTATTCGCCTTGCCGAGGTTATCGCTATAAGGAAGGCCACTTTACAGGAGAGCAGCTGAGAAGTACAGGATGGCAGGGGCTCAAAGGGTGATTGAGCGAGTCCCGTAAAGTACGACATTCAAGTCCCAAGGTGGAATGGCGACTAGCCTTTTTTGATGTAGCCTAGTGGCTGATGTGATGAATCTTTTTATCCACCTGTGGTTGGCCAAGTCACAGACGAACATGGAACCTAATGCTGATACCTGAACTTTAAGTGTGCTGGGTTTTAGACCTAGGTCAAGCCCCCTCTGTAGGAAATCCAGGATACAGGAAATGTTAGGGTTTTCTGGCTCAGGCAAATCTGGCAGACACCATGAGGAAAACTTTTTCAGATTTTGTTATAAATGGCAATGGTGACCGGTTTCCAAGATTTCTGGAGGGTTGTTATTACTGCTTCTGATAGTCCCCTGGCCCTCAGGATCTGGGTCTCAGTAACCAGGCCGCTAGCTTCATTCCCCGGAGGTTTGGGTGATGTAGAGGGCCCTGCAAGAGAAGGTCGTCTTCCAGGGGTAGATGGAATGGCCCATCTACCTGTAGCTCCATAATTAGAGAGTACCAGCTCCTCTTTGGCCATAGCGGGGCTACCAGAATGGTTTGGGTCCGATCCTCCCGGATTTTCCTCAGGGTTGCGGCATACGCCAGACGAAACCTCCACCTGTGGGCGAAGGCATCTACCCCCAGGGATCTGTCTCTGGGGTTCAGGGAGAAGTAGTTTCTCACTCGGGCATTTTCTCTTGAGGCCAGTAGATCCACCTCTGGAAGACCCCACCTGTTGACCAGCCTCTGAAAGATTCTTTGGTTTAGGCTCCACTCTCCAGGCTGGATGCATTTTCTGCTCAAGAAATCTGCTTGAAGATTGGAGGTACCCTTTAGGTGGACTGCCGTTAGAGAACGGAGGCGTCTTTCGGCCCTGCAAAAATATTCGACCTGAAAGGCCCTCTAGGCTGCTGGATCTCGTGCCGCCTTGGTGTCTGAGATGGGCCACTGTTGTTACGTTGTCCGAATAGACTCTGATATGATGGCCCTGGACTAGGTGTCTTGCTGCCAGAAGAGCTCCCTCCACGGCCTTCAGCTCCCTGAAGTTTGAGGATTTTGCACTCATTTTCTGGCTCCACAACCCCTGGAATGGTTGTCGGGACACCACAGCTCCCCAGCCTTTTTTGCTGGCATCTGATGTTACCGTGACCAGGGGAATCTGGGACCAGTTGATTCCCTTGCACAGATTCTTGCGGTCCGTCCACCATACTATTGAAACTTTCACCTTTCCTGGGGTCTGGACTCTTTTGTTCAGGCAGGTATGATCTCCGTTCCAGCTCCCCAAGATGTGGGACTGGAGTATTCTGGAGTGGGTCTGCACCCAAGGCACTGACTGGATGCAGGAGGTCATTGACCCTAGTATAGACATGGCTGACCTGAGGGTTGGGGACCTTTGTTCCCTGAAACTTGAGATCCTTGATATTATGGACCTCTGATGTTCTTCTGGGAGGAAGGTCATTTGTTTTCTTGAATCTAGAAGGATTCCTAAGAATTTTATCTCCTGGGAGGGTTGGATCTGTGACTTTTTTATATTCGGGATCCACCCCAATGATTGAAGAATACTCTGGGTTTGAGTCACCTGGCTTTCCAGGATCTGGTAGGAAGCTCCTATTATCAGCAGGTCGTCCAGGTAGGGCACAATGCATATGCCCTGCCCTCTGATGTGGGACACAGCTTCTGCCATAATCTTGGAAAATACTCGAGGGGCAGAGGATATCCCAAAGGGAAGCACGTTGTACTGATAGTGCCTGACTTCTGTACCCTAGCGGATCTCAAACCTTAGATACTTCCTGTGAGAAGGATGTATGGGGATGTGAAAATAGGCATCCTTTAAGTCTATGGTTGAGATGAAGTGAGACAGCCCTATCAGAGGAATGGCGGTCTTCACCGACTCCATCTTGAATCTGTGATATACGATGTGTCGTTGAGGCCCTTCAGATTTATTATTATTCTTGCCTCTCCTGTGGGTTTTCTCACTAGGAACAGTCTGGAATAATGCCCTCTTCCCCGTTCCTCCACAGGGACCGGAGATGGCGTTTGATTGTAGCAGGAGCTGGATGCCGGTTTTTAGTGCTGGAGTCTCCCGAGGTGGTAGGGAGGTAACTCTTATACCCCGCGGGGGGAAGGATTCGAGTTCCAGCAGCAGGCCCTCCCTGATCACGTTGAGGACCCAGGGGCTGGTGGAAATCATCTGTCAAGAGTGAATAAACCTGGAAAGCCTTCCCCCCTGACCGGGGTCGAGTCATTGTTTTTCTTGTGGCTGTTGCTGCTGCTGGGGGACCAGGATGTTCCTGCCTCTCCCCTTACATAACTCCATCTTCCCGTCTTTCCCTTGCATCTCGGCTGGGATGGCTGATTCTGGGGGGGCTCAAAAAAGCCGCTTTTTTGTGGTCCTCTGCTCAGGAAGCACCTTCTTATCTGTGGCCTTTTCAAGAATTTCATCCAAGGCCGGGTGTTATGATTGAGTCACCGTAGGAGGCAAAAACAGAAATGCTAGCTAGTCCTGAAAACCAGAGAAGTTGGCAACTATCAGATTGCAGACCCCTGAACCTATCAACACAACTAGCAGTAGCCGTGGGGGGTTCCTACGATGACCTAGACCCCTCGATCACAGCCGGAGAGATACATAGGCCTAAAGAAGGAAAGGGGAAATCTAACTTCCCCAGAGCAGACTCCAAAGCAATAGGCAGCCCCCCACATATAATGACGGTGAAGCAAGATGAAAACACTTACACAGACAGAAAGATAGGCTGAGCAAAGACGGGGCCCAAAAACTACCTAGATAGGAACGGATAGGAAGGCTGCTGTCTGCAATCTGCCAAAACCCTATCAGAGACAAAAGCCAACAAGCTGATATAAAAATGGCCCTGAAGCAACTAAGCTTCAAAAACTAAATCAGCACTCAGGTACTTTCAGAAGACAGAGCTCTAGGAACACTGCACACTCCAGCAGGGAGTGGCAGAATCCAAAAAGCAAGAAAAAGAAAAACAAATCTTAGATGCAAAAAGGCAAAACAGAAAACTTAGCTTTAGGAGAGCAGGAATCAGACTGGTGTCCAAGAGTCCACAGAGAAATCACCCGCAGGGCAGAAAGGGCGTAGGCTGCCTTAAATCCAGTCAGTGACTCCACGCAGCCAATCGTCTTCATTAGTCCCAGGTGCCTGATAATCAGGCTCACTACCTTCCTTCACTAGAATAGGGAGTTCACCAGGCCTCAGTGACGGAGGGGAAAATGAACTCACAACAGCCGGGCCAAAGACATGTTAACCCTTGAAGGGTAAAGAGCAGAGTTTAACCTTGGAAGTCACGTCCCCGCTCCACGTTTTAAGCCAAAGGGCCCGTCTTGCAGAACTGGACCATGGCTCTGGCGGAAGAGCGGATCATCTCTATTGATGCATCGGCCAAGAAGCCTGTAGCTCTCTGTAGTATGGGAAGGGAGTTAAGGAGGTCACCCGGGAAATATGACTCTCTAGTTCCTCTATCCATTGGAAAAGAGACCTAGAGACACATGTGGACGCTATTCCTGATTTTAGGGAGAAGGCAGAAGTTTCCCAGGCCTTTCTTAGGAGGCTTTCTGCCTTACGGTCCATCGGGTCTCTAAGCTGGGACATGTCATCAAATGGAAGGACCGTCTTTTTCACCACTCTCGCCACCTGGACATCAACCTTCGGGATGTCCCATTTAAACTCCTCTCCTTCCAGGGGGAATCTATGCCTGAGCTCCGACGGGGCTGAGTAGCGCTTCTCTGGGTACTCCCATTCCTGAGAGATCATTTCTACTATGCTCTTATGAACTGGGAAACCTGTTTGTCTGGGTCCCTCAAATCCTCCGAACATGCGGTCCTGTGCTGACTGAGTAACGGGTTCGTCCTCTAGGCCCATGGTGGCCCGCACAGCACTGACCAGCTCCTCCACATATTCCGCAGAAAGGAGGTATCTCCTAGTTTTGGCTGAATTGGAAGTTCCCGGTTGTTCCCAACTCTCGGAGCCTGAATTATATGACCTCTCTGATTCGGATTCCGAGTCCTCTATTTGTATTTTCCATTTTTTGGGGGGATGGGGAGCCTACAATCGGAGGAGGTGGGGGAGACAGGGCAGCCAGAGAGGTCTGGACCTGATGAGTAACGAGGCTGCGGATTTCGTCAATTAGTGACGGGTGCTCAGCCCTGACCACCCTGTCCGTGCAAGCCTGACACAGTTTTTTCACCCAATTAGAGGGAAGTTTTGCACTGCATATGGCACATTTGGCCGACTTGCTGGTGGTATTGGTGTTTTTGTGGGCAGACTTTTCTCCCTATAAAAAAGGGGGGAGAAGCATTTTGAGGACCTCTATCCCAGGACCGCACCACTAGGACCCACCCCAGGTAACACTTACTGTGGCAGCGCTGGGCTCTGCAGACGCAGGGCAGGAAGAACCGTCCATGCTGACAGGGGATTTCGTCTTACCTGTCGGCGTCTTCCGGTAGGTTAATAAGGGGTTAACCCCGCCCTCAGCGCAGTTTTTCATTTTTTCCCCCTCCTCCTCCCTGGGTTCTGGAGCAGGCACAGCGGGTGCTGGCGAGCTCCACGCGCCGGCAGCTGAATGGGGGCCATGATAGGAAGTCGTCAGACATACCCCGGAAGTGACTGCGCGTGACGTCACTTCCGGGTCACCGCATAGCAGGAGGAGGAGAGACCGGAGCGCTGCGGGAGACCTCCGGTCGGGGATCACTGGCCCGCTTCACTCCCCCTGGGAGAGCGTGGGTGGGCCAGGAACGGTCCCGAATTCTAAGAAGACGGGAGCAGTCTGGAGGAGGGGAGGCAGCGCCACCGACCACCACTGCCCGGCTTAAGATACCAGGTACGCTGCAGCAGCCGGCCACACAGCATACCGAACCTCTCCATGCCCCATGGGGGACAGGAACGACACTGGTGAGGGAGGTGGGTGGGACCTTTTAACCTCTCGTACTTCCTGTCCCCCATTAGGGCGTGGAGACAACCTCCTATGCTGTCGTGGAAGGTTGCTAGAGAAAACCGCATTTTAATCAAACCTTGACCCAACTGCTATGCCCAGCTATCGCCCCATATCACTGCTCCCGTTTGCTTCAAAACTCCTTGAACAGCATGTCCATGCTCAACTTTCCTACCACCTCTCAACTAACTCCCTCCTTGACATCCTCCAATCTGGCTTCCGCCCCCACCACTCCACTGAAACTGCCCTGACCAAAATTACTAATGATTTACTCACAGCCAAAGCTAACAGACAGTTCTCCATCCTCCTACTTCTCGACCTGTCCTGTGTCTTTGACAGTCGACCACTGCCTACTGCTACAAATTCTTTCTTTCCTTGGCATCAAAGACCTTGCCCTGTCCTGGATTGCCTCATACCTTTCTGACCACACATTCAGCGTTTCCCACTCCCACACTACCTCCTCATCCCGCCTTCTATCTGTTGGAGTCCCCCAAGGCTCTGTCCTGGGGCCCCTACTTTTTTCATCTATACTCTTGGCCTAGGACAACTCAAAGTCCCATGGCTTTCTGTACCACCTGTATGCAGCTGACACTCAGATCTACCTCTCTGGCCCAGATGTCACCTCTCTGCTGTCCAGAATCCCTGAGTGTCTATCAGCCATATCCTCCTTTTTCACCTCTCGCTTCCTAAAATTCAATGTAGACAAAACTGAACTCATTATCTTTCCTCCATCTCACGTATCTTCCCTACCCGACCTATCTATTATGGTAAACGGCATCACGCTCTCTCCAGCACCTGAAATCCGCTGTCTCGGAGTAACTCTCGACTCTGCCCTGTCCTTCAAACCACACGTCCAAACTCTTGCCACCTCCTGTCGCCTCCAGCTCAAAAATATTTCCAGAATCCGTCCCTTCCTCAGCCCTCAAACTACTAAAACTCTTGTACATGCCCTCATTATCTCCACACTCTCCTCTGTGGCCTCCCTGCTAACTCTCTTGCACCACTCCAGTCTGTCCTCAATTCTGCTGCCTGACTAATCCACCTCACTCCTCGCTACTCCCGTCTTTCCCCTCTGCAAATCCCTCCACTGGCTCCCAATTCACTAACGCATCCAGTTCAAACTACTAACACTGACCTACAAAGCCATCCACAACCTGTCCCCTCCCTATATCTCTGAACTAATCTCCCAATATCTTCCCTCACGAGGCTCACGTAATCTTCGATCCTCTCAAGACCTCCTACTCTCCTCCACACTTATCAGTTCCTCACACAACCGCCTCCAAGATTTCTTCCGAATATCCCCTATCCTCTGGAATTCCATGCCTTAACATGTCCGATTATCCACCACCCTCGGATCCTTCAAACGGAACCTGAAAACCCATCTTTTCAGTAAAGCTTACAGCCTGCAATAACTATTCTGCCGCCTCACCACCGCCTGAGCCGCCGCCTCAAAACCACCAGAGCTGCTGCACCCCCGACCTTCTGTCTCTTCCCCACTATCCCATAGAATATAAGTCCGCAAGGATAGGGTCCCCTCCCCTCTGTACCAGTCTGTCATTGTAAATTTGTTTACTGTTAACGATATCTATAACTTTGTATGTAACCCCCCTTCTCATGTACAGCACCATGGAATTAATGGCGCTATATAAATAATAATTCCCAAGAAAAAACTAGCGATTTGCAAGCGTAATTCGCTTGGAAAATGCTAGCATTCTGCAAGCTATTTGTAGCATCACTTGGAAAAGTGATTGACAGGTTGGTCACACTCGTCAAACACAGTGTTTGACGAGTGTGACCAACTTTTTACTATTGAGGCTGCCTATGCAGCATCAGTAGTAAAAAGATATAAAGTTTAAAATAATCAAAAAATAAATCGTGTTTTTCCCACCTTCCGGCGTCCCGTACCGTTCCCGATCATCGCGATGCTCCCGGCAGGTCCCGTTCCCTGGGATGCAGCATTAGCACAGCATTGCGGAATCCCATAGGATTGCATGGGATGCTGTTTTTTTGCATTTTTGCGTGTGAACACAGCCTAAAGCTTCACTTTACAGAAAAAAATAAAATAAATAATATATCCTTCATATCCTGTTCTGTCCAGATGTGTCCGGATCACAGAATTCCAAGCGGTGGAAGTTCACCGACCGCCATATTGGGACACCAAGGTGATGGGTGTCTCAATATGGAAACTGCTGGTGGTACCAACCTATTACGCGGTACCACCAGTGCACACACACACACACACACACACACACACACACACACACACACACACACACACACACACACACACACACACTGTATATTCCGTATGCAACACACACACCATACACAGCCTCTTGCACGGTACCACCAGCAGAACACCATCGCGAACACGCCGCCACTGGGATCAGCCGAATGATTTACTGACCACCGCCATCTTTGAACAGGAGCGCATACACAGATTTAGAGAACACATGAGGGAAGAAGACAGTACAGTTGAGAGAGAGAGCAGACAAGGGGGAGAACTCATGGGGTACACAGGTCAAAGAAGAGGTGACATGAGAGGAGAAGACAGCAGATGAGGGAAAGAGAAAGTTCACAGGGGTGAGAGAGAGCACAGGGGGGAGACAGCACATGAGGGGAGAACACAGCACAGGAAGGAGACAGCAGACAAGGGGGATAGCACATGGGGTAGACAGGTCAAAGAGAGCACAGATGGGAGAAGTCAGCACATGGGGAAAGAGAGAATGGATAGGTGGGTGAGCACATGGGGGGAGATATTCTCAACACTGCAAAGCCTGCCCCCATCATGACATTACCTCCATCCTGATGCGATAGCATCGGGCCTCCATCTAGTATATGTATGTAATTACACACACACACACATTGTCAAACAATGCATGTACGAATTAAGAAAGTTTGTAGCTCCAATGACCACTGTACAGTAGTCTGCTGCCACCTAAAGGAGAAGAGGTTTAGCAAGTTATAAGTAAATGACAAAGGTAGACTAATATTACATGGAAAATATGCACAAACAAAAAAAACCACTTGCAACTCCTCCTTTTATAGCATTATATACGTCCTATTTAGTTTATTATTGTAATAAAAAAAAAGCATTTTTACCCATATGGTCCTATGCAGTTGCTAACTAACTGTTGCTATATAAAAGGAACACATTTTTCTTATCTTTTACTTTCCCATACAATGTAATAAAAAATAGGAAAAATATACTTATGGGGTGGAATGGCCTAAACACCAATTCTTCCCCTGCTTTTTTTCCCCCAGTGTGGTAATAATGGCACATTAGTTCTGTTCTAGAGGTCAGTAAAATTTATAAATGTTGGGAGACATATAGCGATTTGAATGTCATTTTTGGGGGGAAGGAGAACCAAAAGTGTTAATTGTGCCATTTTAATCTTTTTCTTTTATTAAAAAGGTGTGCATTTTTGTTTTCATTTCTTTTCTCCTTGGGAAGCTTGAACCTGCAGTCACTTGTTTGGTGTTATAATACATTGTGTATATTCATTTTTGCAATTTACTTTTAAAGGGAACCTATCAGCATGTCAGCAGAATTGTGCCGCGTAACCTACAGTGTCAGGTTGGTGCCGTTACAGTGATTAAAATGATACCTGGTGATGAAATCTGTCTTGTGGTCGTTGATTAATCTTTATTATTCATCTGTATGGCTTGTGACAGGTCACTGATCCCTCAGTGTCCTGCCCCCAATTTTACATACTATTATATACATTAAAAAAAAAAAATCACATTCAGCAGGCAGGCGCCAGCGCTGCAGTATGATCGCATGTATAATATGCAATAAATGATTTTATTTGTTGACAAAATTAAAAAAAAAAAAATTCTGTCTCAAAATGGCGCCGGCCTCACCTGTGCAGTAACATCGACCGGTGATCGATAAGATTCTACTGCGCAGGCACCACCATCTTGCCAGAGAATGAAATAACTTGTCTCCACCAAAATGGCGCTGCGCAGTAGCATCTATTGGATCGCTGATAACTGCTGCTGCGCAGGTGAGGCCGGCGCCATTTTGAGACAGAATTTTTTTTTCTGAATAAATTTATATCAGCAAATAAAACAAATTTAATGCGTGTTACAGATGCGATCATGCTGGAGCGGAGGTGCCGCCCACCGGCTGAATGTGATTTTTTTTTTCTTCAATCTATATAATATTTAGTATGTAAAATAGGGGGCAGGTCAGTGAGAGAACAGTAACCGGTCAGAAGCCACACAGATGAATATGGCCGCCCCGGAGCACGAGTCTCATTAACTGCAAATAAAGATTAGACAACAACCACAAGATTTCATCAACCAAGGTATCATTTTAATCAGTATAATGGCACCGACCTGACAGTGCTGTAGGTTACCAAGCACAATCCTGCTGACAGGTTCCCCTTAAGCGATGCCAGTGTCTAAGGCCTGGATCACACTTCCGTTTTTTTAAAATCCGCCTAAATCCGTCGTTTTCCGTTAAAAAACGGATCCATCATTTTTTTGAGGATCCGTTTTTTGTCCCATAGACTTCCATTAGCGGCTACCGCAGATCCATCAAAAAAAGGGATCCGTTTGCGGCAAAACGGAAACGGATCCGTTTTTTCACACTTTGACGGATGCCAAAAAGCGGGTGCGAGAAACAGGGCTAACACATTCGAAACGTGGGTTTTCATTGAAGAGGACCGGTCACTACCATAAATACCATATGTAAGTTTTTTTTCTTGACCTAGTGTGAATGCTGATGTTCTCCTGAATCTACCATTAGTTTTTGGTCCTATTATGGACCAGTCTCTCCCATATGTAAAATAAATCTAGTTTTTTTAGCCATCTGGGTGTGGTCTTTTAACCATCTCAAATGTGGCTGTAATAAAAAAAAAAAAAGTTTAAAAAAATATGGGGTGGGGACTAAGAAGAATCAGAACCCACCTGACAACACAAAAAAAACCAAAAACATTCTGTAGAAGTCAAATCTATCAAAACATGGAAAACCAAATCCCTGGCGACAGTTTGTGTCAAAAACTAGCTTCGCTTAACTCCCCCCCCCTCAGGTCCAACTCCGAGTCCCCGCTGCTGCTCCTGGTGTCTGTTATCGCCCACAGCCCGTTACTCTACTCTGCCCAAGTTGACAGCACGAGACGCTGCGCTCAGTGATTGACTGCAGCGCTGTTTATGTGACATCAGCTCTGGAGCCATGGCAGAGACTCAGTGATGGATCCAGGGAGGGTGAGGAACAGGTTTGTTTTTTCTTTTTTAAGTGCAGCCATGTGACAGTTTCCAAAACTGTAAAGCCCCTTTAAGCCACGCCTTATTTCCAATAAGACACACCCCCTTGTCTTTTGCGCAGCGCAAAAAAGCGTCTAAGGCTAGTTTCAGTTTTTTAGCGCTGCGCTTCGTGCGCAATTAAATCGCATGCAAAAAACACATCATGCGTTTCGTATGCATTTGCTTTTTTAGGCGCTTGCGTTTTAACCATGTTAACTCTTAAAACGCATGCGAATGTAAAAGCAGGCGTGTGCATGTCCATGCCTTCGTTCCCATAGACTGTAATGTGATTTTTCTGCGCATTCCGTGCGCATGCGTTTTTTTGAGACAGGTCGGATGGACCAAAAATGCAACAGGTTGCATCCGGCGCGCCTAAGCGCACACTACAAAAAAAACGCATGTGCACGAAAATGCATACGAACGTGTGCATACACTAGACAATGTACCCCCATGTTAAAGATAGGGGCACATGGACGCACACGAAGCGCAGCGCTAAAAAACGCTAGTGTGAACCCAGCCTAAGAACTCCAGAACTAATAAGGGGACTGATAAGAAGTATGCCCCATTTTCTAAGCGTCTTTGGGATGTCCCAGGTGAGAGGCCATGACAGACCCTTACTACACATTTTTCTTGGAAGCGCAGCACACGACTCCCATCAGGGAATAACCATACAGCCTTCACTAACACTAGAAAAAAACAAATGGCTGCTTCCATGTGGTGGTCAGCCGGCTCCACCTGACACAGCAGTTACACCTCACCACTATCTCCATGGAAACAAGCGGCGCGGCGCCAACTACCTCCTCTCATAGTCTTATCACCCAGTGATGTGACGTCACGCCCGCCGCGTTCCCTCACCCAGACAAAGACTCAGACAGAGTGGGCGGGCTCTCTCAGTTTCCCCGCCAACTGCTAACGAGGTTTGAAACGCAGACGCAGGTCACGCTTTGCGTTCCATTCTGCTTCGCTGTGCCGCGAGCTACACAAGTGGGCGTGTTGGGTCCAGTGCGTGATGATATCATCACTAAGCCCCCTTACCCTGCTCTGCGCCCCCTCCAGCACCGAACCGAACCGGGATTGAGAGTCTTACGTCACCGGCTACGTCATGGGGGTGAGGAGGGAGGGGACATGGGCAGTAATAGAGGTTGGGGATAGTTGTTTTGATTGTGGCAGGTTGGGCTTGGATGCCGGTATATAACGGGGGGCAGTGGATTGTGCCCCCGAGCACTGGCTTCTATTTGGGTTTTGGGGCTTTTGTCAACGGGAGTAAGAGCGACGATGGCTGTGCTCCCAGTGCATGGCTGTGGGGATCTGTGACATGTATGTGTGTAGATCTATAGAGGATGTAATCTATGGGGTCTGTGCACATAGAGGATGTAATCTGTGGGGTCTGTGCACATAGAGGATGTAATCTGTGGGGTCTGTGCACACAGAGGATGTAATCTGTGGGGTCTGTGCACACAGAGGATGTAATCTATGGGGTCTGTGCACATAGAGGATGTAATCTATGGGGTCTGTGCACATAGAGGATGTAATCTATGGGGTCTGTGCACACAGAGGATGTAATCTGTGGGGTCTGTGCACACAGAGGATGTAATCTGTGGGGTCTGTGCACATAGAGGATGTAATCTGTGGGGTCTGTGCACACAGAGGATGTAATCTATGGGGTCTGTGCACATAGAGGATGTAATCTGTGGGGTCTGTGCACACAGAGGATGTAATCTGTGGGGTCTGTGCACACAGAGGATGTAATCTATGGGGTCTGTACACACAGAGGATGTAATCTGTGGGGTCTGTGCACATAGAGGATGTAATCTGTGGGGTCTGTGCACATAGAGGATGTAATCTACGGGGTCTGTGCACACAGAGGATGTAATCTGTGGGGTCTGTGCACACAGAGGATGTAATCTATGGGGTCTGTACACACAGAGGATGTAATCTGTGGGGTCTGTGCACACAGAGGATGTAATCTGTGGGGTCTGTGCACACAGAGGATGTAATCTGTGGGGTCTGTGCACACAGAGGATGTAATCTGTGGGGTCTGTGCACACAGAGGATGTAATCTATGGGGTCTGTGCACACAGAGGATGTAATCTATGGGGTCTGTGCACACAGAGGATGTAATCTGTGGGGTCTGTGCACACAGAGGATGTAATCTGTGGGGTCTGTGCACACAGAGGATGTAATCTGTGGGGTCTGTGCACACAGAGGATGTAATCTGTGGGGTCTGTGCACACAGGGGATGTAATCTGTGGGGTCTGTGCACACAGAGGATGTAATCTGTGGGGTCTGTGCACACAGGGGATGTAATCTGTGGGGTCTGTGCACACAGGGGATGTAATCTGTGGGGTCTGTGCACACAGGGGATGTAATCTGTGGGGTCTGTGCACACAGGGGATGTAATCTGTGGGGTCTGTGCACACAGGGGATGTAATCTGTGGGGTCTGTGCACACAGGGGATGTAATCTGTGGGGTCTGTGCACACAGGGGATGTAATCTGTGGGGTCTGTGCACACAGGGGATGTAATCTGTGGGGTCTGTGCACACAGGGGATGTAATCTGTGGGGTCTGTGCACACAGGGGATGTAATCTGTGGGGTCTGTGCACACAGGGGATGTAATCTGTGGGGTCTGTGCACACAGGGGATGTAATCTGTGGGGTCTGTGCACACAGGGGATGTAATCTGTGGGGTCTGTGCACACAGGGGATGTAATCTGTGGGGTCTGTGCACACAGGGGATGTAATCTGTGGGGTCTGTGCACACAGGGGATGTAATCTGTGGGGTCTGTGCACACAGGGGATGTAGTCTGTGGGGTCTGTGCACACAGGGGATGTAGTCTGTGGGGTCTGTGCACACAGGGGATGTAGTCTGTGGGGTCTGTGCACACAGGGGATGTAGTCTGTGGGGTCTGTGCACACAGGGGATGTAGTCTGTGGGGTCTGTGCACACAGGGGATGTAGTCTGTGGGGTCTGTGCACACAGGGGATGTAGTCTGTGGGGTCTGTGCACACAGGGGATGTAGTCTGTGGGGTCTGTGCACACAGGGGATGTAGTCTGTGGGGTCTGTGCACACAGGGGATGTAGTCTGTGGGGTCTGTGCACACAGGGGATGTAGTCTGTGGGGTCTGTGCACACAGGGGATGTAGTCTGTGGGGTCTGTGCACACAGGGGATGTAGTCTGTGGGGTCTGTGCACACAGTGTGTGTAGGGGGATTAGCCTATAGAGTCTGTACATAGAATGTTTGTGTACATGGGTGTCTAAGCTATGGGGACTGTACACATTGTACTACAACGAAAAAATCCCGAAAACAACGTCCAATATTCAATTAAATTAAATGTTTATTAAGAAAATTCAAGACGGTAAATGCAGTGGTGGGAATAAATTACCAAAAGAAGGGGCAACACAAGGGGTCTATTGCACAGATATTATGCACATAAATGTACTATGGCTATATAGAATGTAATATGGTTGTAAAAAGAATTAATAAGCCACTAAAAATTGAAAATAAGATTAATATGCTGATATTATATATATGCATAATCATAAAGTGCAAATAGTGGAAAAAGTAATTCATAAAAAGGCACTGATGTATAAAGACCAATCCATATGTAAAGTGCAGTGTGCAAAAATTCATAGATAATGGGCTAAGGCCTGTTTCACACTTCAGTTTTTCTTGTCAGTCAAAATCTGCCAAAATAGCGGAAAACGGATCCGCAGGCGGACTGACAGGAACGGGTGCCACCGTATCAGAGGATGTACGGAACCGCCGAAAGGTTAAAATTTAAAGGAACCGCGCCTGGGGAAAAAAAAAAAGCATACCGGCGCGGGAGTGGGCATGCTGATTACGTGGGAGCTGACATCCGGATGTCGTGGGAGCATCGCTGATGTCGCGAGCACGGCGGGATCTGTCGCGGGCATGGCAGGATCTCGCGGGAGCACCGCTGATGTCGCGGGCACGGCGGGATTTCGCGGGAGCACCGGTGAAGTCGCGGACACGGCAGGATTTCGCGGGAGAACCGCTGATGTCGCTGAAAGGTCAGGGGGACGGAGAGAGATCCAGCAGCCAGACAGAATTGGGGGTTAAATATGTTTACAAATGGCGGATTCGGGCAGCAAAAAAACATTGCAGGGTCCGTCCGGACATGTCAGCGGACGCCAAAATCTTGGCGGATCCGCTGACAAACGGATGCAACGGATCACCATCAGTCAAAATCCACCGATAATGCAAGTCAATGGGGAAAAAAACGGATCCGCCAAGAAAAATGGCAGATCCGTTTTTTTCCAACACGGCGGATTTTGACTGATGGTGACAAACGGATGTGTGAAACAGGCCTTAGGCACATGACCGCATGAATGTATAACTGATTGATAAAATGATTGGTATAAATAGCAATATGGTCAAAGATAGACATGTGTCACAGCAGATGATCATTTAAATAAAAGTGCTCAATGGCAGGTTTTAAATGGTGGTATCCAATGACAATCAGTCATATATGCGGCTGCAAGTAAACTGTATTTAAAAGTGTGTATATATGTGGCAAAAGATTGCGCCCAATCAGTACCTTATGCCAGTGTGCGATAGATCCCCAGGATGCGCCCATCCCCGACGCGCTTTTAATTGAATATTGGACGTTTTTTTCGTTGTGGTATGATTTGATATCCAATTTGTCCTTGTTTATTTCACATTGTCCATCTGTGCTTTGATAAGGTTTATCATATAATTGTTAACATCATTTATATTTTTCCTTAAAACATGCACTTTTGACCTTGGAATTTTGTTGTATGTGTACACATCTGTAATTTATGTGTATATAGGGGATCATATAGGGTGTACATGTAGTGTGTGTTTATGTATATGTATTCTACTAGATGGTGGCCAGATTCTATCGCATCGGGTATTCTAGAGTCTCTGTTAAAATAAAAAATAATTATATACTCACCTTCCGACGGCCCCGGACTCTTTCTCTCCTCTCCACGCTCCCGGCATCTTCCGGTTCCAGTAATACCTTGCGCGAAACACCGCTGATGACGTCGCTCTCTCGCGAGAGTGACGTCATCTTCAGCCATTCTCGCTAAGCATTACTGGAACCGGAAGATGGTGTGAGGAGGGACAGAGTCCGGGGGCCGTCGGAAGGTGAGTATATAACTATTTTTTATTTTAACAGAGACTCTAAAATACCCGATGAGATAGAATCGGGCCACCATCTAGTTTATTATCCTCCTGTTACACCCAGAGCTGCTGTCACTGTTCTGCTGTTACCTAATGTATTGTACTCCTGTTACAGCCAAAGCTGCAGTCACTGTTCTGCTGTTACCTAACGTATTGTACTCCAGTTACACCCAGAGCTGCTGTCACTGTTCTGCTGTTATCTAATGTATTGTACTCCAGTTACTCCCAGAGCTGCTGTCACTGTTCTGCTGTTATCTAATGTATTGTACTCCAGTTACTCCCAGAGCTGCAGTCACTGTTCTGCTTTTACCTAATGTATTGCAGTCCAGTTACACCCAGAGCTGTAGTCACCGTTCTGCCCTTACCTAATGTATTATACTACTGTTACAGCTAGAGCTGCTGTCACTGTTCAGATCTTACCAAATGTATTGTACTCCAGTTACACCCAGATCTGCAGTCACTGTTCTACTGTTACCTAATGTACTCCTGTTACACTCAGAGCTGCAGTCACTGTTCTGCTCTTACCTAATGTATTGTATATGTATAGGACTGTGCCTGTGTAATGAGCGACGCAGCAGTGATGCCTTTAACAGCTGTAATGTGCCTGTACAATAAGCGATGCAGCCGTGTTGCCGCGACGACTAAGCGACTGTCGCTGATTGGTCACGGCCTAACTGCCGCGACCAATCAGCGACGCAGGATTTCGGTTACAGACAGACATAAGATAAAAATATATATATATATATATATACAGTGCCTACAAGTAGTATTCAACCCCCTGCAGATTTAGCAGATTTACACATTCAGAATTAACTTGGCATTGTGACATTTGGACTGTAGATCAGCCTGGAAGTGTGAAATGCACTGCAGCAAAAAAGAATGTTATTTCTTTGTTTAATTTTTTTTTTTAAATTGTGAAAAGTTTATTCAGAGGGTCATTTATTATTCAACCCCTCAAACCACCAGAATTCTGTTTGGTTCCCCTAAAGTATTAAGAAGTATTTCAGGCACAAAGAACAATGAGCTTCACATGTTTGGATTAATTATCTCTTTTTCCAGCCTTTTCTGACTATTTAAGACCCTCCCCAAACTTGTGAACAGCACTCATACATGGTCAACATGGGAAAGACAAAGGAGCATTCCAAGGCCATCAGAGACAAGATCGTGGAGGGTCACAAGGCTGGCAAGGGGTACAAAACCCTTTCCAAGGAGTTGGGCCTACCTGTCTCCACTGTTGGGAGCATCATCCGGAAGTGGAAGGCTTATGGAACTACTGTTAGCCTTCCACGGCATGGACAGCCTTTGAAAGTTTCCTCCCGTGCCGAGGCCAGGCTTGTCCGAAGAGTTAAGGCTAACCCCAGGACAACAAGGAAGGAGCTCCGGGAAGATCTCATGGCAGTGGGGACATTGGTTTCAGTCAATACCAAAAGTAACGTACTCCCTCGCAATGGTCTCCGTTCCAGACGAGCCCGTAAGGTACCTTTACTTTCAAAGCGTCATGTCAAGGCTCGTCTACAGTTTGCTCATGATCACTTGGAGGACTCTGAGACAGACTGGTTCAAGGTTCTCTGGTCTGATGAGACCAAGATCGAGATCTTTGGTGCCAACCACACACGTGACGTTTGGAGACTGGAAGGCACTGCATACGACCCCAAGAATACCATCCCTACAGTCAAGCATGGTGGTGGCAGCATCATGCTGTGGGGCTGTTTCTCAGCCAAGGGGCCTGGCCATCTGGTCCGCATCCATGGGAAGATGGATAGCACGGCCTACCTGGAGATTTTGGCCAAGAACCTCCGCTCCTCCATCAAGGATCTTAAGATGGGTCGTCATTTCATCTTTCAACAAGACAACGACCCAAAGAACACAGCCAAGAAAACCAAGGCCTGGATCAAGAGGCAAAAAATCAAGGTGTTGGAGTGGCCTAGTCAGTCTCCTGACCTTAAACCAATTGAAAACTTGTGGAGGGAGCTCAAGATTAAAGTCCACATGAGACACCCAAAGAACCTAGATAACTTGGAGAAGATCTGCATGGAGGAGTGGGCCAAGATAACTCCAGAGACCTGTGCCGGCCTGATCAGGTCTTATAAAAGACGATTATTAGCTGTAATTGCAAACAAGGGTTATTCCACAAAATATTAAACCTAGGGGTTGAATAATAATTGACCCACACTTGTATGTTTAAAATTTATTAAAATTTAACTGAGCAACATAACTTTTTGGTTTGTAAGATTTATGCATCTGTTAATAAATCCTGCTCTTGTGTGAAGTTTGAAGGCTCTAACTTATTTGCATCTTATCAAACCTGCTAAATCTGCAGGGGGTTGAATACTACTTGTAGGCACTGTATATTCTATACATACAGTCTGTATAGGGGATGTTCATATAGGTGATATAATCTATATTATTAATGTATATGATCCGTACATAGTATGTATAGGGGATGTAATGGGGTTTGTACATATAGTGTGTTGCAGAGCAAATCTATAAGGTAAAGTGCGTATATAGGGAATCTAATGTATAGAGTCTACATGTGTTTATGTAGGAATCTAATCTATAGGGTCTATATACACACACTCTAAAAGTTAGATCTCCTATATACACACTATATGTACCAACCCTATAGATTACATCTTCAATACACATGCTATATTTATATACAGACCCAATAGTATAGGTCCCAAATACACACTATATGTATACACACTGTAGATTAGATCCCTATACACACTTTATGTACCGACCCTGTAGATTATATCCGTACAGTGAGGAAAAAAAGTATTTAGTCAGCCACCAATTGTGCAAATTCTCCCACTTATAAAGATGAGAGAGGCCTGTAATTGACATCATAGGTAGACCACAACTATGAGAATCAAAATGAGAAAACAAATCCAGAAAATCACCTGATTTTGCAAGATTTATTTTGCAAATTATGGTGGAAAATAAGTATTTGATCATTAACAAAAGTTCATCTCAATATCTTGTTATATATCCTTTGTTGTCAATGACAGGTGAAACATTTTCTGTCTTCACAAGGCTGGCACACACTGTTGGTGGTATGTTGGCCCATTCCTCCATGCAGATCTCCTCTAGATCAGTGATGTCTTGGCTCAGTCGCTGGGCAACACGGACTTTCAAATCCCTCACGATACATGGCCCCATTCATTCTTTCATGTACACGGATCAGTCTTCCTGGTCCCTTTGCAGAGAAACAGCCCCAATGCATGATTTTGCCACCTCCATGCTTCACAGTAGGTATGGTGTTCTTTGGATGCAACACAGCATTCTGTCTCCTCCAAACACAACGAGTTTTGTTTCTAACACACAGTTCTAATTTGGTTTCATCAGACCATATGAAATTTTCCCTATACTCTTCTGGATAATCCAAATGCTCTCTAGCAAACTTCAGACGGGCCCGGACGTGTACTGGCTTAAGCAGGGGGACACGTCTGGCACTGCAGGATCTGAGTCCCTGGCGGCGTAATGTGTTACTGACGGTAGTCTTTGTTACTGTGGTCCCAGCTCTATGCAGGTAATTCACTAGGTCCCCCCGTGTGGTTCTGGGATTTTTGCTCACCGTTTTTGTGATTATTTTGACCCCACTGACTGAGATCTTGTGTGGAGTCCCAGATCGAGGGAGATTATCAGTGGTCTTGTATGTCTTCCAATTTCTTATTATTTCTCCCAAAGTTGATTTCATCACACCAAGCTGCTTGCTTATTGCAGATTCAGTCTTCACAGCCTGGTGCAGGGCTACAATTTTGTTTCTGGTGTCCTTTGATAGTTCTTTGGTCTCCACCATAGTGGAGTTTGGAGTCAGACTGTTTGAGGTTGTGGACAGGTGTCTTTTATACTGATAACAAGTTCAAACAGGTGCCATTACTACAGGTAATGAGTGGAGGACAGAGGAGCCTCTTAAAGAAGAAGTTACAGGTCTGTGAGAGCCAGAAATCTTGCATGTTTTAAGGTGACCAAATACTTATTTTCCACAATAATTTGCAAAATAAATCTTGCCAAATCAGACAAGGTGATTTTTTGGATTTGTTTTCTCATTTTGACTCTCATAGTTGTGGTCTACCTATGATGTCAATTACAGGCCTCGCTCATCTTTTTAAGTGGGGGAATTTGCACAATTGGTGGCTGACTAAATACTTTTTTCCCCATTGTATATACACACTACGTGTAGACCCTATAGATTAGATTCCCTATATACGCACTTTGTACAGACCTTATAGACTTCTTCCGCTGCACACTATATGTACAAACCCTGTTACATCCTTATACACGCTATGTACATATCCTATACATTAGATCCCCTATACAAACACACTATAGAGTATATATTATATTTTTTTTCTACATTGCAACGCCAAGAAGGAAAAGTCATGAAATGATGGAAGTGACAGTATGCATAGACAAGCTAGTGCTATATACATGATGAAGAAAGTAAATCACATTTTCAATTTATACAGTATCTGGTATAAGCGTCACATGCAGAAATCCCCACACTTACAGCCTTGGCCTCTGTATGTGAGGCTATTAATGGTTGTCTGAGGAATGTTCTGCTGTTCTGAATACACCTGGGTACGAAAATCATCAAGATCCGCTGCTGGCAGCTCCTGTGTAATCACTGACCAATGACGTCCCAGATGTGCTTGATGGGAGACATGTCCAGAGACGCTGCAGCCATGGGAGCACATTCAGGCCACGCAGGCTGCTAACAGAAGTTTGAGGAACATGTGGGCTTGCGTTGTCATGTTGAAAAACGGCTCCAGGGACACTTTGGAGAAATTGCTGTACCACTTGTGCAACAACCAAATCGTTATAAGGGAAGAGTAAGATGGCTTATAAGTTGTACGAGGATCGCATCGCAATACTCGGACTGGACGTTGACTGCCCTGACCCAAGGGCTGTGGAGTCCATTACTTTACGTAGTAATGGAACACCTAGCCAATGCTATCAGAAATAATATCAATATTCATGGATACACGATAGGACCTAACTCTTATAAAACAGCTCTGTATGCAGATGGTTTACTCCTTTATATCTCACAACCACAAATATTGTTTCCAATGATTTTAAAAAAATTTGATAGGTTCGGATCACTTAGTAATTTTAAAATCAATTATTCCAAATCAGAAGCCTTAAATATATCATTTTCTCAGAATGAGGTCCTTCAAATCATGAATAAATTTCCATTTAAATGGCACGGAGAGTCATTGAAATATCTAGGGGTTGTGGTCCCTTCTGATCCTAATAAATTGTTCAAGCTTAACTATCAAGCTTTATTAAGCAGAACATACAGAGACCTAGCGAATTATAGTAAATTTAAACTATCCTGGTTTGGAAGGATGAATGCTATCAAAATGGGTGTTTTACCCCGTTTCTTATACATATTCCAAACTATACCGATTTTCCCCCCTCATAGTTTCTTCTGTAAATTACGATCAGCTTTAACCAAATTCATATGGGGTAAACGCAAACCTCGCATAAGCATACAGACCCTTTCTCGACCTAAATCTATAGGTGGTGCTGGGTTTCCCAATTTTAAGAGGTATTTTCAGGCTACGACATTACTTAGGATTCTAGACTGGCACTTTCGGGCTGATGCTAAACAATGGGTGGGGGTGGAGCAGGAGGGTTTGGATGTCCCTTTGGGACATCTGCCGTGGTGTTCTGGGGAGTCATTGACTATTGTCAATTGTAATTTAACTAGAGACACACTTAAAATATGGCACACTCTGAGAAAGAAGGGGTTCCCAGATAGGAATATTAGCCCACTTACATCATTGTTTTTCAATCCATCCTTTCTCCCTGGATACTTGCGCGGATCTTTTCTTGGTCGGAGGGCACTGGAGGATACCCGATTGTTTCAGGTGCTAGAAAATGGGGAGTTGCCTTCTTTTGTCTCTATACAGGCTCAGTTTCCAAATGAGAAAATTGGGTGGTTTGAATACTTGCAATTACAATCCTTCCTAGTGACACATAATTTTGATAAAATTACAAACTTCACCTTTTTTGAGAAATTGTTCGTAGATGAAAATAAGCTTCCACATGCTATATCTGTGATTTATGGGGGATTAAGCAGAGAGGGTGAAGCGGAGAAGTTAACATTTCAGCAGGCGTGGGAGAGAGACTTGGGGATAAGCTTGTCTCCTGAGGAATGGGAAAGGGGGTTTCTCTTCACTCATAAACTTGCTAGCGCTGGGATTGCACAAGAGAAGAACTCTAAAATACTTATGAGATGGTATCATTATCCTTCTAAACTACATGCAATATATCCAGCAGTTTCAGGGGTTTGTTGGAGATGCGAGAGGGAGGTGGGCTCTATGATTCACATTTGGTGGGCATGCTCTAAGATCAAGCCATTCTGGGAGAAGGTTTTCGACAATTATCAACGAATCACGGGAAACCGTGTAGCAAGGTCCCCTCAAATAGCTCTTCTGTCAATTTTACCTTCTTCAATAGGGACTCAGAGGAGAGATATTCTTCGGTTTTGCCTAACAGCAGCACGAATGGTAATCCCGCGGTTTTGGAAACTTACAAACCCACCTGACATATTAGACTGGTATAAGGAAATGGTCAATCTGTGTAGAATGGAGGAGCTGTCTGCAGACTGCAATGGTACAAACGATAAGTTTAGAAGGATTTGGAGTGGATGGATTTTGTTTCAGGACTCACCTGATTTCCATAATTGGTTCCACTGAATTTTTCAGTTACATAGGAATTTGCACACACACATATATATATATATATATATATATATATATATATATATATATAATATAATTTTAAGGACCTCTTTATCCATAAACTTTTTTTTTTTTTTTACCCTATGTCTTTCCTCTGCATAATATAGAGGATACCTCCTCTCTTGAATACCTTGTTGGCGTTCGCCATATGGCTACTGTTATTGTCTACCATGGTATGTTTGACTTACTGTTAGAAGGTTGTATTCTCATTTTTGAATACCAGATATTTTCTATGATTCTATATATTATCTGTTTGCATATAATATATTCTTTGTTTGTAAAATGCTCAATAAAATAGATTGAACATAAAAATAATATAAACAGATGGTATTCACCCCCCCCCCCCCTTGTTCAACTTTCCATTTACGCCTCTTCTCCGGTGATTGTTTACCGTTTTGAAGTGCTGCCGCCAATCGTTGGAGCTCAGTGGTTCTACCATGGTGATGACACAAGCTGCTGAGCTCAATGATTGGCTGCAGCTATAACGTTTGACATTGGAGCTTGTGAAAAAGTTAGCATTACACTATTTGTTCTTGTAATGTACTCTAAAATTGGCCATATTCATTAGAAGTTTGGGTCGGGTGGCATGGCACTGGTGGTGGCTATTGCTCTTGCTGCGGTAGGTTTTGGGTGGCCATGGTGGTGGCTGTTGCTCTGGCCGCGGCAGGTTTTGGGTGGCCCTGGTGGTGGCTGTTGCTCTGGCTGTGGCAGGTTTTGGGTGGCCCTGGTGGTGGCTGTTGCTCTGGCTGCGGCAGGTTTTTGGTGGCCCCTGGTGGTGGCTGTTGCTCTGGCCGCGGCAGGTTTTGGGTGGCCCTGGTGGTGGCTGTTGCTGTGGCAGGTTTTGGGTGGCCCCTGGTGGTGGCTGTTGCTCTGGCTTCGGCAGGTTTTGGGTGGCCCCTGGTGGTGGCTGTTGCTCTGGCTGTGGCAGGTTTTGGGTGGCCCCTGGTGGTGGCTGTTGCTCTGGCTGCGGCAGGTTTTGGGTGGCCCCTGGTGGTGGCTGTTGCTCTGGCTGCGGCAGGTTTTGGGTGGCCCCTGGTGGTGGCTGTTGCTCTGGCTTCGGCAGGTTTTGGGTGGCCCCTGGTGGTGGCTGTTGCTCTGGCTTCGGCAGGTTTTGGGTGGCCCCTGGTGGTGGCTGTTGCTCTGGCTGCGGCAGGTTTTGGGTGGCCCCTGGTGGTGGCTGTTGCTCTGGCTGCGGCAGGTTTTGGGTGGCCCCTGGTGGTGGCTGTTGCTCTGGCTGCGGCAGGTTTTGGGTGGCCCCTGGTGGTGGCTGTTGCTCTGGCTGCGGCAGGTTTTGGGTGGCCCCTGGTGGTGGCTGTTGCTCTGGCTGCGGCAGGTTTTGGGTGGCCCCTGGTGGTGGCTGTTGCTCTGGCTGCGGCAGGTTTTGGGTGGCCCCTGGTGGTGGCTGTTGCTCTGGCTGCGGCAGGTTTTGGGTGGCCCCTGGTGGTGGCTGTTGCTCTGGCTGCGGCAGGTTTTGGGTGGCCCCTGGTGGTGGCTGTTGCTCTGGCTACGCTGACCTAGGTGTGATGTGCTGCTAGCTTAGAAGTTTATCCTGCTGATTGGCAAATGAAAAGTTCAGGTTTTGCTTGCAGAATATGTACGTGACCGGAAAAACAGTAATTATTGTCTGCAGCAGGGTATGACATATGATCAGGCACGTTGAAGATAATCTGCAGCCAGAAATTTTTGGCATTGGCTTCCCTTCTGAACGGAGAGTATAAAAGTTCATTGTAAAGGCAGGGGGAGAAGGGGAGCTTTTATATAATCTATTTTGAATGTTGGCTTTTGTGTTATCAGTGATCCTGGCTGTCATGATAATGAGACTGCTGAAAATTCTATTACAGAACAGGAAGAATTGTTATTAGGTCTAGTGGTCAGGGTGTAAAATTGCAAGACTTCAACATTTTAATGTTTTGCAAGATTTGTGCTGAAAACATTGATCTAAGTTCTCAAAAACAACCGCACATAAGTGACTGAAGCCTGCTTGTCTGTCCCTAGTTTTGACAGGGCCGTGTTATCCAGGAGACATCTTTTCTTTTTGACTATGAGCTGCTGCCACTGACATCAGGGGCTTATCTAAAGCATTCTGTAATGCTGTAGATAAGCCCCCGATGTAACCTGAAAAATAAAAAAAGAGATTATACTTACTGGGGGGCGGTCCGGTCTTGGTCCGATGGGTGTTGCGGTCCTGGGCCTCCCATCTTCTAACAGTGACGTCCTCTTCTTTCCTTCCTGTCGTGGCGCAGGCACACTGCTCTGCCCTGTTGAGGGCAGAGCAGAATACTGCAGTGCGCAGGCGCCAGACCTCTCCCGGTGCCTGCGCACTGCAGGACTCTGCTCTGCCCTCAACAGGGCAGAGCAGTGCGCCTGCGCAGGAGCTGCGACGGGAAGGAAAGAAGAGGACGGCATCGTATGAAGATGGGAGGCACTGGATGCCAGGGTGAGTATAATCTTAATTTTAAGATTGTGGGTTGTTCCAACTAGGGCTACCTATAAAGGCTGTAATAATTGATTCTTCCTTCATTCCACCTAAGGAAGACGGCTGTGACCGTAGAAACGCGTTGTGGGTATTGGAGGAAGAATAAAAGCTGAGTTTTATACCCTTTTTTCTGGTTTCTGCCTCCTTTAGCGCTCCTATAGACCGCTTTTTTTGTTGCTTCATATAATTTTCCTCTCTGAGGATTAGTGGCAGGAGTAGCTTGGAGGGCAGCTGTTTGTGGGAGAACCTGCATTTGCTGGGCGGTGCTGGAAGCTCCAGGACCCTTGGTGTTCACTTACGGCTGGGATCGGTCTCAATATCACGTCCGGAAGCCAGTGAGAGATGGACTGACCAGGAGAGCGGAGGTTGCTGACAGCCACGTGCAGTGCCCTTCTGGGCTGTGAGGACACGCTCTCCAACTACCATTCATGTTCACACTGTGGTTGTGCAAGGGTGGCACAACCCTGTAAGGTGAGCACCCTGTCGATTTCAGTTAGGGAATATAATTTTAACACAGGTACACTCATTGCGCCTCTCTTTGCATTTTATTTTTCATAATCTTAAGCCCCTGTCACACACAGCGATGTTGCTAGCGAGATCGCTGCTGAGTCACAAGTTTTGTGACGCAACAGCGATCTCACCAGCGAGATCACTGTGTGTGACACTGACCAGTGACCGGCCCCCCTGCCGGTTATCGCTGATCTTCCTGGAATGGCCAGGACATTTTTTTGATCGCTGGTCTCCCGCTGGCCAGCACGCATCGCTGCGTGTGACAGGTGGCAGATCAGCGCGCTGGTAACTAAGGTAAACGTCGGGTTTCTAAGCGGTGCGCAGCGCTTAGAAACACGATGTGTACCTTAATTACCAGCGCGCTGATGCAGGGAGCTGGTAACCAAGGTACACATCGGGTTTCTAATTGCCGCGCACCGCTTAGAAACTCAATGTGTACCTTGGTTACCAGCTCCCTGCACCAGCGCGCTGGTAACTAAGGTACACAGTGGGTAACTAAGCGATCCTGACAAGGTCATATCGTTGTCGGGGTCGCTGGTGCGTCGCTATGTGTGACGGGGCCCTAACTCTTTTTTCTTATCTTTCAGGTTACATCGGGGGGCTTATCTACAGCATGACAGAATGCTGTTGATAAGCCCCTGATGTCAGTGGCGGCAGCTCATAGTTGAATAAAAGGGTGACAGATTCCCTTTAAGTGTAGTTTCATTTTGCTTCTTCCTCTATAGTAATTATACACTAATCTGCCTTGTGCTGCACTTCCCCTTGAAATTCAGACTGTTTTGTTTGACCTCCTTTATATCAGACTCACTCACAATTTTGACAGTGTATATACTGTATGTAGTAGGCAGATTGTGGTGGCACAAAACTTCTGAGAGGGATTGCTGCATTATTGTAGTCAGGTCTGTCTTCAAAATAGAGCTACAGGACTTCCGTTTCTGGCACGCGCATGGACGTCAGCAAGTGAGAGGAGGTCTGTACCTGCACTTCTTGCCTCGGGGTTCCCGGAATCAAAAACCTTGTAGGACAGGTGAAAAGCATGTTGGTGAAACTTACCTTCTACCTCTCCTGGAATATGGAGCAATAACTTTCCAGGAATGGGACCCCAGCAAAAAAATCTCAACCTCAACAGATGCTAGCAGCCATTTCACAGCAAGCTGATAGATCTATAAGCAGAAAACAGAATCGGCTCAACAGAAGATGAGCTGGTAAACCTGCAATCTGAACTGAGAAAGGTTGCAAAGGTCCGCCAAACAACGATCTGATAAGTAGATGACTTGGAAAACAGATCTTGAAGAAATAAACCTGAGAATATCAGGACTGCCAGAGTCAATTTCCTCTAATCAACTAATGGGAATATGTATGGAAGAATTACCAAATGCCCTGCGATTTGCTGGCTCAGTAAAGGTGCAAAGAGCACGCAGTGGGTCCACCACTCCAAAATACAGAGGGGTCTTACTCAATGAGACCGAGACCTAGACCAGTGATTGTAAAATACCTACATTTTGTGGACAAATCAAATATTCTTCAAAATTACAGGAAGGAAAAAACATCTGCGGTTTTGATTTGAGAACATAAAATATTAATATTCAGCGATTTACTTAGTGGAAGTTACAAAAAGGGGGTAAATATTCATTTTTTTTTATTTTTTTTTAAAGTTTTACTCACTCTATTACATCTCTCTGGGTCAGGAGGACTTTGACCTGTAAAATAAAAAGGGGAGGTAAGATGCCGGTACATGCGCCACAATAAATTAGTGGGTGGAAGCGGTAAGAAACATACAGAGGTGTCTTTAACCCATGCGTGAGATAAGTGAAGTCTAAAGTCTAAATATTTTGATTTTGATTCTGATTTTTTTTTTTTTTTATCGGTGTTCTAATTTTAATAAAATAAATCTATGCACACACTACCACGTTATACTTGGTCCAGAATAGACTTTTTTATTTCACAAGGTCTGATAAATAGAGTTAATAATATCAGTATTCAGGATCTCGTTATATCAGATCAATCACCTATCTTACTATCTTTATCCAATATTTTCCTGAATGGCATATTTTATGGAAATTTCCAACTTATTTGGCGCAAAAGCTGAGAATTTTCTAAGGATTATTAAAAGACGGTGGCTTGAATTTAGTTTAAGCAATAAGGAACATGGAGAGGATCCAAATGGGGCCCGTAAAAGCCATATAAAGAGGCAGAATAATAGGATATGTAAGAACTATAAAAAATAAAACACTAGCAGCTTTCAAAGAGGCAAGCAAAGAAACAAGACGTTCATATATAACCTACTTAAAATATCCCAATATAATAAATTGTGCTAGGTGGGTGATGGCCAAATCGTTATTTGATTTATGGTTGAAAAGATTAAAGGGACAGCCGAAATCCTCTGAATTCTTTAAATATGTGAATAAGGGAGGATCAATTCTGGCTAAGATGGCCCATGGAAAGAGATTCATAACATATATTAAGAGCCTGAGGGACTCTGGTGGAAAACTACAAAATGACCCCCCAAAAAATAAATGAAGTCTTAGAGAAAATTTTCCTCAACACTTTTTATAAACCAGGTATGTAGATGAAGAGAGTGAGCGTTTTCTAAATATGCTGACAGTGCCTACCATAAATGATTCAGATAGAGATACACTTAACGCACTGATAAAAGAGGAGGTGGTTAGCACAATAAAGAATAACAAAGCCCCGGGCCCTGATGGACTCAAGGGTGAGCTCTATAAATTATTAAATGAAGATATTGGTAATAAAAGTATTTAATCACACGTTACAAGAAGAAAATTATCCTAAAAACAGAAAATCTGGCATACCTTAAGTTTCTACACAAACGTGGAAGAGAGAGAACAGATCCTGGTTCGTGTAGACCCATATCTCCGATAAATCAAGACATTTAGAGTGTCAAAAATACTAGCTGATCGGTTAGCAGAGATGCTACCCTCACTAATAGGGCCACACCAAGTAGGATTCGTAAAAAAAACGGACGAGACCGGGTTTGTCCACCATCACCTTTTGTTTGATTTAGCCATCTAACCCTTAGCTCAACACGTTGTTCTCAAACTGTTTTTTTGGGGGAGTAATGGTGGGAAGTGGTGTTATTATTTTTATCAGAGCCAGATTCTCACATACAACAAGTACTAGATGACCTGTTGTATTTTGGCTCTTTCTCGGGATAGAAACATTTAATTCTTTTGGTAATTAAAAAAATGTAAATCTACGTCTGAAATCTGAAGTTTTCACTTCTAACTGATTTCCCTCCCCCCCCCCCCCCCCGTTTTGGTCCTCAGAGAAAATCTGTAAGGGCAAAAGAGAAAAAGCAAAAGCGCCAGGAGGAGCGCGCCGCCATGGCTGCTGTGTGCGCAAAGGTGCAAGCAGCCAATCAGGTAAGCTGCCTTTAGTTACCAATTTTTCTTATTCTTTATCTTTGTGCCTAGCGCCGATTTCTTACTTTTGTTAATTTTATCACTTTTTTTTTTTTTTTCCTCTGCAGCTTGGTGACCCTCTTGGAGCTTTTCCAGTCTTTAAAAAATTTGACAGAAATGGGTAAGTTGTCAGGAAGAGAGAACAAAATGTTTTCATGTATTTAATCTGAAGTTTTTTCTAACCCCTCGGTCATTCTTTACATTCTCAGGTTGAATTTGACTATAGAGTGCTGCCGAGTAACCGACTTGGACCCAAAGACCATAGACTGGGCCTTTGAACTCACAAAGACAAATATGCAGATGCTGTAAGAATCTCTTTGTAATATGATAATAAGACTCCGTGGCCAGGGCAGAAAATTCCGTTTTCTATACAGCCCATACATAGCTGTTTTTGTCTCGCTCCTTGACGATAAAGGTGTTATTCTTAAGACATGTTTTTCAAATGCACTTCTAAGGCCGGATTCACAAGTTCTATATTCATTGCCTGAATTCGGCCCATGATGTCCGGGCCAGCATCACGTCGTTAACATCAGGAGATCCGAGGCCAGTCTGGACATGACAGTCCTATCCGATCTTAAAGGGAACCTGTCACCGGGGTTTTTTAAGTGCAATCTCACATGTGTTTTTTTGTTTTTTTTGTTTTTTTTGCTAGGTTCACTAAATGCTGAAACTGCCGTGCCATTATGATTCTCCAGGTCATTACGAGTTCATAGACACCAAACATGTCTAGGTTCTTATTTTATCTAAGTGGTGAAAAAATTTCCAAAGTTTGCTAAAAAGAAGAAAAATTGCGCCATTTTCCGATACCCGTAGAGTCTCTATTTTTTGTGATCTCGGGTTGGGTGAGGGCTTATTTTTTGCGCTCCGAGCTGAAGTTTTTAAGGGTACCATTTATGTGCAGATACCATCTTTTGATCGCCCGTTATTGCATTTTAATGCAATGTCGCGGTGACCAAAAAAAACATAATTCTTGCGTTTCAATTTCTTTTTTCCCACTACGCCTTTTAGCGACCGGTATAATCCTTTTTTTTCTTTTTTTTTATTGATCTGGCGATTCTGAACACAGCGATACCTAATATGTGTATGTGCGAATTTATTTATTTTTTTTTAAATTGTTTTATTTTGAATGGGGAGAAAAGGGGGCGATTTAAACTTCTATATTCTTTTTTTCATATTTTTTAAAACTTTTTTTTTATTTATGGTATGCTTCAGTAGCCTCCATGGGAGGCTAGAAGCATCCACAACTTGATCAGCTCTGCTACATATAGGCGATGAGCAGATCGCCTCTATGCAGCAGAATTACAGCATTGCTATGAGCGCCTACCACCAGGTGGCGCTCATAGCAATCCGACATCAACAACCATAGAGGTCTCTATGAGACATCTGGTTGTTATGCCAACACATCGCTGACTCCCCGATCACGTGACTGGGATCAGCGATGCATTTATTTCTGGCCCAGCGGCCGGAAGCGATTGTTAAATGCCGCTGTCAGCGTTTGACAGAGTCATTTAACTAGTTAATAGGCACGGGTGGATCGTGATTCCACCTGCGCCTATTGCGGGCACATGTCAACTGTTCAAACAGCTGACATGTTCCGGCTTTGATGCGGACTCACCGCTGGAGCCCTCATCAAATCGGGGGTACTGCCATTAGACGTACTATTGCGTCCAATGGCAGTAAGGGGTTAAAGTAGGGTCACCTGTCTGCTGATTGTAGAAGGTTTAGTGGGACTGTGAAACACTTTAAAATGAAGTAAAAAAAAAAAATTACTTTTTTAACCTGTTATAAACCCTCTAGCCCAGGTTTAGGCTTTTGTAAGAATCTTGCCGCTTTCTGCCTACAATGTCCCCTATTTGCAATAATTATTGGTAATGCATTTGAGCTGCAGTGTTGTGTCCTGTCATTAGTCTTGAAGGGCACCGCAGATGATGACTCTGGAAGGAAAGCCGTTAATGTCTTCCTTTGATGTATTTGTAGTTATGAACAAAGTGAATGGGGATGGAAAGAGCGAGAGAAACGAGAGGAGCTGACAGATGAACGAGCCTGGTATCTTATTGCCAGAGATGAGCTTAGCATGCCCGTTGCTTTTGTACACTTCAGATTTGATGTGGAATGTGGAGATGAAGTGCTCTACTGGTAAGGAACATAAGGGTTGTCCAGTAATTTTTTTTTTTTTTTTTTTTTTTGGTAGTGTCTCTTTTTAAAATGAGTTCACAAGATGCTTTAGTAGATGACTTCACTTAAAGAACATCAAATAGTCATGGCTGAAATTGTTGGCACCCTTGAAATTATTCCATAAAATGAAATATTTCTCCAAGAAAATTATTGCAATCATACGTTTTGTTATACACATGTTTATTTGTTTGGGCTTCTGATTCGCGGTGGATGCCGCGTCACTGCCCCATACCCAGCACATTCACCGGACTTACTCTGCACTGCTGTGCCTTATGTCCCTATCCCCGGGGGGGCTCCTAATCTTTTGGCTCTTTATTAGAGCACTGTGTAAACCACAACAGTACAATACTTAGTACTTTGATGAAGGTCAATGTGACCGAAACGTCTACTGTATGTACTGGTTATTAAAATCATCTTTCACTGGAAATCACTATTTGTGTGTGCCAAGTCTTTGTATCTATGTGATTACGGACTAGGATCCTACTTGTTACACCACCATATTGTAGCTGTGTTAACGGTCCTGATTATATTTGTTTGGGGTGTCTTGAAATAACACAAAAATAAAGCAGGGATAAAAGGCAAATTGGACATAATTTCACACACAACCCTCAAAATGGGCCGGACAAAATTGTTGTTAAAATGAAAATTACACCTGAGACCAGATAAAAAGGAGAGAAGGTTGACTCCATCTTTGCTTTGTGTATGCATTGTGTGTGCACACTAATTATGGAGTACAGTCTAAGGACTTGAAAATTAAAATTGTTGAAAAATATCAACAACCTCAAGGTTACAAGTCCATCTCCAGAGATCTTGTAGTTCCTGCACAACATAATCAACAAGTTTACAACCCACGGCGCTGTGGTTATTCTCCCTGAACATGGACAGCAGGGAAAAATTGATAAAAGGTTGCAACGCAGGATAGTGCGGATGGTGGATAAGCAGCCCCAATCAAGTTCCAAAGAAATTCAAGCTGTCCTGCAGGCTCAGGGTGCATCAGTGTCATCGTGTAGTATCAGTCGACATTTGAATGAAATGAAACTCTATGGCGGGAGACCCTGGACGACCCCACTGCTGACAGAGACCTAAAAAGCTAGACTGCAGTTTGCCAAAATGTATGTGAGTAAGCCAAAATCTTTCTGAGAAAGCGCCTTGTGGACAGATGAGACCAAGATAGAGCTTTTTGTTAAAACACATCACTCTACTGTTTACCGAAAATGGAATGAGACCTATAAAGAAAACACAGTACCTACAGTCAAGTATGGTGGAGGTTCAAAGCTGTTTAAGGGGTTGTTTTGCTGCCTCTGACTGTGTACAAGACATAATGAAATATGAAGATTACCAAAGGATTTTGGATCGCATTGTAGTGCCTAGTGTCACAATGCTGGGTTTCCTTCTTAGGTCATGGGTCTTCCAACAGGACAATGGCCTCAAATATGCTTCAAAAAGCACCTAGAGATGGATTGAAACTAAGTGCTGGAATAGTTCTGAAGTGGCAGCAATGAGTCCAATGGGATTTAGTTCTAAACACCTGTGGAGAGATCTTAAGGCTGTGTGCACACGCTGTGGAAAAGGTGCGGATTCATCCGCGCGGATTTTATAAAATCCGCAGGTGAAACCACAGGTCAAAATACCTGCGGTTTCATCTGCGGATTGCTCTGCGGTTTTGCCCTGCGGTTTTTCATCTCAATGGAGGAGATGGCAAACCGCAGGAGAATCCGCAGAAAGAATTGACATGTCAATTCTTTCTGCGGATTGAAAACCGCAGATAATCCGCGCGGAAAATTCCGCACCGTCTGCACTGCGGTTTTTGATTCCCATAGGGAATCATGGTACTGTACACCGCAGCAGAAACTGCTGCGGGTCCGCAGCGGCCAAAACCGCTGCGGAACCGCAGCAAAATCCGCAGCGTGTGCACACAGCCTAAAATTGCTGTTGGGAGAAGGCGCCTTCAGATATGAGATACCTGGAGCAGATTGCAAATGAAGAGTGCTCCAAAATTCCAGGTGAGAGATGTAAGAAGCTTGTTGATGGTTATAGGAAATGATTGATTGAAGTTATTTATTCCAAAGGGTGTACAACCAAATATTAAGTTGAGGGAGGCAACAATTTTGTCTGTGTGAAATTATATCCAACTTGCCTTTTTTGTGGTGTTCCAATACACACAAAGGAAATAAACGTATGATTGCAATAATTTTCTGGGAGAAATACTTCATTTTCTGGAACAATTTCAAGGGTGACAACATTTTCAGCCAAGACTGTATATTTTGGAAAACAATCAAGTTTTTAGGTCCAATGTTTGTCTATAACAGTATGAAGGGGAATATCTAGTACTTTTATAATTTTTGTGACTGGGGCTAAGAACTAACTCTTGGCGAATCTGCTACTTCATTTCACCCTTAGTCAGCAGAGCTGCGCCCTGTGTATACGTGGGGGGGAGACCTGTCAATCACCTGTAGCAGCTTCGGCTGGGGGTGGCACCAGACTAGTCTAGACTTTGGCTATAGATCACAGATTTTCTAACTATATTCTCTAAAACACAGCGTTTCAGAGAGAAGAAAAAAACCTGGCTGCTCTGATTTATGCTGCTTGCGTTTTGGGCAGCATGAATTAGAAAACACGTTCGCTTTAAAGGGGGTAGACCTTTTAATTGAAAAGGACATCATTTTGAGATCTGTAGTGGTCCGACACCTGGACCCTACTGATTAGATGAAAACGGCTCCGATTTGAACACATGGAACAAAGTTACAGAACGCAGCACTGCTCTGAATATAGAGGCAGCTACCAGGTGCTGCAGGACACCTTTTTCTTTTTTTTTTTTTGTGTGTGTGCTGTGCATATAGATTGTATGATCGCACGACCTCTTTTTAAATGTTTCCTGCAATTTTTCTTTTCCAGTTATGAGGTCCAGTTAGAAATCCGTGTCCGCAGGAAAGGAGTAGGAAAATTCCTGGTACAGATTTTGCAATTGATGGCAAATAGGTGAGTTTAATAGATATGCAACATTCCATAACTGTGCTTTATTCTCATAATATACAGATATGACGTGTGCAAACAAGAAAAAGATAGCTAACATTGTGTACTGATTGTCTTTCTTATTTTTGCTTCCCATATTGAGTTTTTTGTTAAAACCTAATTCCCTGCAAACGCGTCTTACAAAGACATTTCCAAATAAGGACCATGTAGGGTCGGTCAGTAAGAACATGGTGACTACTTCCCACCTCTCTAAAGTATTGAATCCTATTTTGAAAGGTAGCAGGGTTCTAGTAACCATTAAATAAAAATTAAAATAAGTTATTGTTTAATCAATAGTACATGTGAAAATAATCAATTTTGTAATATATCTTGTCAGAAAAATCCGCTTATTTCTCCTCCTGGATTGTTTTTTTTTTTTTTTCCTTCTCAATTAATGGCTAAACTATGTATTCAGGTAAGTCAGATTTTCCCATTATCAAGATGGACCATGACAGTTGGTGCTTCTGAAATGCTATGGAGAGGGGAGGAGCTAGAGGCCGACAGTTCTCTGCTGCAAGTTCTCCTGAAACGACAATTACAGTTCTCCATAGAGCTTTATGAGCACCATCTGTCATCTATCTCAGTAATGGGAAATCTGTCATTACTGAAAATTGACTTTAATCGTGAATTGAGAATTTTGAAAAACGATCCATCCGGGAGGAGAAAGAAGCAGATTTCTGGAATAAAATATATTGCAAAGTTTATTTTCACGTATAATTTAAATTTTTTTTTTTCTTTTCTTTTGCAAGGGGAGCGATGACTTTGCTCAACTGTTGGTCCATATTACAGTAACTTTTTGGAACTGTAAATAGTGTAGACCAAATTCTGGCTGAGAATTCAGTTGCATGATGAAATTAAGTGGGAATGGTTGGTGATATCAACTTCCTGTTTGTGGCCCATTAGTATATGGGAGGGGGTGGTGACCATGGCGGCCATTTTGAAGTTGGCCATTTTGGATTCCAACTTTATAAACGGCCCACCCAGGTGTATCCATATAAATGGCCCACCCCGTATATATAATTTCACCATATTTTCAGGCTCCCATAGGCTTAATATATGAGACACAACAGCCTCCCAGTTTTCCATCTTCATATTGACCCTTGTCATCTGCAGCCATTGAATGTAATAAGAGATACCAAAGACCTATTGCTTGCTCACAGCTTTTGTGACTTATAGGTAAAGGTTTTAGCTGCATGCAAAGGGAAGGTCTCTTCTTCATGTTCTCACTAGTCCAGGTAACAACGGGACAGTGTGAATTTGGACAGTGTTGTCACTGTTCCTACACGTCCTGGGCATGGGTATTTCATCAAAAAGTGAAATCAACACCCCCAGCCGTAATCATCACTGCGGTGTGATTCTCACTTTCTTCTCTTGTTTCTTGCTTTCTAATCTCTCTCTAAAAAAAATTAACCCATTTTTATTTGCAGCACACAAATGAAGAAAGTTGTCCTCACAGTCTTTAAACACAATCACGGTGCTTACCAGTTCTTCAGAGATGCTTTACAGTAAGTCTGATCGCTTTGTTTTCAATGCTCACCTCCCACCATCTGATGTGCACTTTGCATTTTATTTATTTTTTTTCTTTTAAATTCCTACGTCTTGTAGGTTCGAGATAGACGAGACCTCTCCCAGTGTATCGGGCTGCTGTGCTGATGACTGCACATACGAGATCCTGAGCCGCAGAACAAAGTTTGGAGATGCTCCTCATTCACATTCAGCACAGTGTGCTGGCTGCTGCCATTGAACCAAGGGGGGTGGATTGATACCTGAGGACTGTGGAGCATCCTAATGGACAAAATGATTGTCGTTTATCTAATGTGTTTTTTTTTTTTTGTTTCTGGTTTTGTTTTTGCTTTTTTTTTGTATTTTTTTAATGTTTTTTTTTTAACCTAGTGATGTTTAATGCAGCACTATTGTGGACATGCGTGTAACTCATGTCTCTACTAGTCCTTTTAACGGTAAATAAATTCCTGTTTGACTTCAAAATGTTTTCATTGATTTTTATTTTATGTGACAGCATTTATGTTTTAAAATTGTTTTTAAGGCTGTGTTCGCACTGGGTTATTTTATTTTGCTAAATTTTCAGAGCAAAAGCGACAAGGAATTCCAAAGACTACAAGTTTTAGTAGGAGAGTTTCCAGTCCGAAAACTCAGGCCCCAATTCACTATTGCATTTCCACCAGTTTTTGTCTTTTTTTTTTTTTTTGCATGAATATCTCTCGATTTAGTGATTTGCAACAAATTCATCAAACGATTTGTGCTTTTTTTCAGGTTTTATTTTCTGTTTTATTTTCCTGATGTTTTAGACTGATTCATGAAATGCCACATTTCTACTCCAGTCCCTTTTTGGCGTTTTGATGCTCCTGTAGGAAGGTCAATCTTATGCAATCCTAGATAGATCCACCATGATCTTATCTGCCGTTATCTTGATAATATCAACCCATCGGATTACTGGTATTCCTCTTCTCCTTATTCCTTGTATTCTTCCGAGTCCGACCATGATGTCCTTCTCCAGTGATTGCTCTCTTCATTTGATGTGTCCAAAGTAGGTATATCGTGATTTTGATGATCCTTGCTTTGAGTGACAGCACTAAAAAGTAGCAAAAATTGTTATAGGCAGGACGCAAACTATTTTGGACTTTATGCAAAATTCATGAATTAAATGGAGTCTTTTGATGACTTTTGGTGCAGAAAAAAAAAACTTCAGCGAAAACCACAAGTCAAAAAAAGAAAATTGACATTTATACGAAAAAAAAAAAGACGCAAATAATGAATCGGGGCCCTTTTGTGTGCACATTATAAATCAGATGTCTCATTTTTTTTATTTTTTTTTTGTCTTGAGAGCTGATGATACTTGGTAGCTATTTGGCATGGGTATTATAATTTATTTTTATTTTTTGTTCTGGAATAATAACATGATAATGTTATACTGGCGTGTTTTGTGTGATAATTTTGTTTTTCCCCGTTTTTATATTCTGCAGCGCTTTACAATTTGGAGGGTACATGTAAAAACCGTATCAGGCATTAGAGTATCTCATAATTCAATAATTAAAGAGGAGAGCGGATACCATAAAGCATCAGCATTCAGACTTAAAAGTTGGAACACACCCTGATCATTGTGGCTGTAACCAATAGTTGTGAGTCTATGGAGATAGAATACGAAGTCTTATTACACATCAGATAAGCGATCTTTGTGTATATCTTATACTATACACACCACTGGAGGCCCCTACTATCTATATTGCCCCTGAGCGTGTGCCATGTTAGGACATAATGCCTCCTCCATTCAGCCGAGTCGTCTTATAAATTATATCAGTACCCCAGATGTTGGCAAGGACCTTGATTCTGCAGGACATTATCATTACTAGATGGGACCACGGCCTCTGCTGCAGGCGAGACGTCCTCCTTTACCGATATTCCTGCAATAAACCCATTGATCCTGTCATATCTCGCTATGCATTGCATTTACCATCTTTGCATGTGACTGAAAACTGAGCATTTTTTTTTTTTTTTTGCATCTGTGCACTATTACAATGTGAAGGATGTTGACGACAAAAAAATATTCCACTGCTCTCTTCATATATATTTTTGGACACTGCAAAATTTGAGGATTTGTGGTTTTGTACAAGCTGTTAAAAATTGTACAAAAATACATGTTTTAAGTGGGGAAGGGGGGCATGAATAGATCAAATCTGGATCTCCTGTGGCACTAAAGTTAGAGGACCTGGATGCAATGCTTTATAAATATAATATACATTATGGGCAATAGATTCTGTGCTGGGACATTGATCCATGGAAGAGGAACTGGGAAGGAGGAATTTTTACCCTAATATGTGGCAATTGGTCTGTCTGCTCAGTTTTTCAAGGCGTTTTTGGAGCAAAATTTTCAAATCCTGCTCCAAAAAACTTTTACGTTTTCTGCTCCGAGAATTCAACAACAACAAAAAAAAACTGCGTGCACATAGCCTTAGGGTGTTTTTTTTTGCATTCTTCTGGATCAACATGTTGGGGTATAGGTTGAACTTGACGGATTTACGTCTTTCAGCATTATCTTAGATGCTAGTACTGTACAATGTAGCATGTGTGGCGCTAAAAAATGCATATTTGATCCCAGCTGAAGAACACGATTGCTCATAAAAAACATTTTGCACATCAGGTAATTTCTTGTGCATGATGCCCATTTGCGCCCAATATCGGCTACCCAATCATTTGCCTGGCAGCCATTTTCCCCCCCCCCCCCTAAGGCAGTAAACCTATTGCCGTTTATTTGCTGATAGGATTTTGAATGTTACTACACAATAACATTGTTGGCTAATCATTGAAAACCCCAAAAGCCCAGTGTTTTATCTCTTTCATATTTTGAAGTATGAATGACAAACAAAAATTTATTCAAAAGGCTTAGTTTATTTGTAGGAATAGGAGATGATCTCTGTGATTTCTAGAGAAATAGGAAAATAGAATTCGGTGGGTAGTGAACTTAGAAGCACTTCCTGTGTACAATGGATGGACCGGCCTCGTCGTATTCCTGCTTGCTGATCCACATCTGTTGGAAGGTGGAGAGAGACGCCAGGATGGAACCTCCGATCCAGACAGAGTATTTACGCTCAGGTGGTGCAATGATCTACGGGAAAGAAAATTTACCAAGGATTATTCATCGTTGCAAAAAAACACGAACATGTACAAACTAGCACAAAAGTTTCAACTACTTTTTACTTTTTCCTAAGATGCATTTGATATTTAAAGGGAACCTGTCAATCGATTCATGCCGCCCATGCACGATTACGACCAGGTATGCTTTTCTCTGAAGCATCAGAGCATTGTTTATACATAGGAAGAGATCTATCAATCACTTGGAGCAGCTAAGGACTAGTTTTATCTATTCCTTTGGTCTATGGCCATATCTTTAAACTATGACTTTTCTGAAAGGCCAAAGCGTTTCAGGAAAAAAAAAAAAAAAAAAAAAGCATACCTGGCTTAATTCTTGCAGTCAGGCCCTGATTTATGCCGCCCGCGGTTTACGCAGGATGAATCAACTAACCGGTTCCCTTTAAAGTGTTGTCAGCATTCACACCCAAAATATCTTTTAAGCACATTTAAACCGTAACTAAACATTTTTGCACCTAAAATTCCCCGGTCCAGGTCTACAGAGAATATGTAGCCTTTCTATTGAATACAAAGTCCACAAAGCTCGTAATAAAAATTTATGTATAAAAAAAGTTTACCAAACTTTAGTGATTTCTTCGCACCTGTGATTATAAATTATAGCACATGCTGGTGAGTAGACAATGCTCATTTGTACTGTTGCTTCCCTTCCCCCCCTGCATTAAATATGTTAATATGATACATATGTGGATTTAAGGTTTACCTTGATCTTCATGGTGCTGGGTGCCAAGGCTGTGATTTCCTTCTGCATACGGTCAGCAATACCAGGGTACATGGTGGTACCACCGGAGAGTACATTGTTGGCATACAGGTCCTTGCGGATGTCAATATCGCACTTCATGATGGAGTTGTAGGTGGTTTCATGGATACCTGCAGATTCCATTCCTAGGGTGGATCATATGCAGTCGTGTGAGATCAAAGAATATTACAAGAAAGTAAGACGTAGATGCAGATGCGATGAACGTAATTGTCCTCTTACCAATGAAGGATGGCTGGAAGAGGGTTTCTGGGCATCGGAACCTTTCATTCCCAATGGTGATAACCTGTCCGTCTGGAAGTTCATAGCTCTTCTCCAAAGAGGAGGAGGATGCAGCTGTTGCCATCTCATTCTCAAAGTCCAAAGCTACGTATGCCAGCTTTTCCTTGATGTCACGGACAATTTCCCGTTCAGCTGAAAGACGAAAATTTAAGCGTGATCAAAGTGTGATACGCCAGAAATGAAGGTGTCCATTTTAGGCAGTTGATAGTTTTATAAAAAAAAAAAAAATAGTTATACTTTGCAAAGTAATTATGCATTATTATTTTCTGTCTATTGAATTCTCAAGTAGGCCGTCCTTACCAGTTGTGACAAAAGAGTAGCCTCTCTCAGTCAGGATCTTCATGAGGTAGTCAGTCAGGTCACGGCCAGCCAGGTCCAGACGCTGGATGGCATGGGGCAAGGCATAACCTTCATAGATTGGCACGTTGTGGGTGACACCATCTCCAGAGTCCAGCACAATACCTGTCAAGATGTTTTAAGATTGTTATTAAGGGTACATAGATAAATACACACATGAAATTGCACAATTAGGTCTTAGAAACATTCCTCTTAAGTGGCTTTTAGGATGGCTACCCCTCAATAGGTGGCACTAGAGTTCCTGTCCTCTACCAATAGAATATTTACATATTTAAATTCCACAAGAAGCATTGAATGGTCTCCTTACACCAGCTTGGCACTCTCCACAAGTAATAAAACTCCTCTTTACAACCCCTGGTTAGATGCTTCTTAAGCATCAAAATCATACCTAATTTTGTACTCATGAGGGGCATGCACCCCGAAACACTTGTTTGCAAATGGAGTGTCAAGTTTGGCTTTTTATCATAAGTTACATGGCAAGGGTTGATAATTGACATTTAGGATTGCTACATCCCCAATAGATGGCGCTAAAGTTCTAGTCCTCTTCCTCTCTGAAGAGGCAATTTGCATAAATGCCAAATTATCATAGTTCTATGTATGTCCGTATTTCTGATCTCACCTGTGGTACGTCCAGAGGCGTACAGAGACAGCACAGCCTGGATGGCAACATACATTGCAGGGACGTTGAAGGTCTCAAACATGATCTGTGTCATCTTTTCACGGTTGGCTTTGGGGTTCAGGGGAGCCTCAGTAAGCAGGGTGGGGTGTTCCTCTGGGGCTACACGAAGTTCATTGTAGAAGGTGTGGTGCCAGATCTTTTCCATGTCATCCCAGTTGGTGATGATACCATGTTCAATGGGGTATTTAAGGGTCAGGATACCTCTCTTGCTCTGGGCTTCATCCCCAACATAGGAGTCTTTTTGACCCATACCAACCATGACACCCTGGAGAGGAAGTAAATGTAGTTGTGAGAAGAATATCACAATTCAGAGATGAACAGCCATTGATGTGAAATGATAAATAACTATTTGCACTAATGAGGGGCAAATAACCTGAAACACGTTTCTACAAATGGAATTAATTTGGTTTGGCTTTTTTTATCCTAAATCATGTAACAAACCTCATTAATGGGTCCATACTGCCTTTTTGGATTGCTACTTCTAATAGGTGGCACCAGAGTTCTTAACCTCTTCTCTTAAGGGGCTATTTGTACATGTAATAGTGGCTACAATGATATATATATTTTTTTTTCTTTTATAAAAATCTGACTTCTAGAAATTTTTTAGAAATGCCAAAAAAATACACTTTCAGGTTGAGACATTTAAAAAAAATTATGAGGAAAAAAAACCCTGAAAGTTGGAATTTGGTTCTATATTGTTTGTGTTGTGCAAATTTCTGGTAATTCAGCGCAGATATATACAATTCCAGCCCTGAGGCATTGGGTTTTGATGACCAAAAGTAACATGTATGTCCACATTGAACATCATTATTCGGGGGAAAGCATAGAACTAGAGTAATATGTTTAAATTTTCCCTCTATTGGTAGAACCTGTATGTTCCCAATAGATGACACCTATAATGGGGAAATAGTGTTAATAATATAATAGTAGATAACCCCCGAGAATCAATAAAGAAAAAATCTAAATATATCTAAAATTTGTTTTGTGTTCACTTTATGGATACAAAATACTACAAATGGATAATGTGAGAAATAACTTTAAAAAGGTTTGAAAATATTACCTGGTGACGAGGACGTCCAACAATGGAGGGGAACACAGCACGGGGAGCATCATCACCGGCAAAGCCAGCCTTCACAAGTCCTGAACCGTTGTCGCACACCAAGGCGGTGGTCTCGTCGTCGTCACACATGGTGGAGTCTGGAGAGAGGCTATTAAGGGAGCAGAGAATGAGAATACACTTAAGTAACAGTAGAGGCTTTGATAGTTATATTTCGTCCTCGCCTGGCGGCTGCACCTGTCCTCCCTCTTGTCCCATCTGCTCCTTTTACACCAGTTGTCCCTTTGCGTCTTAACTCAGCTGTCTTCCTCAGGATGGTAAATTGGAAGTTTGGCAAGAGGGGGATATATTTAACTCCCTAAATCTTGACCTTGCACTACTAACCTTTTCAGCCAATGGGATAAGGTCCTAACTATTAACAAAAGTTTATGTACTTGTTATACAATTTGCAAGGAATTCTGTAGTTTTCTTACCTACTACAAAGGCATTTTTTAAGACTAGCTAGAGTAAGACCAGTGTTAGGTTTGGGGAAATAAAATGTGGTTCTTGGGCTGGTAAGTGATTTAATGGAGTCATTAATATTTATAAAATGTAATTATTTTGGGGATTGTATTGACTTTTGTGGCTTGTTATAGATGGGCTATTAATGCAATGCAAGACTGCACAGAAGATGCTCTGCAGATTGTATGTATTAGCCATTAGCCTGGCTTCTAGATCACGCGGGAAGGAAATTCTAAAGAGGCTTACATATTTATACAGAACATGTGTCCTAAGGACCTTCATCATATCGGGCAGCTTTGCTAGCGACCGACTGTAAGCAAAAACAGAATTGCTCTTGAGAAAGGAGTATTTTATATAGGAATATATTATTCCTTTTTTTTAAGATATTCTATTGGCAACAAATAATTGCAAAAAATAATTAAAAATTGCCCCAAATAAGGACTTGGTTATGAAAAAAAAATGATAAAAAGTGGGAGATGATACATTGATGGGCGTAAAAAGGGGAAACCTTAAATTGGCTGGTGTAGATGTTAAGGGTTTTCTAATACCTTAATAGGAATTATAAGGGATAATCTGCTGAGAATAATATTGGAGTCCTAATAATATGTTAGGGATAATAAGAGACCTCCTAATATGGGATATCTGAAATATTTCTGATAAACTGATAAGGATTATTTATAATTTATTAATTGATATACTGATAGGTATCATAACCTTCTAGGGATTATAAAGGATTCCTAATAATCTGCTTGGGATTATAAGGGGTTCCTAATATACTTATAAGGATATTATAAGGGATTATATGATACGCTGATAGGAATAATAAGGGATTCCTAATAACTTGTTAGGGATTATAATGAATTCTTAATAATCTCATAGAGATATCAAGGGATTCCTAATACCTTGCTAGGGATTATAAAGGATTCCTAACAATCTGATAGAGATAATAAGGGATTCCTAATAATTTGTTATGGATTATAAAGGATTCCTGATAATCTGTTATGATAATATGAGGTTGATAATATGTTAGGGATGGTAATGGATTCATAATAATTTGATAGGAATAAAAGGGATTCCTATAAGAATCTGATAGGGATTTTATGGAATTATAAGGAATATTGCTAGTGATAATAGGGGATTCCAAATAATCTGATTGGGATTATAAGGGATAATGCTACGGATAGTAAGTGATGCTTTGCAGTGCTTTCTATGAAAGGTTGGATGGTGCTGTACAGGACTTACCAAGCTGCAGCAGTGAGGGCGGAGGTGTAGCTGTGAGCTGGCAAGTGCTGTCCACAGACATGTATTTATATTGGTAGCCCCCTGTAGTGGTGATCGGGGAAATCCCACACTCACTTAGCTCCATATTTGGAGAGGAGCCAGGCCTGGCCTGGCCAGCCTTGTGAGGGTCCAAGCTGGGGGTCCGAGTGCTGACCATATATAGAGGGGGTCTCCCTCCCCCAAAGCCTCTATAGAGCTCACCCTTACACATGGCTATTCCTGGATATAGAACCCGAGAGGCTTTACTTAGAAAGTGCTGTGTGTGTATAGATTTCTTAAGGCAGAGATATTGACAGATTTGGAAATAACATTAACTACGGAGAAAGAAACATATTTTAGAGTTATAATCTACGGTAATTAGCAGTAAGGATCCGGCATAGATATTGTATCTGTGCAGACAGCTGTACGTTCTTAGAACCTCTCATGAAGGCATCAGTATCAAACTACCAAGAAACTTCTAACACCACATCAACATTTACCACGCCTCGCTATAAAGCTCACCTATTAGGTGACAAACCACAGACCGAGATCCACAATATCATGTGTGTATACATTAAACCCTATAGAGCAAGTCTAATCATATTCTTTGTAGAACCTAACAGTGCAGAATTTCTTTCCCGATGAGGACTTGTTTGCAGAACAAGCAGAATTTCCAATTTGACCATTTTTTGTGTATATACACATCAAATTCGGAATAGTCACGCGCCTCTTCATGAATGTGCTACTTCCCACAGCTGGCACACATCAGCATAAGACATGTGCGCCACTTTTGCGTGGTCCTGTTTTATTAGTATGATGGATTGCACCCGACCACATTACAATATCAGTTATGGATAGATGATGTTTGGGCTGTGTTTTTCCTTGGAATATATATATATTTTTAAAAATATTTTTTAAGCATCTTTTTATAAGTCCAAAAATGAGATCTTCTGATTGTACATGTAATATAATGCAATGTGTTACTATAAGGGCTTGTGCACCCCGCGAATTTTACCTCCAAGTGCAATCGGACCAATGTTAGTTTTAAGAATGCAATTGCACTGGGACCAATGTTAATCTATGGAACCGTGCACATTTCCAATTGTTTCCTCAAACCGGGTCGGTCACAAGAAAAAAGAAAATCACTTCACATCATGTCCAAGTTTCATCCGATAATCGATTCATTGGACTGCACTCAGATGACATGTGAGTGCAGTCCGGTTTTCACACACTGACACAATGGAGAAATTCTGAATAATGTGAATTAATCAGTGTCAGAGCTGGTGCAGATGACAGTATTTTCGGTCCGAATTCGATCCAACAAAATATCAGATTGCTCTCAGACCAATGTTATTCTATGGAGCTGTGCACATTTCGAATTCTTCCCCTAACATCAGCAGGTGGAATTGCGATCCATCAGCGGCTGTTAATATGTTAAATGCAGTTGTCAATCTCTGATGGCAGCATTTAATCTGCACTTACAATAAGCGCATTAAAAACTGCACCCATCGGCTGAAGCACTGATAAATGGAGCACAAGCGATCAAATGATCGGCACCTTCAAGTCTCCTAAGGAAACTACTGAAGTAAGTAAAAAAAAAAAAGTTATAAAAAAATATTTAAAAAGATGTAAAAGTTAAAATCACCTCTTTTGCCCATTCAAAATAAAACAATTCAAAAATATAAAATACACATATTTGGATCTCTGCTCTCAGATACGCCCAATCTTTGAAAATATAAACTAAATTAATCCGATTGGTAAATGGTGCAACAAGAAAAAAAATCAAAACCACAAAATTGCATTTTTTTGGTCGCCGGAACATTGCAATAACAGGTTGATCAAAACAACGTTTCCATGATCAATGATCAATGAGTGGAACAGGCTGCCACGAGAAGTGGTGAGTTCTCCTTCAATGGAAGTCTTCAAACAGAGGCTGGACAGACATCTGACTGGGATGATTTAGCGAATCCTGCTTTGAGCAAGGGGTTGGACCAGATGGCCCAGGAGGTCCCTTCCAACTCTACGATTCTACGATTCAACCCCAAAATGGTATCGGTAAAAACGTCAGCTTGGCAAGCAAAGAATCAGTCCTCACCCATCCCCAGATCCCGAAAAATGGTGACGCTACAGGTCGCAGAAAATGTTGCTCTTTCATCTTTCCGCATAACTGTTGCAGAGTAAGGCTACTTTCACACTTGCATTAGGAGGTGCAGCATATGCTCGGCGTGAAGCTCCACCCCTTAAGCGCATGCCTCCTTTTGACGGTGCGCCGACCTGCGTCAAACGCAACATGTTGCATTTTGGTGCCGGCAAAAGCATACCTGCGCACGGCCTGCGTACCCAATGCTAAATATAGGGTACGCAGGACGCATGCAGCATCATGCGCCCATAGGCGGAGCTGACCGGAGGAGGCATGGCAGGGGGCGGAGCTTCACGCCAAGCATACGCTGCGCCTCCTAACGCAAGTGTGAAAGTAGCCTAAAAAAAACCCCAAAAAACCATTTTTTTTCTGTTGCTAAATGTGAAGGTGATACAGCACGCCATATCCCAGCTTGTCATTTAGTGGTGGTGAAATTCATCTTTCTGCATAGCTGTTGCAGAGTAAAAATAACACAATTTTTTTTCTGTAGCTAAAGGGTAACGTTTCTCCTTGTGGAGAGTGACATGTTAACCCTGCCGAGATGAGGAGATTGAGATTCTGGTTTTGGCTTTTATCCTAAGATATGTGACAAGGCTCATTAAAGGGTTGACATTGAGTTTGAGGATTGCTACTTCCTATAGGTGGCACTAGAGTTCTAATCCTCTTCCTCTCTGAAAAGATAATTTGCATATTTCTGTAGCTAAACGTGATGCAGCCCACCATATCCCATTTTGTGACTTGGTATCGGTGAAATTGTTATTTGTTCAGAGCTGTTGCACAGTAAAAAAAAAATGTTTTGCAGTTGCTATAACGTGATTCAGCACGCCATATCTCACCTTGTCACTTAGTGGTGGTGAAATTCATCTTTCTGCACAGCTGTTGCAGAGTAAAAAAAAAGTCTGTAGCTAAAGGGTAACATTTCTCCTTGCGGACAGTGACATGTTAAGCATGCCGAGATGAGGAGAATGAGTTTCTGCTTTGGGGTTTTATTCTAAGTCATGTGACAAGGCTCATTAAAGGGCCGACATTGATTGCTATTTCCTATAGGTGGCACTAGAGTTCTAACCCTCTTCCTTTATGAAGAGAGAATTTGCATATTTCTGTTGCTAAAGATGATACAGCACGTCATACCTCACCTTGTCATTTAGTGGCGGTGAAATTCAGCTGTGTGCAGAGCTCATATAGAGCAAAAAAACAAACTTTTTTTTTTTCTGTTTACAATCGTGATACAGCACGCCATATCCCACCTCATTTTGTGGCGGTGAAATTCAGCTGTGTGCAGAGCTCATGCACAGTAAAAAAAATTTGTTTTTCTGTGACAAACGTGATACAGCAGGCTAGATCTGAGTTTCAAATTATTTTTAGCATATATTCTACTGTATACAGGCCTCATCCACAGTAAAAAAAATACTTTCTTCTGTTAGTACCGCAGGCTAGATGTCAGTTTGAAATTTTTGGGTGCTGATATTGTTCTCCATACAGGGGTACACATGATAAAATCAAAATTGGTATTCTTAGTATCGTGCCACCTAAAGCAGGCTACATTTCTTTTTTCATTCTTTGATGCAGATATTGTTCTTCATACCGGAGTACACATGATAAAAAAATAAATTTCTTCTGTTATTACCATGTTCCAAAAATCTGGCCACTTCTGAGGTTGTAATTCTTTTGTGCTCAAACTCTGCTGTATCCAAGGCTCATCCACGGTAAAAACATCTATTTTTTTCTGATACTACCATGCTACATAAAGCAGGCTACATTTTATCTTTTAATTATTTGGGGTTGGTATTGTGCTCCAGCCAGGAGTCAACATTTCACAATATCAATTCTTTGTGCTAACAGCGTGGTCCTTAATCCATGCCACATTTAAGCATTGGACAGGGCTTGGAGCAGTATTTCTTGCTTAGGCCTGTTTCACACCTCTGTTTTTTGACGTCAGTTGTAATCCGTGAAAAATGCGAAAAACGGATCCGTGTCCGTTGTGACCCCAACGTGTTCCACTGGACTGTTGTTTTGACGGATCCGCCGAAGTTGGAATTTTAAAGGAGAGAGGGAGAATTTTTTTTTTGCCAGAACGCTATTCGGGGGTTAAAATCCCTGCCACAGCGAATCTGCCGGGCATGCGCACTCAAAAATAGCGGACCGTCGGTCTAAAAAAACGTTGCAGAGTCCGTCTCATCTGCCCGGGAGCCGCTAAATTTTTGGCGGATCCGGCAAAAAACGGATGAGACGGACGACTGTCAGTCAAGATCCGCCACTATTGTAAGTCTATGTGGGGAAAAAAACGGGGCGGATCCATTTTTTTTTCTAAAATTGGCGGATTTTGACTGACGTCAAAAAACGGAAATGTGAAACAAGCCTTCAAGTTTGATCAGTAACTGGTGGATGAGTGACAGGTATAGGCCTGGTGCTCTGAGAGCTGTGCCAAATTCAGGCAACACAAATGAAGAAGATCCAACATTTCCAAAAATTATTGGCAGATACCATCAATTTCTATTTATTTACTCACTTATATAGCACCATTAATTCCACACCAGTTTACAGACATTATTTAGATGTTTTCCTCTGGTGAAAAGCAATTTTAAAGTCTGACCACAGATTCTCAATTGGATTAAAGTCTGGGCTTTAACTAGGCCACGCCAAAACATTCAGTGTATGTGCACACAATCGGTAAATGCTGTGGGTTGGACGCTTTACGTATACTGGTGCAGCGTCCAACCGGCCGCATCCATATGTTAGAGCAGAGTGGATGGGATTTCAAGAAATCCCATGCCCACTCTGCGTCCAGAGACGCACGCATCTCGCCCGCGGAGACGGACATGCGGCACATCTCTCCAGACCACCGCATGTCTGTTTATCTTGCGGAGAGACGCGAGCCTCCACAAAATAAATTTCACTTGAACAATGTATTAGACATGGTGAATCCACACGATTCAATTAACCTATGCGGATTCACCTGCAGTCAATAGCTGGCAGCTCTTTGGACACAGCGGATATGCGCTGCGTCCAAAGCGCTACCAATTCCTGATCATGGGCACACACCCTTACACTTTTCTCCTTAAACCACATGAATGTTGCTTTAGCAGTATGCTTTGGGTCATTGTCTTGTTGGAAGGTGAACCTCCGTCAGTTTCAAATCACATATATAAGAGGATGTTAGCACAGCTGGTAAAGGAGGTGCCAGTCAGTAAGTTCCCAAACCTTTAGAATATATGACAAATACTAGGCACACTCATGAGATGCTGATGTGAGAAAATAATTTTAATACATACAGTAGCCACTAGTTACAAACGTTTCGTATTGGTGGTCAGTGACCGCAATGATAGCCATACAATGCAGCAGCGCTGCTGTGTGTCCTGTGATACAGTTTCCATGAGTGTGTCCCTGACAGGCGGCGGAAACCACGTCCAGGACACACAGCAGCGCTGCTGCACTGTATGGCTATCATTGCGGTCACTGACCACCAATACTTCTAACAGTCTATGTAATAAGATCATCCTCTTTGCGACATTGTATGTGAGATACTCACATGATCGCTTACACTCACCCTAGTACACTGATGAAGGTCTATTATGACCAAAACATTTTTAACTAGTGGCTACTGTATGTATTAAAATTATTTTCATCAGCATCTCATGAGTGTGCCCAGTATTTGTCATAGTTTCAAATCAATGACAGACTGAAACAGGTTTTGCTCAAGAAATTCCCTGTATTTCACACCATCCATCTTCCCCTCGGCTCATACCATTTTCCCAGTCCCTGATACTGAAAAACATCCCCACAGTGCGATGCTGCAACCACCATGTTTCACTGTGTGGATGGTGTTCTTGGGGTGATGAGCTGTGTTGGTTTGGCGCCAGACATAGCTTTTACCTTGGTGGCCACAAAGCTAAATTTTGGTCTCATCTGACCACAACACATTCCTTCTTACATTTGGTGAGTCTCCCACTTATCTTTTGACAAACTCAAAATGAGCCTTACAAATTTTGTGTGTAAGTAAAGGCTTTTTTTTCTGCCCACTCTTCCATAAAGGCCACCTTTATGGAGTATACAGCTTATTGTGTTATTATGGACAGATACTCTAGTCTCTGCTTGGAAAATCTGAAGCTCCTTCAGGATTACCTTTGGTCTCTGTGCTACATCTCTGATTAATATCTTCATTGCCCGGGCTGAGAGTTTTGGTGGGTGCCCCTCTCTTGGCAGGTTTGTGGTAATACCATGCTTTTTCCATTTGATGATAATGTATTTGATGGGGATTCGGGGATCATCAGAAATTGGGGTATTTTTCTTATAACCCAACCCTGACTTGTACATCTCAACAATTTTGTCCCTGAGTTGTTGGGACATCTCCTTGGTCTTCATGGTGGTGTTTGGAGATCTCCTTGGTCTTCATGGTGGTGTTTGGTTAGTGCTGCCTCTTGTTTAATGGTGTTGCAACCTTGGTGGCCTTTCAGAAAAGGTAAAGTGTATATACTGACAGGCATGTGACACTTAGGTTGCATACAGGTGGACTTCCTTTCTCTATCATATGACCTATGAAGGTAATTGTTTGCACCAGACATTTATAGGGGATTCATAGCAAAAGGGGTCAATGCATATGCACATGCCAATTTTTAGTTATTTGATCCCATAAATGTAATTTATGCCTATATTTTTCTCACTTCATTTCACCAACTTAGACTATTTAGTCCTGAAGCTTCACACACAAATCGGGTTACAAAAATATTTAAACACAAGTTATAATTTAACAAAATAGGTAGAAATCCAATTGGGTGAATACTTTTGCAAGCCACTGCAAGTTAAATTTTGATGCCAAACTTCTGCACGAGACCTTCAGCCCAGCTTCAGCATAAAGGCATGAGGCTATTATCAGCCCAGAGGCCTTGCCCTTCGAGACAACATTTACACAGAGCACTAACCTATGCTGCCTTCCCTTCACCTCCAGAGGAAGCTGGTCATACCGAGACCCCACCATGAAGAGATGCGGTGTCACAACCAGGAATATTGCATTATTATAGAAGGTGCAATGGCTGGCTGTTGGCTGAGGGACCTCTATCCAGAGAGGTGTCGAACCCGGACCGCTTGACAGTGAAAAGATAAGACCAAGATTCCCCAATCCCACCGAGACTGCGACTGATGGTCGAAGAACCTCTGCACAGAGAGGGGGCGGCCCCGGACCGCTTGACAAGGGGAAGGGAAGGCCGAGATTCCGCCCCCCCCCCGAGTCCGTACTCCGATATAGCGACTGATAGCTAAGGGACCTCTACTCAGAGAGGTATCAGCCTCGAACTGATTGGCAGGTCCCAGAGTCCGTACACTGAAGCTCCACAGGATAAGATATCACTCTAGGAGCAACCTCTCATGCGACTATCCCCTGTGAGGACAGGAAAAACACTGGAAGGTGGAAGTGAGAGGATTTTTAACCTTTCTACGATCCTGTCCTATCATAGATCAAGGAAGGACTACCTCCTGGTGTGCTATCCGGTGGGATGGACTAAAAAAAAATATTTTCTTTTGTCACTTTCTAAAACCATAAATTTTATATTTCTCAATCAACACAGCTGTGTGAGAGCTTATTTTTTACGTGACAAACTGTAGTTTTCATTGATACTCTATCTTGGTGCAATGCATACAACTTTTTGAAGAAGCGCTGTGTGATCCTGTGTGCCAACGGTGAGCGTCACATATAAGAGAGAAAGACACACTCTCTGGGCTCTTGCAGTGTCAGTGCGGATATGCAGGCGGCAGGCCCAGGGATTCAACTCCAAGTGCTATCAATCAAACTAAAGGGAGGTAAGCAGCATGTAGATTGAAGGGCTGGAACGGTTCGCTGAGCTCTTGGCCATGATAAGGGTGCATTGAGGAGTCATCATTTGAATGTGCATTAAATCATTTTTCTGCAAAATTAAAGAGGGGAAATCTATACTGCCAATATAAGATATATATGGCTAAGTCTCTGATATGGCTCTATAAGTAGTTTAAATTGAGTTTTGGGGGTGTCAGATTTTCTTTAAGATTGTCTAAGGACCAGATGGTTGTTTTTTATATTTATGTTACACCATCAAATTAATTTTTCTCATGACTGTATATATAAACATTTAACCATTTGGTATTATTGACATGTTATTTTTATGTTTTGATTGACTGGTATCATTTGGGAGTACATACGACTTATCAATAACTTTTTATTCCATCGTTTTGGTAGTGTGGCGCCCCTGAGGCTCAGTCGCCACAGAGGTACTGCACCTCCTCCTGAGGTGTTGTATCCCACCGTCCAGGTAAGGTGGAGACTCCTGACCACACTCCAACACCTGCACCCCACACCACAAAGTAGTGTAGCAAAGCACCTTCGGCGGCTCACTGCTTGGAGTATAGCAAAGCACCCATTGGTGGCTCCCTGCTTGGAACACGAAACGTACTGGGAGGTGGGTGGAGTTAGTTTACATTACAAAGAGCGGGAAGAGAGGTCAGTTGGTTAGGGAGTTGGAGAGAAGATCCCCGGAGAGAGGGATGGAAGGATGGAGGTGCTGCAGCAGATCCCCGTGATCTGGGTCTGCTGGCACGGGAGAGGAAGAGAGAGAGCAACATAGACTGAAAGCCTGATTCTCCATAGAAAGCAAAGATTAGTACAGAACGTGAGGAGTAAGAGAGAACAGAGGACTTGGGCTAGAAGAGCACCCTTCCTAGAAGTTCTAAGCGCAAGGTCGGGGCCCGGTCCCCAAGGTTGTATGGATACTAATGGTCCTGCAGCAGACACTGGAGGAATAGAAGTAGTGACCACTGTTATGAATGAGTCACCGAGGAGGAAAAACAAAAACAAGCTAAGCCACAGAAAACCAGAGAGGTTGGTAACTAAGCGGATTGCAGACCCCTGATCCTATCCACACAACTAGCAGTAGCCGTGGAGCGTACCTACGATGATCCTAGACGCCTCGGCACAGCCGGAGAACTAAATAAGCCTAAAGCAAGAAAAGGGGAAATCTAAACTGCCCCAGAGCAGACCCCAAAGCAATAGACAGCCCCCAAACATGTATTGGCGGTGAGACAAGATGAAAACACAAACAGATAGAAAAATAGGCTGAGCAAACGATGGGGCCCACTCTAACTAGAAAGGACAGGAAAGGAAAGATGCTGTCTGCAATCACGCACAAAAAAACCCTGCCAAAAAATGTCCAACACTTTCTGATAACAAAAAACCCTGAAGTCGCTAGACTTCAATTCCCTATATCAGCACTCTGGTATATTCTGAAGACAGAGCAAAAAGAGACCAATCTGATCAGGGACAAAAAGCAAACTGGCATAAACAGAGACATAAGAATGGAAATTCAGCACAGCCCCAGCGGGGGCTGGCTGACCACAAAAACTGAGTAAACAGACTAAATCTCATGAGAAAAGTAGCAGATCACACTTAGCTTGAGAAGGCAGGAACAGAACTGGAAACCAGAACCTCAGAGCAGGAAAATCTCCAGCACAGAATTAGGGAGTTGGCTGTCTTAAATCCAGTCAGAGACTCCCGATGTCCAATCGCAGTCCTCCAACTCAGGTGGCAGGTCTCTGCCATTTGGATCAGCTTCATTACCTACTGTTACCACCAGAGGGAGCCCGGATGGGGCACTCATGACTCTTCTGTCAACACAGCCAGCTCCACCACCCTCACTAGAAGCCAGAGGTAAACCAGAAAATAAGTTCACAACATTATCCCCCCTTGAGGAGGGGTCACCGAACGCTCATCCACGCCACCAGGCCGATCAGGATGGGCCCGGTGAAAAGCACGAACCAATCTATCGGCATGAATGTCAGAGGCAGAGACCCAAGAATTGTCCTCCTGGCCATAACCCTTCCACTTGACCAAATACTGGAGTCTCCATCTAGCCAGATGAGAATCCAGTATTTTCTCTACCTCATATTCCACATTACCTTTAACCAATACAGGGTCAGGAGGTGCCGCCATAGGAACTACTGGCTCAACAAACCTCTTCAACAGAGACTTATGAAACATGTTATGGATCTTAAACGTAACTGGAAGAACCAATCGAAAAGAAACCGGGTTAAGAATCTCCAAAATCTTATAAGGTCCACTAAATCTTGGCTTTAACTTCGGAGACGCAACCTTCATAGAGATATTTTTGGACGACAACCAAACCATATCACCCACTTTAAACTGGGGACCAATGGTCCTATGCCGGTTGGAAAACCGCTGGGCCTTTTCTTGAGAGAGGGACAACTTATCCACCACTTGGTCCCAAATCTTCTGCATTCTCTCAACCACAGTGTCAACACCTGGGCAGGCTGAAGATTCCACTTGCCCTGAAGGAAGTCGAGGATGAAACCCAAAGTTACAAAAAAAGGGCGACATCAAAGTGGCAGAACTAGCTCTATTATTTAGAGCGAATTCGGCCATGGGCAAAAATGAGACCCAATCATCCTGGTCAGCAGATATAAAACATCTCAAATAGGACTCCAAAGTCTGGTTTGTTCTCTCAGTCTGCCCATTGGTCTGTGGGTGAAACGCAGAGGAGAAGGATACCTGAATTCCCAGCTTGGAACAAAAAGCTTTCCAAAATCTAGAGACAAACTGGACTCCTCTGTCCGACACAATGTTCTCAGGAATCCCATGCAAGCGAACCACCTGTTGTAAAAACAAGGGCACCAACTCTGAGGAAGATGGCAGCTTTGGGAGTGGTACAAGATGGACCATCTTAGAAAATCTATCACAAATCACCCAGATAACAGTCATTCTCTGAGACACAGGAAGATCAGAGATAAAATCCATGGAGATATGGGTCCATGGCCTCTTGGGCACCGGCAAGGGCATCAACAACCCACTAGAACGAGAACAGGATTTAGACCGGGAAAAAGTCCCACAAGACTGCACAAAATTCCTGACATCACGAGATAAGGCGGGCCACCAAAAAGACCGACTCACCAAATCTCTGGTACCAAAAATACCTGGATGACCAGCCAATGCGGAGCAATGAACTTCAGACATCACTCTCTTCCTCCACTGGTCAGGAACATACAATTTTCCCATAGGACAACGCTGAGGTTTGTCCTCCTGAAATTCTTCCAGGGCACGTCTCAAATCAGGCGAGATGGCAGAAAGAAGTACCCCCTCACCTAGGATGGTAGTAGGTTTGGTCACAATAGGAGAATCAGCAAAGAAACTCCTAGAAAGAGCATCTGCCTTAACATTCTTAGTGCCCGGAAGAAAGGAGACCACAAAATCAAAACGCGTGAAAAACAAGGCCCACCTAGCCTGTCTAGGATTCAGGCATTTGGCCGACTCCAGGTAAATCAAATTCTTGTGGTCAGTGAGGACCACAACTTGATGTATAGCTCCCTCCAACCAATGTCTCCACTCCTCAAATGCCCACTTCATGGCCAACAATTCCCGATTCCCCACATCATAGTTGAGTACAGATGGGGAGAACTTTTGGGAAAAGAAGGCACAGGGATTCATTTTAGAAGTCACTGGATCTTTTTGGGACAAAACAGCTCCTGCACCAATCTCCGAAGCATCTACCTCTACCTGAAATGGAAGTGAGACATCAGGTTGCCGTAAAACCGGAGCAGAAGTAAACCTCCGCTTCAGCTCCTGAAATGCCAAAACAGCCTCTGGCGACCAATTCAGCACATCAGCGCCCTTCTTGGTCAGATCAGTCAGTGGTTTGGCAATACCAGAAAAATTAGCTATAAATTTACGATAGAAATTAGCAAAACCCAAACACTTCTGGAGAGCCTTCAAAGAAGTGGGCTGAACCCAATCATAAATGGCCTGTACCTTGGCCGGGTCCATTTCAATAGTTGACGGAGACAAAATAAATCCCAAAAATGAAATCCTCTGTACACCAAAAAGGCATTTCGATCCCTTAACATACAGGGAATTCTCCCTCAAGATCCGGAACACAGTCCGAACATGTTCCACATGAGAATCCCAATCACTGGAAAAGATCAGAATATCATCCAAATAGATGATCAAAAACTTATCCACAAAGTCCCGGAAAATATAATTCATGAAGGATTGGAAGACAGAAGGGGCATTAGTGAGCCCAAAAGGCATCACCAGGTACTCAAAATGTCCCTCCGGAGTATTAAACGCCGTCTTCCATTCATCCCCATGTTTGATGCAAATAAGATTATACGCCCTCCTGAGGTCAAGCTTAGTAAACCTGAAGGCACCTTTAACTCTGGAGAATAAATCAGAAATCAGGGGTAACGGATACTGATATTTAACCGTAATCTTGTTAATGGAACGATAGTCAATACAAGGCCTTAATGAACCATCTTTCTTAGCCTCGAAAAAAACCCCAGCACCTAAGGGTGAAGAGGATGGTCTTATATGACCCTTCTCCAATGACTCCTTAATATAGGATCGCATAGCATCATGTTCGGGTACTGATAAGTTGAAAAGCCGACCCTTGGGAAATTTACACCCAGGCCTCAACTCAATTGCACAGTCATATGAGGAGGCAAGGACACAGACTTACTCTCACTAAATACATCATAAAAATCAGCCAAATAGTCAGGAACATCATGAGACTGGGGAGAGGTGGAGAAAGCAGGAGTGTCACCAAGAGCACACCGACAGCCCCAACTCACCACAGACACAGATTTCCAATCCAAAACTGGATTATGGATTTGCAACCAGGGAAAACCCAGAACAATAGTATCATGCAAATTATGCAGCACCAAAAATCTACAATTTTCTTGGTGGTCTGGGGTGACCCGCATTATCACCTGGGTCCAAAACTGAGGTTTATTCTCCGCCAAAGGAGTAGCATCAATACCCCTCAAAGGAATAGGCGTCCGCAGAGGTATCATGGGAAAACCACAACGTTTAGCAAAATCCAAATCCATCAGATTCAAAGCCGCTCCTGACTCCACAAAAGCCTTGGCGGAAAAAGTGGATAAGGAGCAGATCAGAGTAATTGCCAAAAGAAACTTAGGTTGTACACCACCCACAGCAAATGTGTGTGCAAAACGTTTCTCTCATTTAGGGCAGACAGAATTAATATGAGGCATCTCCACAGAAAAAACACAGCTTATTACGCCTTCTATACTCCTGACGTTGCACCCTAGACAAAACTCTATCACATTGCAAAGGTTCAGACATTTGTTCAAAAGGTGGCAACACCTCTCGTGTAGTTTTACGTTCACGCAAATGCCGATCAACTTGAATGGCTAATGACAGAATCGTCAAGACCAGAGGGAACAGGAAATCCCACCATAATATCTTTTACGGTTTCTGATAAACCCTTGCGAAAGAGAGCTGCCAAGGCACCATCAGTCCATGTAGTAAGGACCGCCCACTTTCGGAATTTTTGACAGTATAACTCTGCAGAATCCTGACCCTGGTTCAATGCCAATAGGGCTTTCTCAGCTTGATTAATAGCATTAGGTTCATCATACAACAACCCCAAGGCTTGAAAAAATGCATCCACATTAGTCAGAATAGGATTTTCAGGTGTCAAAGAAAACGCCCAATCCTGGGGTTCGCCGCGCAGCAAGGAGATGACAATTTTAACCTGCTGCGCAGAGCTCCCTGATGAGTTAGGCTTCAAGGCAACAAATTATTTACAATTATTTCAATTCAAAAATTTAGACCGATCCCCAGAAAACACATCAGGAGTAGGGATTTTTGGTTCAACAGCATGTGATTGAGCGAGATAGGCGGAAATTCCCCGCACTTCAGCAGCGAGCTGCTCCACACGATCAGACAATTGCTTAATCTCCATTAAGGAAAAAATACTCCTACGGCCCCAGAGAAAAAGAGGAAAAAATGCATATAAAAAAAATTCTGACACCTTTTTTTTACAATTTTTTTCCTGCTTTTGAGTACCCTAGAATCTGCAGTATGGCTGGTGATTCTGTTATGAATGAGTCACCGAGGAGGAAAAACAAACAAGCTAAGCCACAGAAAACCAGAGAGGTTGGTAACTAAGCGGATTGCAGACCCCTGATCCTATCCACACAACTAGCAGTAGCCATGGAGCATACCTACGATGATCCTAGACGCCTCGGCACAGCCGGAGAACTAAATAAGCCTAAAGCAAGAAAAGGGGAAATCTAAACTGCCCCAGAGCAGACCCCAAAGCAATAGACAGCCCCCAAACATGTATTGGCGGTGAGACAAGATGAAAACACAAACACAGATAGAAAAATAGGCTGAGCAAACGATGGGGCGCACACTAACTATAAAGGACAGGAAAGGAAAGATGCTGTCTGCAATCATGCACAAAAAACCCTGCCAAAAAATGTCCAACACTTTCTGATGACAAAAAACCCTGAAGTCACTAGACTTCAAATCCCTATATCAGCATTTTGGTATATTCTGAAGACAGAGCAAAAAGAGACCAATCTGATCAGGGACAAAAAGCAAACTGGCATAAACAGAGACATAAGAATGGAAATTCAGCACAGCCCCAGCGGGGGCTGGCTGACCACAAAAACTGAGTAAACAGACTAAATCTCATGAGAAAAGTAGCAGAGCACACTTAGCTTGAGAAGGCAGGAACAGAACTGGAAAACAGAACCTCAGGGCAGGAAAATCACCAGCACAGAATTAGGGAGTCGGCTGTCTTAAATCCAGTCAGAGACTCCCGATGTCCAATCGCAGTCCTCCTCCTCAGGTTGCAGGTCTCTGCCATTTAGATCAGCTTCATTACCTACTGTTACCACCAGAGGGAGCCCGGATGGGGAACTCATGACTCCTCTGTCAACACAGCCAGCTCCACCACCCTCACCAGAAGCCAGAGGTAAACCAGAAAATGAGCTCACAACAGACCACTTTATTCCCACCCAAGACTTGGGGGCACAACAGCAACTGGATAGTGAGCCGGGACTTAGTAGCAAGGAGTCCCCGAAGCAGGCTACAGCTGTCTGCCGTACAAGTAGAGTTCATAGGAACATCGGACAGGAGGAACTCCAGTGTAAATCAGTACTAGGAGTACTTCACTTAAAGGCGCTATAAGAGGAGACATTCAGCAAGGCACATATTGGCGGAGTGTTGGAAAGGAGTATTCCATCTGGCCGGGAGGTTGACTGAGTCCCTGGCCCGGAGGACACGGCACGGAGGCAGGCACCTGTTTGTACAACAGACTGTGAGTAAAACTTTGGAACTACATGTCCTGGTGTCCTCCACTCGTTCCTGCGAGAACCTGCCCAGCACTGCTGCATCCTCTGCGCCTGACACTACACCATCTGCGTGTCACCTCACCTATACTGCCCTGGGACTACAGCCCTGCCTATGGAGGGCTATAACATCATTGTTGCACCACACCATCCGTCCCAGAAGAACTGTCTGCAGCGTCGGCTTACATTCACATTGCCGAACACCACAGGTGGCGTCACGAATCATTTAGAAACTTTCACTACCACAAGCACACTGAAACAACCCCCCTTTTACAATGGGCGCCCAGGGCCACGGGCCGGGTCACATTTGCCGTTACATCTCCCAGTGAAGCTCATAGGGCCCGGTACCGAGTACCCCACAGCCCTGGGAGGGCGACCCAGTAGCAAAGATGAAGGAAAAAAAAAAACAATAAATCTGGAATAGTTTTTAATTTTTTGTAGAGTTCAAATTGCAGTATAAATAACTTAATTCTGTGAGTCGATACGATTATGGTGAATTTGTAAAAAAAAAAGCGCGTCTCTGTGAGTCTGCTGCCACCAACGAGCTCTCCCTCTATAGACTTCTATATAAAGCGCCCACTACCTTGAATTCACGTTGAGCAGCGAATTAAAGGATTAATAATCAATGCAGGAGACAGGAGAATATACCGTAATAAGACTGGCGAAGATACAAAAAAAAAGTTTAATATTTTAGTGGAGAAAAATTACTAATTTCTAATTTATCAGTCACTTATTTAATAAGTGACGGATAAAAATCAGAGATTAGTAATTTTTCTCTACTAAAATATTAAACTTTTTTTCTTTGTATCTTCACCCATACTTTTGATAACATTTCTAGTCTTTATTAAATAAAATGTGATAAGTTAATAACATGAAAATGTAACTTTTTCAGATGTAAGATCATCTTGGCCTTCAAAATGTTTTAATGTAGTCATTCTATACCTAATAACGTTTTCATAATTATTCCACCATGTTTTTCTTCCTGACCTACAATAAGTCTATATATTTATAGTACATGTTGTGAAGTAAGTAAGTGGTATATAAGAGTTGATATGTATTGTTAAAGGGAACTTCATGTAAAATAACACTATTTACCTGCAAGTTAATAACTGGCAGGACTCTAAGGCTACTTTCACACATCAGGTTTTCGGCGTCAGGCGCGATCCGGCGTCGTGCCGGAATGCCGGATCCGGCAAATGTTTTGTAAAACCTGATGTGCCGGATCCGGTTTTCTGCCGGATCCGTCTTGTTCTTGACAGACAAAACCGGATCCGTCTCATCCGGTTCATCCGTTTTTCTATCCGTTTTTCGACGGATTACGCCGGATCCGGTTTTTAAAATTGACCCTTGTGGCCTTCAGAACGGGATTGGCTACTGGAAAACTATATATAGCATGTTCCTACAGCCCTTCTTTGACAGGTTGTAGAGAAGAAAGTGCAGGTTGGAGAGAAGAGCAAGTTACTGGCGAAGATGGATGTTGTCATTGGAAATATTACCACTAGAAGTTCTGTGACGGTTTCAGTAATGAGGGACAATTTTGCACTATACTTTATGTCACCTCAAGGCAGAGTACACTGGCAGGATGACAGAGTGTGAAAGATTTGTGCCCTAACCAAACTTGTGTACCTTCTGGACCAACAGTATATACCTTTGCCAACCAAAGTTGGCTATCTTGTCATGGTCTTACTATTTTTAGCTTTAGGCCACAGGTGTGTACCTGGTTGTGTTTTATGCAAAGTATTTCACCTTTTAACAAAAGTTGTGTACATTGTTAGGAAATCACCAACAATAAACACAACTTTTTAGGTGAAATACTTTGCTTCAAACACAACCAGGAACACAACTGTGGCAAAAAGCTAAAATTTACCCACAGTTATATACCTGGTTTTGAATACCTTTTTACCTTTGAAATACCCTGTATTTAACCTTTTTTTTAAACATAGTTCGCCGCAGAAAGAAATGACAGACAACCATTGTGAAACGATAATTTAACTTTTATTTAAATTTTTTTTTTTTTTGTAAAATGTTTTTAAAGTGCAAAAAACTTTTTTAATAAAGGTTTTAAACCCAATGGGCATTTTTATTAAAAAACACACATTACAAATCTGTGTAGTGTGGGGTGGAAATACTGCTGGAGGGGCTGCGGGACACTTCGACACTGGGTGTGTGGAGAGAGGACTGGGATCGTGGTGGGGAAGGAACAGTTAGAGGTGAAGGTGTGGAAAAAGCTACAGAATGGGTGGACATGTGGGAGGCAGAAGAGGTGGTGGGCGGTGGAGTGGAGGGTTGGGCAGGGACTGTAGGAGCAGATGATGTTGATGGAAAGTTGTATGGGGAAGGAGTTTGGTACGGGGAAGGAGTTTGGTACGGGGAAGGAGTTTGGTACGGGGCAGGTTGCTGGAAGTGGGGAGATGTCTGGTACTGGTGAGGTTGCTGGTACTGGTGAGGTTGCTGGTATGTAATAGGAGGGGGAGGATGGAAAGTGGCTGGAGGGGGTGCAGATGTAATAGGAGGGGGAGGATGGAAAGTGGCTGGAGGGGGTGCAGATGTAATAGGAGGGGGAGGATGGAAAGTGGCTGGAGGAGGTGCAGGTGGAGGAACTACAGTGGTGGGAGGTGGAGGTTGGGAGGTAACCTGCTGTAGAGCACCGTGGCACGAATGCATTACATGCATCTGCTGGGTAGGAGATAGTGTTGCCATGCGCTCCACAACAGACCTGAAAAAGGTGTGGTTTGGCGAAGATCTTGCTTCTGAATGCATGGTTTGCAGAAGTGTCTTCACCTCCAGAATGCTGGAGTTGATCTGCTGAAAGCCTGCGGAGATTTGCTCTGACAAGACTTTTAGACAGTTCTGGAAAGATGCATTCAGATTCAAGAACTCTTGCGCATAACTCTTTTCCTGACCCCTCTGCCGCTGCCGCCCAGTACCCGCAGGTGTACTAGAGGTGGCAGGGGCAGAAGGGTGGGGTAAAGGGAAAGCGATCTCCTCACCAGCAGCTTCATGTAATGTAGGCGGCCACGATGCTCCTGTGCTGGTGGATGGGACAGATGGGTCGAATGTGTGGGAAGGCTGGGAAGGTGCAGATGTACCGGGGCGGTCGAAGTGTCCCTCGGTGCCGGTCTCCTCAGGGATCGCCTCAGAAGGGTCCAATCGTGCAGGCTCCCGAGTGCTGCTCACCGTGCTGTGGAATAAAGAGAAAAAAAACAATTAAAATACTGACATGGTATGGCCCTGGCTGAAAAAAAAAAGTTACATCTAACATTTTTTTTCACATGTGGTGTGTAATATTTAACTTCTGGTGAGCATTGTTTCCCGGAGGAACGACAGGGCTCGTGCGTACTTGTACTTGCTCCTGCGTCCTCCAGATCCACTCGGGGCCCGCATCTCTTTATTGAACTCCTTCTTGAAACGATCCCTCACAGACCGCCACCGATTCACAATTCTGTTCCCTGAAACGAGAAAGGAGTGGTTAGTATACAACATCAGTGTTTCACAAACTCCAGTCCTCATGGTCCCCAGGGGTCATGTTTTCAGGATTTCCATAGTAAATAGAAATCCTGAACACATGATCCGTGGGGACCACGAGGACTGGAGTTCGGGAAACACTGGTTTACATCAAGCAACCGGTACTGTATATACTTACGCTCTTTAATCTGGGCCCGAACATCGAGGTCCTCCCAGCGGCCCACAAGGAGCGAACAGATTTCCTCCCAGAGTCGTCGGGTAACGATAAGGTCAGCGTGGCGGCGGTCAGCCATATTCCAGAGCGGCTCCCTTTCTCTGACGAGATCGATGAGGTGGTCCACATCGAGTCCTCCATCCTCACCGTCAGAGTCGGGAGCACGCTGTGAAGGCTGTTAAAGAAAAAGACAAAAATAACATAATTAGCCTCCACAAAAGAAATGAAATAAAAAGTGCAAAAAAACAAAGCAAAAATATTTATACTTACACGCTGGTGACCGCCGCGTTGCTGTCGCCGACGACCCTGGGAGGCACTGCGAGGACCTCTTGGCCGAGCACCAGATTGGGAAGACTAGAGAAGAAAACAAAAAATGTTATGTCTTTGGATGTAGGCATTTGTTTGCTGTGTGTGGTCTGCAGAACATTGTTTTCTATGTGTTGTGTGTAGTGTGATGTTGTGTTTCTGCGTTTGATGCAAAAAACTTACCAATTGTGAGCCCACTCCAGGTGTCTGTCCACCCCTTCCTTCTTCTTCTGGGAGCTCCTCTTCATCTTGTGATTCCTGTTTTGAAATAAAAGGCAATGAATAGACATATATTACAGAGATGATGGATTTTGGAAATAAAAACTTACCGTCAAACGCTGACGATGCGAGGGAGGGCTCCCAGAAGAAGATGTGCTGTCCTGTTGATGGCCAGACTCCATGGCTGTGGGTATTGCTGCTGCTGTTGCTGCTGCCAGTGATGCCATTTCTGCTGCTGCTGCTGCTGCATCTCTTGGGCGGCTGTTGAATAAAGAGAAACAAAGGGCCAATGAATATCTTGATATTCCATGGCCCTAGTTTGGAGGAATGGGGGATTTGATAATTACCGTCTCTCATCTGCTGCTGGACTCCCCTCCTCAGCATGTTCCATTTGCTGTTCCATTTGCTGCTCCATTTGGGGTGGTGGTGGTGCTGATGGTGCTGCAGTGGTCTCCTGCCTTCTCCTGCTGCGCTTGGTTGCTTTCTTGGGTGACATGTTGGGTGTGGCTGTGGGTCCCACTGTCTTGCTTTTATATATGTCTTGTGGGCAGAGCTACTGAGCATGCTCAGACCAAAAAAAACGGATCCGGCCACCGGATCCGGCTTTCGCCGGATCAGGCACATTGCGGCGCTCATAGGCTTTCATTGTGTGAAAAAGCCGGACGCGCCGGATCCGGCGGGTCCGGCTTTTTCGCCGGAGACAAAAAACGTTACAGTAGCCGTTTTTTCCAGACGCCGGATCGCGACACATTGCCGGATCCGGCGAAAACCGGATGAAACGCATGGCCATCCGGCGCGATCCGGCGCAAATGCAAGTCAATGGGGGGGAAACCGGATCCGGCATTGCATTTCGCCGGATCCGGTTTCTGTCAAAAGCGCCGGATCACGCCTGATGGCGAAAACCTGATGTGTGAAAGAGGCCTAAGGCTGATAAGACAAGTTGTCAGCTATAGTGTACAGCCGACAGCTGCTGGATTGTCACCTGTATGCTATTCTCTTATATCTTAGGTCAGTAAAAAGACGTATTGGCGGTCATTAACCCCTTACCTACAATGGACGTAATATTCCGTCCATGTGACCCTGGACCTAACTACCATGGACGGAATATTATGTCCCAGCGATCAGCGGTGCCCACGTGGTGAGCGCCGCTGATCGCGGCCGGGTGTCAGCTGATTATCACAGCTGACACCCGACACGTTAACCCCTTGTACACCGCGATCAAACGCGATCGCGGTGTACCGGGGGTTAAAGGGAAGCATCGGCAGGGAGGGGGCTCCCTCCTTGCTTCCCTGAGCCCCCCACGGCAGCGCAATGTGCAGCGCTGCTGCGGGGGGGCTCTTTCCCTACAGGCCCCCGGATCCAAGATGGCGACGGGGGCCTTCGGGGGCCTGCAGGGAGCTGACTTCCTCACTGCCTGCAAAGCGCAGGCATGAGGAAGTCTGCAGCAGTGCCTGTGACAGATTGCTGATCTGTCACAGCGATCTGTGATGTGACAGATCAGCGATCTGTCACAGGACAGTGATATCCCACCTGGGACAAGGTAATAAAGTAAAAAAAAAAAAAAAGTGTTAAAAATAATTTTAAAAAAATCGCTAAATAAATTAGTAAAAAAAAAAAAAATATTCCCCAATAAATCCATTTTTTCAAAATAAAAAAAAACAAAAAAACAATAAAAGTACACATATTTGGTATCGCCGCGTCCGTAGCGACCCGCCCTATAAAACTGTCCCATTACTTAACCCCTTTAGCGAACCCCTTAAAAAATAAAAATAAAAAACGAAGCAAAAAATAATGATTTATTATCATACCACCGAACAAAAAGTGCAATAACGCGCGATCAAAAAGACGCATATAAATATCCATGGTACCGCTGAAAACGTCATCTTGTCCCGCAAAAAACGAGCTGCCATACAGCGTCATCCGCAAAAAATAAAGTTAAAGCTCGCAGAATAAAGCGATACAAAAATAATTATTTTTTATATAAAATTGTTTTCATTGCAAAAAACCGACAAAACATAAAAAAACGACCTAAATGAGGTATCGCTGTAACCGTACTGACCCGAAGAATAAAAATGCTTTATCAATTTTACCGCACACGGAACGGTGTAAACGCACCCCCCCAAAATAAATTCATGAAACGCTGGCTTTTGTTCATTCTGCGTCCCAGAAATCGGAATAAAAAGCGATCAAAAAATGTCACGTGCCCGAAAATGGTACCAATGAAAACGTCAACTCGTCCCGCAAAAAATAAGACCTCACATAACTCAGTGGGTCAAAATACGGAAAAATTATAGCTCACAATATGTGGTGATGCAAAAACTATTTTTACAATAAAAAGCGTCTTTTAGCGTGCGACAGCCGCCAAACATAAAAACCGCCATAAATAGTAAATCAAACCCCCCGTTATCACCCCCTTAGTTAGGGAAAAATAATAAAACTAAAAGAAAATGTATTTATTTCCATTTTCCCATTAGGGTTAGGGTTAGGGCTAGGGTTAGGGTTAGGGCTAGGGTTAGGGCTAGGGCTCAGATTAGGGTTAGGGGTGTGTTGGGGTTAGGGTTGGAGTTATAATTGGGGGTTTCCACTGTTTGGGCACATCAGGTGCTCTCCAAAGGCAACATGGCAACTGATCTCAATTCCAGCCAATTCTGCGTTGAAAAAGTCAAATGGTGCTCCTTCCCTTCCAAGCTCTGCCATGCGCCCAAACAGTGTTTTACCCCCACATATGGGGTATCAGCCTACTCAGGACAAATTGCAAAACAACTTTTGGGGTCCAATTTCTCCTGTTACCCTTAGGAAAATAAAAAATTGGGGGCAAAAATATAATTTTGCGGAAAAAAATGATTTTTTTATTTTCACGCCCAGGCGTTATAAACTTCTGTGAAGCACTTAGGGGTTCAAAGTGCTCACCACACATCTAGATAAGTTCCGTGGGGGGTCTAGTTTCCAAAATGGGGTCACTTGTGTGGAGTTTCAATAGTTTAGGTACATCAGGGGCTCTCCAAACGCACATGACACCCGCAGACCATTCCATCAAAGTCTTCATTCCAAAACGTCACTACTTCCCTTCCGAGCCCCGACGTGTCGCCATACAGTAGTTTTCTCCCACATATGGGGTGTCAGCGTACTCAGGACAAATTGGACAACAACTTTTGGGGTCCAATTTCTCCTGTTACCCTTGGGAAAATAAAAAAATGGGGACTAAAAGATGATGTTTGTGGAAAAAATACGATTTTTTTATTTTCACGCCCGGACGTTATAAACTTCAGTGAAGCACTGGGGGGGTTCAAATTGCTCACCACACATCTAGATAAGTTCCTTGGGGGGTCTAGTTTCCAAAATGGTGTCATTTGTGGGGGGTTTCTACTGTTTTGGTACATCAGGGGCTTTCCTAACGCGACATGGTGTCCGATCTCAATTCCAGCCAAAAACGTCAAATGGTGCTGCTTCCCTTCTGAGCTCTGCCATGCGCCCAAATAGTGGTTTACACCCACATGTGGGGTATCAGCGCACTCAGGATAAATTGCACAATATCTTTTAGGGTCCTGTTACTTTTGGAAAAATAAGAATTGAGGGTGAAAAGATCATTTTTGTGGAAAAAATATGATTTTTTAATTGTACGGCTGTATGTTGTAAACTTCTGTGAAGCCCTTGGGGGTTCAAAGTTCTCACCACACATCTAGATAAGTTCCTTGGGGGGTCTAGATTCCAAAATGGTGTCATTTGTGGGGGGTTTCCACTGTTTTGGTACATCAGGGGTTTTCCAATCGCGACATGGTGTCCGATCTCAATTCTAGCCGAAAACGTCAAATGGCGCTGCTTCCCTTCCGAGCTCTGCTATGCGCCCAAATAGTCATTTACACCCACATATGGGGTATCAGTGTACTCAGGACAAATTGGACAATAACTTTTAGCGTCCTGTTACCCTTAGAAAAATAAAAATTGGGGGTGAAAAGATCATTTTTGTGGAAAAAATATGATTTTTTAATTGTACCGCTGTACGTTATAAACTTCTGTGAAGCCCTTGTGGGTTCAAAGTTCTCACCACATATCTAGATAAGTTCCTTGGGGGGTCTAGTTTCCAAAATGGGGTCACTCGGGGGGGTTTCCACTGTTTAGGTACATCAGGGGCTCTCCAAACGCGACATGGCGTCCGATCTGAATTCCAGCCAATTTTGCATTGAAAAAGTCAAACGGCGCTCCTTCCCTACTGAGTTAAAAAAAAGTTAAATGTTCATTTTTTTTTTTAATATTCAAAAAATTCCTGTGACGCACCTAAAGGGTTAATAAACTTCTTGAATGTGGTTTTAAGCACCCTAAGGGGTGCAGTTTTTAGAATGGTGTCACTTTTGGGTATTTTCTATCATATAGACACCTCAAAGTGGCTTCAAATGTGATGTGTCCGTAAAAATAAAATGGTGTTGCAAAAATGAGAAATCGCTGGTCAATTTTTAACCCTTATAACTTCCTAACAAAAAAAAATTTTGGTTCCAAAATTGTGCTGATGTAAAGTAAACATGTGGGAAATGTTATGTATTAAGTTTATTGTGTGCCATATCGCTGTGATTTAAGGGCATAAAAATTCAAAGTTGGAAAATTGCAAAATTTTCATAATTTTCACCAAATTTCCGTTTTTTTCACAAATAAATGCAAGTTATTTGAATGCAATTTTACCACTAACATGAAGTACAATATGTCACGAGAAAACAATGTCAGAATCACCGGGATCCATGGAAGCGTTCCAGAGTTATGACCTCATAAAGGTACAGTGGTCAGAATTGTAAAAATTGGCCCGGGAGTTAACGTGCAAACCACCCTTGGTAGTGAAGGGGTTAATGGGTTAAAGGAATCCTGTCACGTGGAAAAAACGCTATGAGGTTAAGCTACAGGTTAATAGCACTCCAAACCTGCCTGGTGCTTGCACTTATAGCCCCCCTGCCAGGAGGAAATTAATTTTATTCTACCTGGTAGCATTTGGCGTTCAGTCACGGGGGTGATGCCGGCATGAGTTGAGTCACTGCTCTGTGCATATAGAGTGGCGGCTGTATACGCGCCCCCGGTCCTGACTGGCAGCCAGCGCTAATGCAAACCTGGCTGTCAGTCAGGGCCCGGGCGAGGTTATAGTCACCACTCTATATACACATAGCAGTGACTGAACCCACGTCTGCACCGCCCCCATGACTGAACGCTGCCAAGAGGAATAAAGTTAATTTCTTCCCAGCACCTTGGGTCTAAGAGCTGACGCCAGACAGATTCAGAATGATACTAACCTGCAAACTAAACCAATATCTGCTGGTTAATAACATTTTTTCATGTGACAGGTTCTCTTTAGTGTCAACGATTTTATTGAAATGAAAACATCACTTAACATGAAATACAATCACATTAGAGTACAAGGATCCCCTCGCAGGGGGAAATACATAGAAAGAAAAAGGCACTTAAAGTCATACGGTATCCTTGACTACAGAATCTTTGTTTAGAATATGTGTAGAAAGACAGTTATAACACAACTAAGTTAAACTTAGAGGGATGGGAAGGGAATGTGGGGAATTTAAAGTGAGTGTCGATAATACGAGATATACCAACGTGGGACACCAGTGTACCTGCTTTAGAGTCTTTGATTGTAGGACCCGCCTTCATGCCAGTATATCATATAGATAAACATATCATTTTAGAAAGGACATCATCTCTATGTGCCTGAATACAAGGATCCCAGATACCTCGAGAGTCTTCGAATGAATGAGATCTGATGGCTTCTATTTTCTCATATAACATTATCAGATTGACCCGTCTCCTCACCTGCGTAATTGAGAGCGTACTAGTTTTCCATCTGCTGGCAATGTGATTTCTTGTTGCCATGGCAATAAAGTCAACGAGACGGCAAGTCCTATTGTTAGCATTGATTGGTCTGTCCCCCAGTAGAAGAACCGACGGTGACAGAGGTAGTTTCCTACCCAAGATAGTATCAATTAATTTTACTACATCTTTCCACAGTGACTTTACTATCGGACATGTCCACCAAATATGGAGAGTATCTCCATCGTCAGTGCACCCTCTAAAACAGCTGCCAGGAACCGAATGATAAATATTGTGCAGGAAGCTGGGTACATAGTGTATTCTATAAAACAATTTAAGAGAAGTCTCAGTAAGTGAAACTTGATTAGTGCCCCTCATTATATTTTCATAACATCTGAACCACCTTTGAGGTGTGAGGGACATTCGTAGGTCTGCCTCCCACTGCTCCATAGTCTTCAATTTCAGGCCATCTCTGGGTTTGTTAAATATAGAGTAAAGATGTGATATAAGGCCATTGCCAAGTGGGTCATACAGACATTTTAGTTCATATGTTGTAGGTTGTATGTTTGAGGAGCCAACCGTTTTTTGCAGGAAATGAAAAATTTGTTCAAGTCGGAAAGTCTCAGACCTTGGGACTTGATATTTTGCGATGAACTCTTGTTTTGACATTAGTTTGAAGTGGGTAGTTAAATTTTGTAGCCTAGTTAGCTTATTCTGCTGCCACCATACGTGGTTTCGGGATGTCACTCCTGGTGGGAGCATGGGATTATTAAACAGGTTCAGGAGAGGAGAGGGATGAGATTGCAATGCAAATTGGAACCTATTCGCTCTCCAGATTTGCAGGGAGTGAAAGGTATACGGCGAATGAAAAGGCAAATCTTTCGGTAAAGGCCCCGTGGCCCAAATTAGGCTCTCTAAAGAGTAAGATGCTATTTGAGAATTTTCTATTTACGGCCAGATAGGTGTGTGTTGTTGTGCATTTACCCCTGCCAGCTGGGCGATCTGAGCCGCCCTATAATAAAGAGTAAAGTTTGGTAGCGAGACTCCTCCCTGTCTTTTGTGTCTAAACAGAATTTGCTGGGAAATACGAGGCTTTTTATTGTTCCAGACAAAACGTAGTATATGTGAGTGTATCATTTTGAATGTCATTAGGGGTACTGAAATAGGCAAGGATCGGAACAGATATAGAAATTGAGGCAAGGTAACCATTTTAACCGAGTGCACCCTTCCCAAAAAGGAAAGAGATGGGGATGACCATTTTGACAAAGATTGCGTTAGTTTTTGGAGGAGGGGGGTGTAATTATATTTAAATAGCGTGGACTTAGATAAAGTAAGGTTAATTCCTAGACATGTAATGTAATGCTTTGCATGTGGGAAGTGAAAGTTCTCTACTATTGAAGCTTGTTCGGCAGGAGGAGTGTTCAGAAACATAATCTCTGATTTATCGATATTGACCTTTAAGCCTGAGATTTCCTCAAAAGAATTAAGTGTATTTAAGAGATTCGGCAAGGATATATGAGGATTTGTCATGGTCAGAAGTAGGTCGTCGGCAAACAGACTGATCTTGTATTCATGTCTACCTATAGTTTGGCCTGTGATATCGGGGTGTAAACGGATCTTCTGCGCTAGTGGTTCCATTACTAGAGGGAATAGGGCTGGAGATAGGGGGCACCCTTGCCTGGTTCCTCTGGCGATAATTATTGGTTCTGGAGTAGTCGAGGGTAATTTTAAATAGGCAACCGGAGTATTGTATAGAAGTTGAAGTGAGTCAATTAATTGTTGTGAAACCCCCATTTTGTGCAAGATATTAAACATATATGACCAAGTAACGGTGTCAAAAGCTTTCTCTACATCTAAAGCTAGCAAGGTTAAGGGGGTTTTACCCTTGTTGGGGTTATATATAAGGTTTAGGTTTTTACGAATATTATCCGGGGCTTGTCTGGTTGGGATGAATCCAACCTGATCTTTGTGAATAAGACTAGGTAGGCATTTATTAATTCTATTGGCTATTATGGAGGAGAAAATCTTAAGATCCACGTTCAAAAGGGATATTGGCCTTTAATTTTTTGTGAGCAATGGGTCTCTCCCTTGATTTGAGATGACAGTGATATGCGCCGTATAGAATTCCGGCGGCATTGTTTGGCCTGTTAGCATATTATTGCAGTATTTTTGTATATGTTTTAATAAAATATTTGAAATTTTTTTATAATATAATGCGGTCAATCCATCGGGGCCCGGAGCCTTCCCAGTTTTAAGATGGTTTATAGTAGATGTGATTTTCTCTTCAGTGATAGGGGAATGTAATGTATCAGCGTAAGTCGGAGTTAGAGAAGGAAGTGGTACATTAGCTAGAAAATCATCCAATTTGGGCAATGAAAATAAGTTTGGAATATTTTGTAAATTTTGCTCGGGTTAAAAGTAGTTTGGGATTGTTCATCTTTTATAGAGAAAATAGAGTTTAATCGCTCTTTCTGTTTCAATTTTCGGGCTAGCATTTGGTCCATTTTATTAGAGAAACGATAGAATGTCGCTTGCATCCACCTGATTGCTCTTTCCGTATGTGTCGTTAGCAAAGTGTTTAGCTGAAGTTTTAAGTCATAGATTCGCTTAGTTAAGTATAGGGAGGGGTGTGACTGATTGGCGGTCTCTAATTTATAAAGTTCATTCTCGAGAGTCAATTGCTCCTTAAGACGATTCCTCTTTTTTTGGGAAGCTATCCTAATGAGTACACCAGTGATATATTTTTTATGAGCCATCCAAATATTACCCATAGAGGTGTCAGGGGTGATATTAGAAAGGAAGAAGGCATTGAGCTCATGTTCGACCATTATTCGTGTTTGAGGATCAGAAAGCAAAGATTCATTCAGTCTCCACGTATACAGACGTGCAGTTTCCACGTTTAATTTAAATACAGAGAGCACACTATCATGGTCGGACCAAGAGGAGGGGACATGTCTGGAATACATCAATGACGGTATGTTTTCTGAATTAGTTAGAATCCAGTCAATCCTGGAGTATGAATGGAAAGCTCTAGAAAAATAGGTATAACCTCTGGACTGTCCATGAGACTCTCTCCATGTATCAACCAGATGATGAGCTTGCAAGATACCATCAAAGATAGTTTTTTCCCTCCTTGACATATCAGGTCTCCCCATATTAAGGTACTGTCACACTTAGCGATGTACCAGCGATCCCGACCAGCGATATGACGCGGTCAGGATCGCTGGTACATCGCTAAGTGGTCGCTAGTGAGCTGCCACACAGGCAGATCTCACCAGCGACATCGCTGGGGACGGGGATCGCTACTTATCTGTCACACTAGGCGATCCTGCGTCCTCCCGCCCGGCTCCACGCGTCGCTCGCCTTCACAGCAGGAAGCGCCACAGGAAGCTGACGACGAGAAGCGGTCCTGGACGTTCTCGCGCGATCAGCGATAACCAGCGGGGGAGCCGGTCGTAGGTAAGTATCAGACACAGAGATATCGCTAGCAATATCGCTATAACGTCACAAGTTATAGCGATATTTCTAGCGATATCTCTTAGTGTGACATGCCCTTTAGAGCTATCAAGGGTTGGGTTCATAGTCAGGTTAAAATCGTCCCCCCCATATGATAGTGTCATAGGATATGGACCTTAAAGATCTTGCAATAGATTTAATTGTTTTCATTTGAAATGTCGGGGGTGCATAACAATTCACAAGACAGATTCGCCTCTCCTGGACCGTGCCCCAAATTATATATCTACCCTCTGTGTCCACAACCAAACCCTCCTGTATGAATGGGAAGGAATTATGTAGCAATATAGCAACACCTCTTGTTTTTTTATCATGGGTAGCAAGAAAAAATCTCGAGTAAAGCTTATGAAAAAATTTGGGAGATGAGTTATTAGAGAAATGAGTTTCTTGTAGGAAAAGCACATCAGGGGAATGTTTCTGGTAATCAATAAAGGCACGTTTTCTTTTTATCGGGGAGTTGAACCCCCTAACATTGTGCGATAGTACCTTATACATTAGGTATGCATAGAGAGATTCTAATGAGATTTCTAATTGAACTACGACCCGGAATAAGCATTTTCACCTTAATCACGAATCCAAAAATATTTTGACATCTCATCAACACTCTTTTAGTGAAGGGAGGGTAACAAAAAATACAACAACAAGAGAAATGGTCACAACCAGTGACCAGTTTGTGGGCTATAATGTGCTGGTCCACTATCAGTGGAACCATAGGCAGTAACAGCCCAAAATGGAGTGGCATATTTACTCCTGGGGCACAACACTCCACTTATGTGAGAAGGAAACAATATTATTCATAAATTGTTATAAAAAGCATCAAATAGTAATACTGTCAGAACAATATCTCGGCATTTTGGCCGCTCTTTGAGAATATTCCAGCACATTCGTTAGTAGTGGACTCAAGAATTAGACTATTTGTTGTGCTGTGATTTACTGAGTCTAGCATGGCGAACTTCCGTCCACTCTGCGCGGTCTCTGTCTCTCTGGTAGGGCTCCCGAATCAGAAATCGGGATGCCTGCTTTCTCCAGCGCTTTTCTCCCTTCCTCATAATTTCTTGGAGAATAGGTGGAGTTGCCGTAGGAGAAAATTAAAGCATGTGGGAATCCCCACCTGTATTTAATCTTTGATTTTATTAAGGCTAGAGTTATATCTTTCATGGCTTTTCTCCTTATTAGAGTTGCCGGGCAAATATCAGGAAACAGAGATACGGTATCTGGGACACCTGGTAAGCTGTTCAATTTTCGAGCAGTGGATAGAATCAGGTCTCTGGATTCTTCATGGTGCATTTTAAGGACAACATCCCAAGGTGAGGCATCAGATTTGGGACCTCCCAAGGCCCTGTGGATCCTGGTAATTTTTAAAGAATTAGGGTCTACTTGGGGCAGGAGGGTGCAAAAGAGATTTGAGGCAACCTCCATTAGATTGGAGATACTTTCCGGCAGTCCTTTAATTCTGATATTGCCTCAGCGAGATCGATTTTCCAAGTCCGACAGGTTCTCTTTAAATGGAAATTTACTGCATGTCTCAGAGACAAAAACCTTGTGTGCAAAAGTGGCACCTCTGTCTAATTATCATGGTCAACATTAGCATAGGCTCAGAGGTAATGCTTGAGGAACATTCTGTATTAGCATGCTTGTTCCATTCCACATGAACATTACTTTGAGGATGGTATTGAGGACAAGTCAAGGGATATCATTAAATCCCTGCACAATGCTCTGCAGAGTTTAGAAACTAACTTTACTACCCAATTAGAGGCATTGCGAGCTGAAAGACCAAGGAAGTTAAATATTGTCTTGAAAAAATTATAATGAGCCAGTTGAGGAGGTAAAGTTTGTGGACACCTTTAGTGTGGAGAAAAAATTAGTTTTCATGTTATTGCTTGCCTTTAGCTAATGAAGCAGCACTAAGATACCGTCTGCAATCTTCATTCTTTCATTCATTTTTAGACTCACTGTAAGCAGTCTGCAACCTGATCCAAGTTTCAGATGTGTTTCTTGTAGAAGTGTCCCTCACAGTAGTATAGGCCAGATTTCAGGTCTGTGTATATCACGATACGGCTCTCTTTATAAACTCATGCAGGGGTGGCATTTATGCACATGTAATCTAAGTACATGTATCAAAGTACTTCTGGCAGTTATAACATGGATGAATGTGACACGCATCTCTATTCTCTTCATACAGGTAACCAGCTTTTCCAATCTCTGCTCTGAATCCACTCCTGTGTCTCCATTCAATGTCAGCAAGCAGTTAATCTTGAATGCTATCTATGTGTTTCCAACTCTCAAGCTTATATCTGGTAACCAGCTTTTCCAATCTCTGCTCTGAATCCACTCCTGTGTCTCCATTCAATGTCAGCAAGCAGTTAATCCTGAATGCTATCTATGTGTTTTCAACTCTGCAAGCTTATATCTGGTATATAGTTTTTTCAGCTTACTCTGCTTGTCCCCTTATGTTGTGAGGTCAAGAAACTTTTCAAAGTGCTTTATGATTCATGTAGTGCTGGACATGTGTTTATTTGACCACAACATTTTATTGGGTCCTGGTGTCTCAATTTAGTGTGATTGATTAATGAGCAGAGAGAGCCACAAAAAAAAAACAAAAAAAAAACAAACTTAGCCTTAACCTCCTATATATTCAGACCTAGCTAGGGGGAGCATTTATGCAGGGGTGGCATTTATGCACATGTAATCTAAGTACATGTATCAAAGTACTTCTGGCAGTTATAACATGGCAGTTAGAGAGGGCAGGAGACAGGTAAGACATTTATATACATCTACTCCCTGTACATTTGGAGTACAACAAATATATACCATATGCATTTGTGTAATTTTTATCCTGGCCGATGCATTCACACACATCCACCGCTCTGGCATTAACTCTCCACACTCCATCCATATTGGCCCCTCGCTTCTTTCCTCTCCTATGTATAGCACTCATGCTCTTTTCACATTGTTAAATTGCACAGATCCAGCCAGTCCCACCATTCAACAACAGAGACGCTCTCACAAATCACTTAACCATCTGCTCACTCTTTCTATCCTCCTTCTCCTAGTTGCAGGATACATTGCTCCCAACCCTGGTCCCCCATGTTATAGAAAGTCAAACCCCCCCACTGCTACACTCAGAAACCCCTCTAATCTTATTAATATTCCCTGCATGCCATCTGTCTCTCTTAATTGTGCACTTTGGAATTCTCGCTCAGTGTGTAACAAACTCTCCTTCATTCATGACTTCTTCCTTTCTAATTCTCTTAACCTCCTGGCTCTTACTGAAACCTGGATCCAGCAGTCAGATACTACCGCTGCTGCTGCTCTTTCATACGGGGGGCTACACTTCTCTCATACCCCAAGATCAGACAATAGAGCTGGTGGAGGCGTTGGTCTGCTCCTATCACCAAAATGTACCTTTCAGGTTATCCCTCAAGTACCCTCACTTGTCTTCCCTTCTTTTGAGGTCCATGCCGTCAGACTCTACACCCCCTTCTCCATGCGAGTGGTGGTGGTGTATCGTCCTCCCGGCCCCTCCCATCAGTTCCTGGATCATTTTGCCACTTGGCTTCCACATTTTCTCTCCTGTGACATCCCTACCCTCATCATGGGAGATTTCAACATCCCCATTGCTCTTCCCCTCTCCCCATCTGCTACTCACCTTTTATCTCTAACCTCCTCATTTGGCCTTTCGCAGCTTACTAATTCTCCAACGCATGAAGACGGAAACTCCCTCGACTTGGTCTTCTCTCGGCTTTGTGCAGTGGATGATTTTGCAAACTCCCCTCTCCCGCTCTCTGACCACAATCTTCTTTCATTCTCTATAAAGAACTGCCAGGCTGCTCAGGTCACCCCCACTGTCCAGACTTATAGAAACATACAGGCCATTAACACCCAGAAACTTCTGAAGAACTTGCAGTCTTCATTGGCCCCTATCTCCTCCCTCTCATGTCCTGATTCTGCATTGAAGCATTACAATGAAACACTTCAAAGTGCCCTTGATGAATTTGCACCCCCTATAAATAGAACACCACAACGCAGACGGCGACAACCCTGGCACACGGTGCAAACACGTTTCCTGCAGCGGTGCTCCAGGTGCGCCGAACGTCTGTGGAGAAAATCCAATCTACACGAAGATTTCATCCATTTTAAGTTTATGCTTAGAACATACAACACTGCCCTTCACCTCTCCAAACAAACCTATTTCAACACCCTCATCTCACTGTCCAATAACCCGAAACGTCTCTTTGACACTTTTCATTCTCTACTCAATCCAAGAGTACAGGCCCCAACCACGGAGCTCCGAGCTGACAATCTGGCCAATTACTTCAAAGAAAAAATTGACCAGATCCGACAGGAAATTATCTCCAAATGCCCTCATACCATGCACTGTCCTCCCTCCCCCACTGCATCTAACTCACTCTCTGATTTTGAACCAGTCACAGAAGAAGAAGTAAGCAGGCTCCTTGCATCTTCTCGCCCAACTACTTGCACCAGTGACCCATTTCCGTCACATCTCCTCCAGTCCCTTTCCCCTGCTGTCACCCCTCACCTAACTAAAATATTTAACCTCTCTCTCTCTTCTGGTATTTTTCCCTCCTCATTTAAGCATGCCATCATACATCCACTACTTAAAAAACCATCCCTCGACCAAAACTGTGCCGCTAACTATAGACCTGTCTCTAATCTTCCCTTCATCTCTAAACTCCTGGAACGCCTGGTCAACTCCCGTCTTATCCGCTATCTCTCAGAAAACTCTGTTCTCGACCCTCTCCAATCCGGTTTCCGCTCTTTACACTCCACTGAAACTGCCCTCACTAAAGTCTCTAATGATCTGCTAACATCTAAATCAAATGGTCATTACTCCATGCTAATTCTCTTGGATCTCTCTGCAGCATTCGACACTGTGGATCATCAGCTCCTCCTCACTATGCTCCATTCCATTGGCCTCAAGGACACCGTTCTCTCCTGGTTCTCCTCCTATCTCTCCAACCGCTCCTTTACTGTTTCTTTTGCCGGTACCTCCTCCTCTCACCTTCCCCTTACTGTTGGGGTTCCTCAAGGATCGGTTCTAGGCCCCCTCCTCTTCTCCTTGTACACTGCCCCTATTGGTCAAACAATCAGTAGATTTGGTTTCCAGTACCATCTCTATGCTGATGACACCCAATTATACGCTTCTTCTCCTGACATCACGCCAGCCTTTCTAGAAAACACTGGCGATTGTCTAAACGCTGTGTCTAATATCATGTCCTCACTATATCTGAAACTGAACCTGTCAAAGACTGAACTCCTTGCGTTTCCTCCCGCTACTAATGTACCTACACCCGACATTGCCATTTCCGTCTGTGGTTCTACTATTACTCCCCAGCAACATGCCCGCTGTCTTGGGGTCATACTTGATTCCGAGCTTTCCTTTGCCCCCCACATTCGATCACTGGCTCGCTCTTGTCATCTGCACCTCAAAAACATTTCTAGAATTCGACCTTTTCTTACTTTTGACTCTGCAAAAACTCTTACTGTTTCTCTTATTCATTCTCGTCTCGACTATTGTAACTCTCTTCTAATCGGTCTCCCTCTTACAAAACTCTCCCCTCTCCAATCTGTCTTGAATGCTGCAGCCAGGATCATATTCCTCACCAATCGTTACACCGATGCCTCTACCTTGTGCCAGTCATTACACTGGCTACCCATCCACTCCAGAATTCAGTATAAACTTATTACCCTCACCCACAAAGCCCTCCATGGCTCAGCACCACCCTACATCTCCTCCCTTGTTTCAGTATACCACCCTACCCGCGCCCTCCGTTCTGCTGATGACCTGAGGTTAGTATCCTCAATAGTCAGAACCTCCCACTCCCGTCTCCAAGACTTTACACGTGCCGCGCCAATTCTTTGGAATGCACTTCCCAGGTCAATACGATTAGTCCCCAATCCCCACAATTTTAAGCGTGTCCTGAAAACGCATTTATTCAGACTGGCCTATCGCCTCAACACATTAACCTAACCTATCCCTGTGTGGCAGAGCCAAAAGTTTTACCATAACCAGGTTCCCAGCATCATGTTCCCACATGCTTTATGCATCCATTAGCCCTCTGTGTCTGTACTGTTACACACTTAACATTATGGCTGGTCCATACAATCAGGGCAACTGTTACCACCCACCTTTCGTGTCTACCTCTTTCCTCATAGACTGTAAGCTTGCGAGCAGGGCCCTCACTCCTCTTGGTATTTGTTATAATCTACTGTATGTGATTATTGTTATGCTGTAATGTCTATTGTCTGTACAAATCCCCTCTGAAATGTAAAGTGCTGCGGAATATGTCGGCGCTATAAAAATAAAATTTATTATTATTATTAACTCACATATTAGCACATCTCCTATCCTGCACTTATTTCCTCTTCATGCGCTTTCCTCCCTTTCTATAGTCTGTTTTCTCTACCCTCCCTAAGATTGTAGATACTTTCTCCCTTCTTCACAATTTGAACAACCCTGTGTCTAACAATAAGGGAGGAGGAAAGCAGAGAAAGCCTTGAAAAACTGAGCAGGTGTTCTGATGGATTTGTAACATTTTAGCAAACTCCGTAGCTAAAGGATTTACAGAAATCTATAGTAGCAAAATGGTAGAAAATTAGAAAAAGACTATTTAGGTAGGTACTTAAAGAGGTTGTCCACTACTTGGACAACTCCTTTTGAATCACTTTGTGTCCCTCAGTAATATAATAACACGTCTACTCCCCTCCGGTGCTGGCGCCGTTCCGATGGTGTCAGCACTGGCTCTCCCAGGGGCGTGACATTGTTATTAATCTCTGCGGCCAATCAGAGCTGACCACTCTTCCCACAAATTAAGACATCGGTAGGAAGTCATGTCATGACTCTGGACAGGATGCTTCCGCTTCCATCCTGGTCAGGTCAGGGTTAATTTCAGTCCGCCTCGCTTTGTTTCTGAGGCGGCTATTTAATGTTGGCAGTTCCTGGATTTGGTGTTGGTGATACTTCCGTATACTCGGTTTGTGATTGCTGACCCGGGTTACTCATCTGTAAACGTTGTGCCTCTGTGCTTGTGTGCTTTGCTATATATGACCCAGTTCGTCCCCTGACTTGTGCCTCTGCATCCTGCTCTGTACTGCCCTGTCCCTCCTGGTTATCTGACCCCTTGGCTTCTCTCCGTTTACGCTTTGTCTTATCTCTAGGTACAACGCTCTCGTCTGTCTTTTGACCCTCGGCTCTCCTTGACCACGTTTACTGTCTGTGCCCTGCACTCTGCGAGCTCAGTTTCCTTCCCTGTACTCACATGTGGTGACTCCGCCCCCTGGTCACGTGACTGCGTAGTGCCAGGTCCTGTGCTGGTCACGTGACTGCGTAGTGCCAGGTCCTGTGCTCACTGCATTAGTCTCAGGTCCTTGCACACTGCCTGTCTTGTTCCTGTCTCCCTGTGCTCAATCACGTGCCCGCTGATAGTGCTCCCTAGGCAGCGCCAGTGACACCATAGGTATCATCACAGTCGGAGCTGCTTCTGATCTCTCTCTTCTTTTGGAAATCAATTTTGCGATCCCCTGGAGAGCCAGTGCCAACACCATTGGAACGGCGTCGGTATCGGGGGTAAAGATAAATGTTATTATTTTACTTGGGGAAAACATAGGGCTTCGGAAGAGGGTGTCCGAGTAGTGGACAACCCCTTTAACAATGTATGTAGGAGGCAAATTAAAAGTAAAAGACAAATCTGTGCTAAGCCTTTAAGGGCAAATCAGTTACTGGTAGAAAATTAGACATTTTAGACAAATAATGGCAGGTAAAAGTAAAATTGAAATGTTGGTCCAAGGTTTCATTAGAACAGGTAAGGGCTGGAGAAGGATTTTAATTGACCACAGGTGGTACAGAAGGTAAGAAACTCTTGAACTTTATGGCACACATTGATGAAAAATGTACCAAATATTTAGTGTGCTCACTTCAACTACGTCACTCCATATTTATCAAATGTTGCGCCTAGTGATTTGCGAACACGTTCTGATAAGGTGTTATCTGAGCATGCTCATGTGCTAACTGAGTGACTTTGGCGTACTAAAAAAACATGTTTGAGTCCCTGCATGTTTCGCGGCTGTTAGACAGCCACAACACATGCAGGGATTGAATGACAAACGCATTCCCTGCATGTATTGCGGCTGTCTAACAGCTGCGAGACATGCAGCCGCAGGAACTGGAACATATTTTTCAAGCACGCTGATGACACTCGGTTAGCACCTGAGCATGCTCGATGATACTCTATTAGCACACGAGTATGCTCAGATAACCCCTTATCCGAGCATGTTTGCTCATCACTAGTTGCACCTTAATGATAAATTTGGTGCAAATTACACCAGTTCAACTTTTATGCATAAATAGTACATTTTCTAATGTTAGATAAAGGAAGAGACCCCTGGGTCCCATGTTGCATTATATTCCTGAATTTTGCTGAAATTGTGCCTTTTTATGCATGTTAAAAATTAAAGTTGTAACATAAATCAATTTATTCCAAGCCTTTTTTAAGACACCTTTGAGCTGTCTACAATATGCAACTTTTTGTGACTTTTTTTTATAGAAATGCATCTATAAGTATGTCAGGGTGTATTAAAAGGCAAAAAAATGATAAATTTTGGTGTTTGCATTAACCACAAGGAAGTGTTTCAAGTGGGCATAAAAGCAATGATAAATGTCCCCAACTACTAGCAGATTGCTGGTACACATTAATCTAGGATTTTCCAACAACGGTTAAAGGGTTTGCAGCATGTTTAGAATGAAGTTATCCCTTAATCATAGGGTAGGTGATACGGAACCTTCCTAATCACTGGCAGCCTGATTATTGTGACTCCCATCAAACCCATGAACAGTCTGAATGGTGCAGAGGTCAAACATGCACATAAATTTGGTATCAGCCCTTTAACCCCTTAAGCCCCAAGGGTGGTTTGCACGTTCATGACCAGGCCAATTTTTACAATTCTGACCACTGTCCCTTTATGAGGTAATAACTCTGAAACGCTTCCATGGATCCTGGTGATTCTGACATTGTTTTCTCATGACATATTGTACTTCATGTTAGTGGTAAAATTTCATTCAAATAACTTGCGTTTATTTGTGCAAAAAAACGGAAATTTGGCGAAAATTTTGAAAATTTCACAATTTTCCAACTTTGAATTTTTATTCCCTTAAATCACAGAGATACAGCACACAATAAACTTGATAAGTAACATTTCCCACATGTTTACTTTACATCAGCACAATTTTGGAACCAAAATTTTTTTTTTGTTAGGAAGTTATAAGGGTTAAAAATTGACCAGCGATTTCTCATTTTTGCAACACCATTTTATTTTTACGGACCACATCACATTTGAAGCCACTTTGAGGGGTCTATATGATAGAAAATACCCAAAAGTGACACCATTCTAAAAACTGCACCTCTTAAGGTGCTCAAAACCACATTCAAGAAGTTTATTAACTCTTTAGGTGCGTCACAGGAATTTTTTGAATATTTAAAAAAAAATGAACATTTAACTTTTTTTCTCAAAAAAAATACTTCAGGTTCAATTTTTTTTATTTTACCAAGGGTAACAGGAGAAATTGGACTGCAAAAGTTATTGTGCAATTTCTCCTGAGTACGCTGATACCTGATATGTGGGGGGAACCACTGTTTCGGCACATGGCAGAGCTCAGAAGGGAAGGAGCGCCGTTTGACTTTTTCAATGCAAAATTGGCTGGAATTCAGATCGGACGCCATGTCACGTTTGGAGAGCCCCTGATGTACCTAAACAGTGGAAACCCCCCACAAGTGACCCCATTTTGGAAACTAGACCCCCCAAGGAACTTATCTAGATATGTGGTGAGAACTTTGAACCCACAAGGGCTTCACAGAAGTTTATAACATACAGCGGTACAATTAAAAAATCATATTTTTTCCACAAAAATGATCTTTTCACCCCCAATTTTTATTTTCCCAAGGGTAACAGGACCCTAAAAGTTATTGTCCAATTTGTCCTGAGTACGCTGATACCCCACATGTGGGGGTAAACGACTATTTGGGCGCATGGCAGAGCTCGGAAGGGAAGCATGGGACACCATGTCGCGTTTGGAAAGCCCCTGATGTACCAAAACAGTGGAAACCCCCCACAAATGACACCATATTGGAAACTAGACCCCCCAAGGAACTTATCTAGATGTGTGGTGAGCACTTTGACCCCTCCAGTGCTTCACAGAAGTTTATAACGCCCGGGCGTGAAAATAAAAAAATCGTATTTTTTCAACAAACATGATCTTTTAGTCCCCATTTTTTTTATTTTTCCAAGGGTAACAGGAGAAATTGGACCCCAAAAGTTGTTGTCCAATTTGTCCTGAGTACGCTGACACCCCATATGTGGGAGAAAACTACTGTATGGGCACACGCCGGGGCTAGGAAGGGAAGTAGTGACGTTTTGGAATGCAGACTTTGTTGGAATGGTCTGCGGGTGTCATGTTGCCTTTGGAGAGCCCCTAATGTACCTAAACAGTGGAAACCCCACACAAATGACCCCATTTTGGAAACTAGACCCCCTAATGAACTTATCTAGATGTGTGGTGAGCACTTTGAGCCCCCAAGGGCTTCACAGAAGTTTATAATGCCCGGGCATGAAAATAAAAAAATCGTATTTTTTCCACAAACATGATCAATTAGTCCCCAATTTTTTTATTTTCCCAAGGGTAACAGGAGAAATTGGACCCCAAAAGTTGTTGTCCAATTTTTCCTGAGTACGCTGATACCTCATATGTGGTTGCAATTTGTCCTGAGTAGGCTGATACCCTATATTTGGGGGTAAAACACTGTTTGGGCGCATGGCAGAGCTTGGAAGGGAAGGAGCACCATTTGACTTTTTCAACGCAGAATTGGCTGGAATTGAGATCAGACGCCATGTTGCATTTGGAGAGCACCCAATGTGCCCAAGCAGTGGAAACCCCCCAATTATAACTCCAACCCTAACTCCAACACACCCCTAACCCTAATCTCAGCCCTATTCCCTAGCCCTAAACCTAGCCCTAACCCTAATGGGAAAATGGAGATAAATATATTTTTTTAATTTTTATTATTTTTCCCTAACTAAGGGGGTGATAACGGGGGGTTTGATTTACTATGTATGGTGGTTTTTATTTTTGGCAGCTGTCGCACGCTAAAAGACGCTTTTTATTGTAAAAATAGTTTTTGCATCACCACATTTTGAGAGCTATAATTTTTCCGTATTTTGACACACCGAGTCATGTGAGGTCTTATTTTTTGCGGGACGAGTTGACGTTTTTATTGGTACCATTTCCGGGCACGTGACTTTTTTGAACGCTTTTTATTCCAATTTTTGGGACGCAGAATGAACAAAAACCAGCGTTTCATTAATTTCTTTTGGGGGGTGCGTTTACACCGTTCCGCGTGCGGTAAAATTGATAAGGCGGTTTTATTCTTCGGGTCGGTACGGTTACAACGATACCTCATTTAAGTCGTTTTTTTATGTTTTGTCGGTTTTATGCAATGAAAACTATTTTATATAAAAAATAATTATTTTTGCATCGCTTTATTCTGCGAGCTATAACTTTTTTATGTTTTTGCTGATGATGCTGTGTGGCAGCTCGTTTTTTGCGGGGCAAGATGACGTTTTCAGCGGTACCATAGATATTTATATGCGTCTTTTTGATTGCGCGTTATTGCACTTTTTGTTCAGCGGTATGATAATAAATCATTTTTTGCTTCGTTTTTTATTTTTTAAGGGGTTCGCTAAAGGGGTTAACTAATGGGACAGTTTTATAGGGCAGGTCGTTACGGATGCGGCGATACCAAATGTGTTTTTTTTTTTATTTCCAAAAAATGAATTTATTGGGGGAACATTTTTTTTTCTAATTTATTTAGCGATTTTTTTTTTTTTAATTATTTTAACACTTTTTTTTTTTTTCACTTTATTGCATAGTCCCAGATGGGACATCGCTGATCTGCCACATCACAGATCAGCGATCTGTCACAGGCATAGACGCAGACTTTCTCGTGCCTGCGCTTTGCAGGCAATGAGGAAGTCAGCTCCCTACAGGCCCCCGAAGGTCCCTGTCACCATCTTGGATCCTGGGACCTGTAGGGAAAGAGACCCCCGCAGCAGCGTTGCACATTGCGCTGCCGTGGGGGGCTCAGGGAAGCACGGAGGGAGCCCCCTCCCTGCCGATGCTTCCCTTTAACCCCCGGTACACCGCGATCGTGTTTGATCGCGGTGTGCAAGGGGTTAACGTGTCGTGGGCGGTCCATGACCGCCCCTGACACATTGTGCCGGGTGTCAGCTGTGATAATTAGCTGACACCCGGCCACGATCAACGGCGCTCACCACGTGGGCGCCGCTGATCGCTGTGACGTACTATCCCGTCCCTGGAAATTAAGTCCCAGGGCACATGGACGGGATAGTACGTCACATGGGATTAAGGGGTTAATAATGAACCTAAAATAACTCCTTAAGCCCCCATTACACATAGCAATATCGCTAGCAATATCGCTGTAACGTCACCGATTTTGTGACGTAGCAGTGATATTGCTAGCGATATCGCTATGTCTGATACTTACCTCCGACCGGCTCCCCCGCTGGTTATCGCTGGTCACGCGAGAATGTCCTGGATCATTTCTCATCGGGCGCTTCCTGCTGGGCTTCCTGTGGCGCCGACGAGCGACGCGTGGACGCAGGCGGGAGGACGTCAGGATCGCCGCGTCTGACAGGTAAGTAGCGACCCCCGACCCCTGCTAAGTCGCTGGTGAGATCTGCCTGTGTGGCAGCTCACTAGCAACCACTTAGCGATGCACCAGCGATCCATATCGTCGTCGGGATCGCTGGTGCATCGCTAAGTGTAACGGTACCCTTACTGTCAATGGCAGATTAAGTAAACCGTAGTCTCTAGACTGATTTGCAATTTGGGGCCCCTTCCACATTGCCACCTAAAGTTTGACAAGGAGACATCATTGGCCAAGGCTGTGTCATCCAACCCCACCTTGTATAGCAATACAAAATAATTTGAAACTTTGCCAAGACCCCTAAAACTATTTAGATGCTAAACCAGAGCACTAAAAATTTCAAACCCTCAATAAACCACCAAAATAATTAAAGAGCTTGGACCGACAAAACCCTTACATTAATCAAGACCTTTAAATTATTCCACACCCCAATGGAGGCTCCTAAATAAATCCAGACCTAGACCAAACTCTGAACTTAATGCAGACCCCAGACCATACCTCTGAACTAACCTCAGATTAGACCCATAAATTATTCCAGATTTCCAAACAGATACCTAAATTAAAGAAGTTATCCAGGACTAAATCAATTTGTATTCAGATGAGCCAAAAAATTAACAGCTAGGTAGTTGCTAACTGGTTAGGAATTACCTGTCTGTTCTATCTGGCGCCGGCTCAGAGTGGTCACTGACTACTTATGACGGCAATTCAGCTGCTCCCCGTTAACAGAGTCGGTCTTCTTCCGGGCTGCTCTGTCGATGAGACGTGACTGCCAACATCATGCTCACTGACAGCTCCTGTAGTTAAGAGCCAGCTGTCAATCAGCAAAACTTCAGCAGTCACATTGTGCCAACAGAGCTGAGTGGGAGAGAAACCGCTGATTTGTCGACATGATGTCAGCGGAAGCTGTAGAATCGCCTGCAGGAGCGGTCACTGACTGCTGTGTGCCATCAAAGATATGCGCTGAGCAGAACAACTACCTGCCTGTTAGTTATTTGGCCCACAGTAAATAAAAATTCATATGGTCCTGGATAACCGGATAACCCCTTTCTTTAATGTATACCCCAGACTAGACTAGACCACCAGACCAGGCAACTAAACAAATTCAACCCCCCTACCAAGAAAAAAATAGCCTAAATACAAACCCCAGACTAAACCTTTTGAACAAATACAGATCCTAGTGTAATGGCATTCCTACATGGTTCCTCTCCCTTCTTCCCAGCAGGGATGCCAACATGCTCACTGCCATGGCTGCTCGGCAGCATATCCTACTCTGTCTTCCACCGTGGCTCACATCTTCCAGAACCAGCGCTCTTCATGCAGGTTTCCCGGCCTTCTTAAAGGGGCAGTGTGTGCACTCCAGAAATGTCCCCAGCCTACAGATGGGAGGCATTAGGTATTTAAGGCACCCTCCCCTGTAGGGAGGTACCTGAGCAACTTCAGTAGCTAGTTAGTCTTACACCCAGTAGTTCGTTGTCAGGTCCCTGTTCCTGAACCTGTTCTGCTATCCTGTACCAGAGCCTGTCCTGTTATCCTGAACCCGCTCTGCCAGAACCTAACCCAGTACCTGAACCTATCCTGTCCAAATTAGTCATTCTGTCCAAACCTGTACCCGCTCTGTCTGAACCACCAGCAGCATGCATACCGCCAGTGACCCTGTTTCGGTCCTACCTGACATTCCGAGTTTTTACCTGTATCCCTGACCCTGGGTTCAGCTTCTGTAGTACCAAGGACTGCCCTGAAGTGGTACTTGGCAGCTACTTGCAACTGAAACCTAACCTCACTATAAGAACCTCTAGTTAAGAACCAGGTAGTTGCTTAGTTGCGCCCCTCTAGGGTAAGCCTGGACCATGGTGCAGAGGGTCCACAACCCACCAGCGTGACACCTTGATCCTCTAAATCAGTGTTTCCAAAACTCCAGTCCTTATGGCCTCCAACACGTTATGTTTTCATTAATTTCTTTATAATGCACAGGTGATTGAATTATTATTAAGGCAACAAAAATTGCCACAGGTTCTCACCTGTGCAATATTAAGGAAATTCTCAAAACATGATATGTTGGGGGCCTGTGAGGACGGGATTTGGGAAACACTGTTTTAAATTATTGCAGACCTCAAACCATACCCCAAACAAATGCAGACACCAAATGCTACAACCAAATACAGCCCCCAGACCAGCCCCCTAATTAACACAGACTGGGTTGTGTGTCTTGGCAAGGTTGGAGTAAGCATGCTCAGTAAAGGAGATTACTTCACAGGGAATTCAAAGTCAACTCTTTACTCTCATCAGCGCTTCTGTCACGATCCATTCTTGGATCTGTGTCAGAGTCTGGATTCTCTCATATAAACGTTTTTCCTTTCAGGCCATCGGGGGTTAATATTAGTTTCCCCCCGGTGGCCGCTGGTGTTACTACAGGTTTCGGTTGTCTCCTGGTGGGTGTTCCCCCCGGTGGCTGCTGGTGTTACTACATGTGTAGTTAGTCAACAGATGGTGACCACCCCCCTTCCTATATAAGCTTACCAGATGCTGTAGTTCACTGTTGGTGATATTATTCATTTGGAGACCAACCAAGCTGGACTCAGGAGCAGGCTGTGTTGCAGTGGAGCTCCAGCTATCCCCTTGTTCTGGTGCCTTACTCTGCTGCTCGGAGCATTAGCAGCAGAGAGAAGCTAAGTCTTGTTTTTTAGTTTATTTTACCCTTAGGTGTTTGTCGTATCTTTCCTTGTTTGTTATTTGGTGCAGTACACGTTTTCCCTCTCTCACCACCTGGGGAGGGGGTTGGGGGTTTATCTCAGGGCTAAACAGGAGATAGGAACAGGTCGGGGACTTGGGCCTCACTACTATCAAGTGTACCCCCAAGTTAAGGAGAGTCAGGGCACCCCCTTAGCCTGAGGGGCAGTTCAGGGGCCCAAGTTCCACATCTCCTGTTTTCCCCCTACTGCCCCATGACAGCTTCTTCCAAGGTAGTTGACCTTCAGAAGCAACCAACATTTGTGACCCTTTGACGCTCATGGGACCCTGCCCCATTTCCATCTTGATGGTCAAGAACATGGCAGCAGGCTGCAACTAAGTGGTGACTTCCTTCCTCTTCACAATATAACATTCAGTTAGGCTGGTTTCACATTAGCGTATCTGTGCGCAGCGTATGATCCGCATGCGTCATGCATACATATCTTTAACATGTGTGAGGCAGTGAACGGTGTCATATCTGAGGGTCGCTATTTGTCCCCCAGAATGTGGTCAGAAGCGTATTAGATCTGCTGGAGTGCCTTGTGGCCACAGCAGCGTGCCTGTGACCCACAAGGCAGAATAAAAGTAAGTTTGAACCTTGTTAAGTTATTTTGACCAAGGAGCTTGTTCGGGAAAACCCAGTTTGGGCTTTTATTTTTGAAACTGACTGGAGGAAGGTAGTGGGGACCGGTCCGTTTCCTCCAGCCCAGATCTTATAAGTGGCCTATGGCCACAGATTGGAGGAAGGAAAAAAAAACCCTGCAGGAAGAGTTTTGGGTATGTCAGTTTTGGTCTTGCAAGCAGACAGAGCAGGTGGTCTGCAGAGCACTCCCTGTGTGAGGCAACACAGGGCCAAGCGGAGCCCAAAAGGTCTGGCACCACCTGCATACACAGCAGTGCGGACGTTCACGGCAACTAGCCCAAGACTGTCTTTTTGTTTTCCCGGCTGCTATCTGGAGGATACAGTGTGCTGTGCACTGTGTGAGTTTTTGGACATTAAACACGTTTTGTTTTTGAACTTGTTGGATCACTGCACAGCGTGGACACCGCTACTTTACACATGTTGTACGCAGTGACATGCGTTTGCATGCTTACGCATGCGTCATTTTGCGGTGTGCGGCAAACTCAGCATGTTGCATTTTTTGAGGTGTCAATTATGCGCAGCCAGGAGCATGCGCATGAGTGCGACAAAACAACGCATTACTGTCTATGGGAACGCATTGGTATGCAAGGACATGCATACACATGCGTTCGATACGCATGCGTATTTCAGACTGAACATGTCCAGGAACTGGTTTCAGCCACTCCTAAAACAAAGAACCCGCAGAACCCTATAGTAAATCGCATTATTTTTCTTTTTTTTTATTTATGAACCAATTGTTTTAATTTTTGTTATTAAAAATTCTTTTGTTTCACCATACCTGTCTCCCTGTGTTTTCTTTATCTCTTTATTTAAACGTGTGTATTGTTGAATGAAGTGTTAACGGGTGTTACAGTCAATGTGTTTATTATTAAAGTTACAGTCAAGGTGATAGTATTAAAGTCAGCAAACAGTACAGGTACATAACAATACAGGTACAGTTTACTTAGCGGCTTAAACCATTTCGTCTTGCCATGCCACACATCCAGTATCCAAAACAAAGTAGGCAGCAAATTTATCCCTCATTTGGGCGTTTTGCACTGTAGTCCTCAGAGGGTGATCTTGGTAATCCTGCAATGTGGTATTAACAGGTTCCTCAAGTTCTAAGTTGGGTTGCTCTTTTGCCAGGATGTAATTGTGCATAACAACACACGCTTTCACAACCTCATCAATTGTCTCCATTTTAAGATTGATAGTTGTACCCAAAATGCACCATTTAGATACCAGCAATCCAAAGGCACACTCCACAGTTCTTTGTGCCATTGTCAGTCGGTAATTGTAAATCCTTTTTATGTGATTCAAGTCCCGACTTGAGTACGGTTTTATGAGGTTGGCACACATTTGAAATGCCTCATCCCCAACCACAACAAACGGCATTGGCGGTCCTTCAGTGTTCAGAAGAGGTTGTGGCTGTGGAAAATTGAAATCATTACCATACAAACGTTGGCCCATGACTGAGTTTTTGAAAGTCTGGCAGTTATTTCCTCGTCCAAAAGGGCCAACGTCCACAACGACAAATCGACAGTCAACATCTGCAATCGCCATGAGAACAATGGAAAAGTATTTTTTTTGTAATTGAAATACTCAGATCCGCTTCCAGCTGGTTTTATAATCCAAATGCGTTTGCCGTCCACAGCCCCCAAACAGTTGGAAAATTACAAATGTGCTGGAATTTTGCAGCATTTTCCAGCCAGAGTTCAATTGTGGGTTGGGGGAGGAATTCTTCATGCAGAACGTCACATAAAGCTTGACAGGTGTCTCCAACAATCCCAGAAATGAAAATGTAGAGATAAGGTCTCTCCGGTAGCCAGGAATCTGCGTAACAGAAAATGTGAAAAAAAAAAAACACATTACATAGCTTTTCGAACAATAATATTATAATGACAGGTGTTTATTTTTCAACATTACGTACCTTAGGGTCACCAACAGACATTCCTCAGCAGGAATTGCTCGACGTAGCTGTGTGTCCTGCCTGGTGATGGATCCTTGGACACGTTGCAGCAAGTCATCGTAGCTCTGTTCCAACATTTTTGTACACTTGAAAAACTTTTGCGGGTTTTCACTCAGCTCAGTGTAAAAGAGTGGTAGATTCCACGTCTCTCTCGGACTTCAGCGATGGGATGTTGCCAATAGCGACAATGAGGTTGTCTCTTTCTCTTCTTTCTTCTTCACAAGCCACAGCAAAGGCAACAGCCAATTTTAATTGCAAATCAAGGTTAATAAGGAAGCTCTCCACGCCAAGATTCATCTTGCAGCTGGATACAGCAGCAAAAGGCGAGAATTTCAGGTGTGCAGTGTGTCTATATATAGAAATCCCATGAGACACGCCCGTTGGGTGTTTGGTGTCAAGGAAAATCTACTGGAAAAGCACTGGAAATATCGAACGCATGCGCAGAAACAACAAAAACGCAAGCAAAAATGCATACAAATGCATGCACATGCAGCGTTTTTATGCCGTCATGCGTAAGATGACGCAGATAAAAAGCGCTGCGTAAACATGCGTTTGCATGCGTTTGCGCATGCAGATGATACGCTGCACACAGAAACGCTAATGTGAACCTACCCTTATAGAAGTCATGAACAATGCTGACGCTCTCTCCTCCATCATTGCTTTGAACTGTACCGGCAGACTCCGGTATAGTTCAATGCGGGGGCAGGGGGAGTTGGCGCAGGCGGCAGGTGGCCCCCCTCCCTCACGGGCCATATAGCGGCTGGGTGATGTGCCGCTATGGGCCCCTGGGGGAGCGGGGGCCCTAGGCAGCTGCCTGGTCTGCCTGCCCCTAACGCCAGCCCTGATTGCAGATGTAGTGTTTGTTGGTTTTTTTTGCTCACATTTATTAAAATTGGAAAACTGTGGCAAAGAGCACACATGTGTCTTAATGTCTCACAGATAAATAAGGGGAAAAATAATTAAAAAAAAAAACCCCTATGTCGATGATGTTGTTACTTTTGAGACCTTAGTAGGCATCCTGTGGGTTTGGAATAGAACGTCATCACAAATAGGAAAAAGTTGAGAACAGGAAATGGGAATATTTCAACAATGGTAGTGAATTTTTAATAACTGTCTATGGTCTCATTCCCACTTGTGATCCATAGGGACGAGTGCAATCCGGTAAAAATAAATTGGACTGCACTCGCTCCAATGTTTCTCTATGGTGCAGCTCAATTTTGCGATTATTTTCTCACGCCGATTTCACCCGAGAATCGGATTCAGCACAGCATCTGTAGAGGAGAGGCTTGTGCTCCATTACTGCCTGGAGACTCTCATGATATTGGTCACTTCTACTCAGCTGCAATAGAGTACATTCCTCTAGTGCACTGTCTATGCAGGTAATACAGGAGTGTGTCTACAAGATGGCCATCCAAAAGCAAGTTTTTAGTAAGAAAAAAAATCACAAACATTAAAGAATAAAATACCACATTGTTTCACTTCTACATAGTTCTAAAAATTTAATAAAATAAAGTGATATTACAGTATATACATGACACATTTCCTAATGCATTTTTGTTGAACTGTGACTCATCGCACAAACTAGTAGTATTCCTGCACCAGGCAAAACTCATATTTTATGGTGGTAACAGTGGATAGATAACCTGTGCAATGTGATTCCCAGGAGGTTGTGGGGATTCCCTTTATATAAATTGGTCATTTTAAATTTACATTGAAATATATAAATACCGGTAATAATTAATTTTATTGTTGGGAAAACTGTAGAGTCAGGAAGATTTGCGGTACTTTTTTGGACATTGTATCCTGGACATGGATAATGCACCCGAAAATAACTAATTTTTTTTTACCCCAAAATATCACTTCTTACACAGGGATGGCACAGTTACAGTAACTTAAAACAGACTTTACGCAGTTAGGCTAGGTTCGCACTGTCCACAGTTGCTTTAAGTTTGTAAGGAGTTTGCCATTCCTGACTTCCAAGCTACATCCAGTGTAAGGCCGGAGTCACACTAGCGAGAAATACGGAGGACTGCTATGCATGAGAATCGGACCGATTTTTTTTTTTTTATACGTCGTGTGTAACTCCGGCCTAATTTTCAAGCTCGGTCCAACTTTCTAGGAATTGTCTACATCTGTCTCTCAGCAAGTAAGTTATTGACTAAGGCCTCTTTCACACATCAGTTTTTTACAATCAGTCGCAATCTGTCAAAGTTAGAAAAAGACGGATCCTGGGCAGATTGTGAAAAACTGATGCGCTGGTTCCATTTTTTTGACGGATCCGTCCAAAGTAGGTGAGAGAGAGAGATTTTTTTGTATATGCCAGAATGGAAAATGCTGCTTGGGGCATGCTCATTTTTTTTAAAAAAAGGAATCCAGCGACGGATAGGCTTCCATTATAGCCAACAATGGACGGCACTAGATCCGCCGCTGTCCGACTTTTCGACGTGCACAAAAATGTCCCTATGTCCGTTATCTCCGGACGATGGAAAAAGATTTTCCAACGCATCCGTCATACGACGGATGAAACGTGCGGCCATCCATCACAATCCATCACTAATACAAGTCTATGAGAAAAAAACGGATCCAGCGCTGGATCCGTTTTTTTTTTTCAAAAAGTGACAGATTGTGACTGATGGCAAAAAACTGTGTGAAAGAGGCCTTAACTGTTCTTGCTGCTGTTCACACCTTGTCTCTGCATTCAAGGTAATGCATCTCTTCAGTCTCTATTTTGCTTAAGGCCCCGTCACACACAGCGAGATTGCTGATTTTGTGATGCCACAGCGATCTCACCAGCGATATCGTCGGATCGTTGATGGGATCGCTGGGACATGGAAGAGTGTAACAGGGCCCTTACACTACACTGTTATCCTGTGATTAACTATTTCCTTACTGCAAATCCCAATTTGCATACATCCCAGGTATTAAACATTTCCCTATTGGAAGATACCAGACTGCATAAACTTCCGTTATACTGGTGATTAACCTTTGCCCTGCTAGAAGATACCAGACTGTATTCCTGTGATTAACTGCGAACCTGTTTGAAAATACCAGTTTCCTGAAGTTGCTGTCCCATGTGTGCATACACCCGGCACTGCCTCATCTATGTGATCTGACACCCTTTTTGTCTACTGTCCTCATAATCTGCTGTCCTGGTCCTTGCTGATCTGCTGCCAAGACCCTTTCCCGCTGTTCTGTATATTGGTCACCCTGACTTACATCTCCAGATCAGCCCTGAACACAAGTGTCTTTCTTTGTTGTATCCTTCATGCCTTGTTATCAGTTTTAGTTTTAATTGCTGTTATCCTTGGGTTCCTTTTCACCTCTTTTTTTTAGAAATGCCTGTAGTAGTCTTGGGGTGATTATAAGGGAGAATTTTAACAAATTTTGAGTAAAATCGAAAACATGAAGAATTATGTGCAAGTTTTTTTTCTTTTTACAAAAGTGAATTAAAGGGTTATTCTCATCTTCTTTCTTCAAGAGTGCACTGCTCCTGTCTCGTAGCTTTCTGCTTGCCAGGGGTGCTGCACTCCTAAGGTCCGACACTTCAGACCCTCCAGAAGCAAGGCAGAGTCACTGACTCCAACTGTGCAATAGCTAATGCTGTCTGCTTTGCCTCTGCAGCATCAGATGATTGCAGGGCCAATGAAGCTAGCTAGATTTAATGATTCAGCCAGATTCAGAGCAGCACTTGCAAGCTCTATAGCAAAAGAATGACGGGTATGTATTCAATGCCTAGAAAACTGAGCACCACTAATAGACTATAGAGGTGCCGGCAACCTAGGCATTGAGCAGTACACAAATTAAAAATCCCGCATCCAGAAAGGATTTTTAATAAGCTGTAAATTCCAAACTTGCTTGTGTTTTACAAGCTGTGGAGAAACGAGGGTCAGTGGGTGCTCTTGTCCACTGGTCCGGCTGTCTTTATAAAGACCGGATGGACCAGGGCTAATCCCACTAAACATCCACACTCCTTTTCCATGGGCAGAATACTACTCAGACAACACAGGGAAGATGATGAAGGCGAACGCTGGGGCACAGCCTCCCCCACAATTCTTCAGCTCGGTGGTACGGTTCTGCCCGTACCAAAAGAACAACTCCTTCAGCTCTTTCTCCTGCTTGATGCTCCTGGTCCAAATGCGACTAACAACTCCTGGATTTGGGCTGCTTGGGACTGGGTAATTGATTCCAGACTGCCACTGGATCCTTGATTTGGCATGCAATTAAATTCCTCTTGGTCAAACTCATCATCCTACACGACGTTCCAGGTGTCCCAAATGACCAAGTCCTGTATCAAATCCAACCGAGTGTCGGTGGCCCTGTATTCGATCCGTTGAAGCTGGCATAACTTCTGTAGTTGCCGTTTCCTGTTGAGGCTGTATATCCACTCTGGTCCTTTTCTCAAGGCAGAGCTGGTGGGTTTGGATATAGTGGTGTCCGAAACCTGCTATGTATTTTTTACCTACAGTATGATCTGCTGTGACTGTCTATCTGCCTCCATGGTTAGTAACATAGTTAGCAAGGCCGAAAAAAGACATTTGTCCATCCAGTTCAGCCTATATTCTGTCAGAATAAATCCCCAGATCTATGTCCTTCTAAAGAACCTAATAACTGTAAGATACAATATTGTTCACGGTTCATGGTTGTGGAGCCTTAGATTGTGTCTACAAACACAGTCTCCTGCAGCTCCCCTGGATCTGCTGGGCTGAGTAGTATTCCCCCCAGCTGCCACAAAGTGTGGGGACACGAGGGTCATTGGGTGTTCTCATCCTCTGGCCCGGCTGTCTTTAGAAAGACCACATGGACCAGGGCTCATCCCTCTGAATCCCTACACTCCTTTTCCGAGGGAAGAATACTACTCAGACGATGTGACGGAGTCAGCTTACGCTGAGTCGATTTCTTTAGAGTGGACACTCTGGGTCATGGCACCCACCCACCTAGGGCAAGCTGACCTTGTGAGGAACCACCCCCTATACAGGGAGTGTCAGGGGCAAGACCAAGGGGGTGAGCCACCACGACTGCTGGAACCAGACGGCCGGCTCAAGTAGACACTAGGTATGACAAAGACGACAAAGGACGTGCAGGAAACAAGACAAGACAATATGTGAATTCAAGGTATCTTCATGAAGGCAAATTCAGGATAACATTAAGTGCAAAACGTGATAACAGGCAAACACAGCAAGGTGCGTGCGTGGCACGCCAAGGTCCATGGCATGGTACGTGCCAGAAGGTAAGCCCGGTTACCAGCAAGGACACGATGGCATCGGACTCCGGACAGCTGGCAAGGATCAGGGCATCAGTCTGCAGACACCAGCTCCGGACATCAGGCCGCAGTCTTCATGCTTACGATCTCTGGCAGTGATGGCAGGTTCCGAGAATCCAGCAGGCAAGCCAGGGTACAGGCAAGGAGGCACGACAGATCTCCAGACATGGTGCGTGTTAGGGAACACGCCGAGGTCCAAGGCAAGATTCCAGGCAGGGTGCAAGGCAAGGTGCGTGAGTAGGGGACACGCCAGGTTCAATGTGCAAAGAACAAGACATGGTGCATGTGTAGGGGACACGCCAGGGTTCAAGGTCCAAGATACAAGACAAGGTGCATGTGTAGGGACACGCCAGGGTCCAAGGCAAGGTCCTGCGCATGCCGATGGACACGCCAGGGACAGGGTTCAAGGCAGAGTCCTGCACGTGCAGAGGGGCACGCCTGGGTCAGGTTCAAGGCAAGGTCCTGCGTGTGCTGAGGGACATGCCAGGGTCAGGTTCAAGGCAAGGTCCTGCGCGTGCCGAGGGACACACCAGGGTCAGGGTCAAGTCAGGGTGCATGCTAAGAGACACGCCAGAGTTCAGGCTAAGGCAAGGTCCTGCGCATGCTAGGAGGCACACCAAGGTACAGGCTAGGGCCTGTGCGTGCAAGAGGGCACGACAGGGTATAGGCTAGGGCCTGTGCGTGCAAGAGGGCATGACAGGGTACAAGCTAGGGCCTGTGCGTGCAAGAGGGCACGACAGGGTAAAGGCTAGGGCCTGTGCGTGCAAGAGGGCACGACAGGGTACATGGCAAGACCTGTGCGTACTTTTACAAAAGCACGGGGAGGTATGCCAATGGAGCAGGCAAGGGCCTGCGCGTGCTATTAGAGAAGCACGCAAAGCACAGTACAGAGACAGCGTGGGTGCGAGGAAGCACAGAGAGCACGGCTGGGGCACTGGCTAGCTGGTCGGGCTGAGGCACAGACAGACGGGCAAGACTCCGGCGAACCCGGCTGGGGCATAACAGGCGACGCAGCTGTCACTGGCTGACGAGCACGCCTGAGGCACAAGCAGGCGGGCACGGCTAGGTCCGGCACGGCTGAGGCACAGACAGGAGGCTAGGAAGGCCAGGCGCATGCAAAGGGCACACGAAGAAATAAGGCAAAGCAAGGCGAGAAACAAGGTAAGACAAGGTACAGGGCAAGGAGCAGAACGTAGGCAGAAACACAGGTCAGGTCAGGTCAGAGCGAGAACAGAGCTAGCAGCAGAGCGTAGGCCGAAGCCCAGAACTGGGTCAAGGGGGAACCTTGAGACTAGCCCTGAAATGTGCAAGAGAGCACAAAAGGTCAGAGAGCAGGAGTGGTGCATGTGCCAGGAGGCACAACAGAGCACCATAGGTAAGAGACAAGGAATGGTGCGTGTGCCAGGAGGCACCACAGAGCACCATAGATAAGAGAGGAGGAATGGTGCGTGTGCCAGAAGGCACCACAGAGCACCATAGGTAAGAGAGGAGGAATGGTGCGTGTGCCAGGAGGCACCACAGAGCACCATAGGTCAGAGCAAGGAAGAGCAAGCAAAGACAGAGAACATAGGAAGGACCACAAGGCAAAGCATAGCAAAGGCAAGACATGGCAAAGCAGGCAAGGCAGAGAACACAGGAAGGACTACAAGGCAAAGCATAACAAGGACAAAACACGGCACAAAGGACAAACACAAGACAAGGCATGGGACAAGAGGCAGAGTACAAGCACAGTGCGTGTGCAGAGACGCACTACAGGGCAGAGTGCAGGGGCACAGAATACAGAGAGCGACCAAGCAGACAAATCAGCCATGCAGGGAAGCAATACGATACTCAGGCCCCGACCATAGGAAGGGGCGGTCTGATATAGGGCATTAGAATCTGCGCTTCCGGGTCAGGACCAGGGAAGGACTTCCGGTTCAGATCCTCCAGGATCATAGAGAGGATTGCTAGATCAGACTGGGCTGGACCATAGAGAAGGTCACATGATCAGGGGCTCCAGAAACACTGAGATGTTAGCTGGGTCAGACAGTGCTGGAACATAGGAAAGGTCACATGATCAGGGGCTCCAGGAATACAGAGAGGACTGCTGCATCAGACAGTGCTAGAACATAGGAAAGGTCACATAATCAGGGGCTCCAGGATCACAGAGAGAATAGCTGGATCAGACAGTGCTGGAACATAGGAAAGGTCACATGATCAGGGGCTCCAGGAACACAGAGAGGATTGCTACAGGCAGAGCAGAGACGGCTGGTCACACAGCAGCGGCGTATAGCCATGAGGTAAAACACACATGCGCACTGGCAATGGCAGGCAGCCATGAGATGAGGCGTGCATGCACAATGCTCCAGGCATCTTGCAGCATAACAGTAACGAGGTGCGTGTGCACACTGCTTCCAGGGATCTTGCCGCATGAGACATAACGGACATGAGAATTCAGTGCACGTGCACACTGCTCCAGGAGTCATGCGGCATACCAGACATGGCGGGCATGATAGTTCGTGCATGTGCACACTGCTCCAGGGGTCATGCGGCATAACAGACATGGTGGCCATGACAGGCATAATAGACATGGCGGGCATGACAGACAACACAAGCTGAGGGTAAAACTGTGTGGCAATAATTTATTGAACCACCAAATGACAATAACATATAGAATAGGTTCGGCAAATACACAAGATGGTGCAAATTACAGTCACCCTTCCACTGGCTCTCTGGAATTAGAGCAGTTGCGACTTCAGAGCTTCCAAGGCTGGCTACCCCCACCAGTGTCGAGCACCACAGAGAGGAGGTAACGACAAGCTAAGGAAGCTGACAGTCCATTGAGGTACGTGGCCAGGTGACCCAATTGTCCCAACCTGGCTTCTCCGAATGTCTCCATGGGTTCAGTGATGCTCAATGGAGCAGATATGTCTTCCTCCAGCTGGCATTCTGTAAAGTGTCTCAAATCTGTATTACTCAGGTTGAAGCCATGGTGCATTGGCTACTCTCATGTAGAGTATCTCTGGAAACAGAGGAAGATCCTTCTTTTATAGTTCATAACTGTCCTTCAGGCCATCATCTAGAGGTCAAGGGAGAGGTGGGATGATGTCATCTTTCATTGCTCAAGCATTCAATCAATCTGCTCAATTTGTCATTCACTATTTGCAGGTCAACAAGCTTCATGGACTAATACAATGGGTAATCAACATATTAGCAAACATTGATTGTTCAATTATCCTGTGTCCATGTCTTCCAAGGATAGCAGCACAATAAGTTTCAACAAATATCAAGAGTCAATGTTCAGGATCATATGAACAATGGCCTATGTCTTTTGAACCACCGAACAAAAATATGTCTGGCCTAATTAAGAATAAATGCTGTCTCATCACACAAGCATTTTGCCATTGTCACGCCTGCCATGCCGCTTTGCCCCCAGTGCCGGGTCCCTGCGGGCGCCCTGGAGGTCTCTCATGTCTTATGCTGCAAGATCCCTGGAGCAGTGTGCACATGCACCTCGTGACTGTTGTGCTGCAAGATGCCTGGAGCAGTGTGCATGCGCACCTCACCTCGTAGCTGCATGCCGTGGCTGTGTGACCAGCTGTCTCTGCTCTGCCTGCGGCAATCCTCTGTGTTTCTGAAGACCCTGATCATGTGACCTTTCCAGCACTGTCTGATGCAGCAGTCCTCTCTGTGTTTCTGGGGCCCCTGATCATGTGAACTTTCCTATGTTCCAGTACTGTCTGACCCAGCTAACCTCTCAGTGTTTCTAGTGCCCCTGATCATGTGACCTTCTCTATGGTCCTGCCCAGTCTGATCTAGCAATGCTCTCTATGATCCTGGAGGATCTGAACCGGAAGTCCCCTCCTGCATGGCTGCTTTGTCTGCTCGGTCGCTCCCCGTATTCTGTGCCCCTGCACTCTGCCCTGTCGTGCGTCTCTGCACACGCTCTGTACTTGTATTCTGCCTCTTGTCCTGTGCTATGTCTTGTGTTGTCCTTTGTACCATGTCTTGCTTTTGCTATGCTTTGACTTGTAGTCCTTCCTGTGTTCTCTGCCTTTGCCTGCTTTGCCATGTCTTGCCTTTTGCTCTGCTTGGTGCTCTGTTGTGCCTCCTGGCACATGCACCATTCCTGCTCTGACCTATGGTGCTTCTCAAGCACATTTCCAGGCTAGTCTCAAGGTTCTTCCTTGACCCGGCTCTGGGCTTCGGCCTACGCTCCGCTGTTAGCCATGTTCTCTACCTGGTGCTCTGTTGTGCCTCCTGGCACACGCACCTTTTCTGCTCTCTGACCTATGGTGCTTCTCCAGCACATTTCCAGGCTAGTCTCAAGGTTCTTCCTTAACCTGGCTCTGGGCTTCGGCCTACGCTCCGCTGCTAGCCCTGTTCTCTGCCTGGTGCTCTGTTGTGCCTCCTGGCACACGCACCATTTCTGCTCTCTGACCTATGGTGCTTCTCCAGCACATTTCCAGGCTAGTCTCAAGGTTCTTCCTTAACCCGGCTCTGGGCTTCGGCCTACGCTCCGCTGCTAGCCCTGTTCTCTGCCTGGTGCTCTGTTGTGCCTCCTGGCACACGCACCTTTTCTGCTCTCTGACCTATGGTGCTTCTCCAGCACATTTCCAGGCTAGTCTCAAGGTTCTTCCTTAACCTGGCTCTGGGCTTCGGCCTACGCTCCGCTGCTAGCCCTGTTCTCTGCCTGGTGCTCTGTTGTGCCTCCTGGCACACGCACCATTTCTGCTCTCTGACCTATGGTGCTTCTCCAGCACATTTCCAGGCTAGTCTCAAGGTTCTTCCTTAACCCGGCTCTGGGCTTCGGCCTACGCTCCGCTGCTAGCCCTGTTCTCTGCTTGGTGCTCTGTTGTGCCTCCTGGCACACACACCTTTTCTGCTCTCTGACCTATGGTGCTTCTCCAGCACATTTCCAGGCTAGTCTCAAGGTTCTTCCTTAACCCGGCTCTGGGCTTCGGCCTACGCTCCGCTGCTAGCCCTGTTCTCTGCCTGGTGCTCTGTTGTGCCTCCTCGCACACACAACATTTCTGCTCTCTGACCTATGGTGCTTCTCCAGCACATTTCCAGGCTAGTCTCAAGGTTCTTCCTTAACCCGGCTCTGGGCTTCGGCCTACGCTCCGCTGCTAGCCCTGTTCTCTGCCTGGTGCTCTGTTGTGCCTCCTGGCACACGCACCATTTCTGCTCTCTGACCAATGGTGCTTCTCCAGCACATTTCCAGGCTAGTCTCAAGGTTCTTCCTTAACCCGGCTCTGGGCTTCGGCCTACGCTCCGCTGCTAGCCCTGTTCTCTGCTTGGTGCTCTGTTGTGCCTCTTGGCACACGCACCATTCCTGCTCTGACCTATGGTGCTTCTCAAGCACATTTCCAGGCTAGTCTCAAGGTTCTTCCTTGACCCGGCTCTGGGCTTCGGCCTACGCTCCGCAGCTAGCCCTGTTCTCTGCCTGGTGCTCTGTTGTGCCTCCTGGCACATGCACCATTTCTGCTCTCTGACCTATGGTGCTTCTCCAGCACATTTCCAGGCTAGTCTCAAGGTTCTTCCTTAACCCGGCTCTGGGCTTCGGCCTACGCTCCGCTGCTAGCTCTGTATTCTGCCTTGCTTTGTGGTGCCTCCTGGCACACTCTCCTTTCCTGTTCTCTCTCTGACCCCGCTCTGTGCTTCTGCCTAGGTTCCGCTCCTTGCTTTGTCTTTTCCTTGCCCTGTCTGGGTTTCCCTTCCCCTTGTCTTGTTCCTCAGTACCGACCTGTTGGTCGCGTCACACAGGACAGTGTCACGTGTCAGTCTTGTTGTTTTAGTTACCGGCCTTCGGGTCGTGTCACACAGGACAGGCATATGTGACAGATTGCCCCTTGCCCGCTTCCTGTGCCTTAGTCGTGCCGCTTGCTTGTGTCTCAGCCGTGTGCACTGGCCAGTGAGGCGTGTCTCCTGCCTTGAACCCTGGCGTGGCTCCTAGCACGCACCCTGCCTCGAACCCTGGCGTGGCTCCTAGCACGCACCCTGCCTCGAACCCTGGTGTGGCTCCTAGCACGCACCTTGCCTGGAACCCTGGTGTGGCTCCTAGCACGCACCTTGCCTCGAACCCTGGTGTGGCTCCTAGCACGCACCTTGCCTCGAACCCTGGCGTGGCTCCTAGCACGCACCCTGCCTCGAACCCTTGCGTGGCTCCTAGCACGCACCCTGCCTCGAACCCTGGTGTGGCTCCTAGCACGCACCCTGCCTTGGACCCTGGTGTGGCTCCTAGCACGCACCCTGCCTCAAATCCTGGCATGGCTCCTAGCACGCACCCTGCCTTGAACCCTGGCTTGCCTGCCGGATTCCCGAAACCAGCCGACCGCTGCCAGAGGTCCGGAACCAGATGACTGCGGCCTGATGTCCGGAGCTAATTTCCGCAGCCTGATGCCTGGATCCTGTTGGTCGTTGCCAGTAGTCCGGAGTCCGATGCCATTGTACCCTGCCTTGGACCCTGGCGTGTCTTCTAGCACGCGCACTGCCTTGGACCCTGGCGTGTCTTCTAGAACGCGCCCTGCCTTGGACCCTGGCGTGTCTTCTAGCACGCGCCCTGCCTTGGACCCTGGCGTGTCTTCTAGCACGCGCCCTGCCTTGGACCCTGGCCTGTCTCCTAGCACGCACTCTGTCTTGTACTCTGGCGTGTGTCCAAGCACGCATCCTCTCTTGAACTCTTGGGTGTCTCCTAGCAGGCCTCCTCTCTTGAACTCAGGCGTGTCTCCTAGCAGGCATCCTGCCTTGAAACCCTGGTGTGTCTCCTAGCACGTACCCTGCCTTGGACCCTGGTATGTTTTCTAGCACGTGTTATGCCTTGAACATTTGGCGTGCCCCTGCACGCACTTTGCTGTGTTTCACTGTTTATGCCTTGCACCTGATTAAAGCTTGAAACCACGTTTATTGAAGAAACCCAGTGACCTCGCTTTATGTTTTGCATCCTGCTCGTTCCTGTTGTTAGACACTCACTAGTGTCCCCCTGAGCCGGCCGTCTGGTCCCAACAGTCGTGGTAGCTCACCCCCTTGGTCTTGCCCCTGACACTCCCTGTGAGGGTGGTTCCTCACAAGGTCAGCTCGCCTTCGGTGGGTGGGTGCCACGACCCAAAGGGTCCACTCAAAAAATCGGCTCAGCAGAAGCTGAGTCCGTCACAGCCATTTTACCCATTTATGATTATGAGAAAACCTTCTTAATGTTGACTACAGGTTTAATGACTCAAATTGTCAGCATCCGAGATCCCTTTTCCTATATGCTCTGTGTGGTACTATTCTTGTTGGCATTCTAATGCACTGTTACTATGTGCATGGCATTATTTATCTGCACTCTGCATAGACTATTCGTATGGCCTGTGTTTGTCACTAGGAATACCCCAGAAGAATTGATGCCCAGACAAGATGTAAAAGTAGCAAAGTTTGGAATAAGCGTCCACATTGCAGCGTGTAATAAGGCAGCACAGCCAGTACTTTGTACCCACCTATCGCACTGAGCTTTGCTCAATTGCTTGTCCATCGGCATGTTGCTCATTAGGCCACTACTGCGCCTATATTTTATGAATCGATGGACACAGATTTTGAACGACATTATGTAAGCTCCACATACCCTATACATACTGAAATAATAAACCTATAGGACTGTGGGTTATGTCACCTTCCATGCAGAATACAGTCATATCTGCTACAGTCTTTTAGCTGAAGTTAACGCTCATAGCTAGAAATATATTCTGGGAGCTGTAAACACTGCGCTTGGTCAGCAGCTGTTAAAACACTACTGAGGCTTTGCCAAAAAAGGAGCTGTAGTAAAAAGCTGCGTCTACCCTACAGCATGGTACAAAGGCGACCAGCAGCGGTCCAAGTTAAGCTGCATCCAAGAAGCCTGTATGGAGCAGCTCTAAATCCCTACAGAGGTTTCAATGGGCAGCTGTATGGTGTCTGATCTTCCCTAGAAGTAATTCCCCAGGGGGAGTATACATTTGTAACACAGAAGGCAATGGGATTTTTTTTTTCCAGTATGTACGAGTTTGTGTTTTCATTTTTTACTTTTCTTTTTTTTTTATCTTGTGTTCGTGGATGTCTTTTTAAGTCACATTCTTTAAAATGGCGCACGTGGCTCATGAATGAAATAAAAAATACTGCTCCTTCGGGCTCGATTCATTATTGCATTTTTTTTTTGCAAGTTTTTCAGCACTTTTTGTAAAGTTACACTGATTTAAACAAATGTGACTTTTTCAAAAAGTTACACTTTTTTTTTGCGCAAGTATTCTCCAATCCTGTCCACCGGCGCAATTTTTTCTTTTTGTACACCAAAATTTACGTAGCAAATTTTGAGGAACATGGAACTTTCTGTACTAAATAAGTGGAAGAAAGGATTAAACGGGTTGTCCAGTTTGGTATGGAGGTCAGCAGTCGCTATATGACTGCTGACTTAGGAATCCTCACATCATGCAGTGTGCGCACTGTCAGGATTATCTGGTGCAGAGACCGGGTGGTCATGTGACCGCAATCAAGCGTTCTGCATACTCCTGGCCACATTCCGACTAGACATGCGCAGCTGCACTCAATGCAAGTAAATTGAGCTGTGCCACAACCATCTTGTTGAAATGTGGCTGAGAGTATCCGCATCGCATACTTGCAATCACACGACTCCCCAATCTTGCCGCCGACACAGGAATATAGTAAAATGCGCTCTGTGAGGATTCACAAGTCTGCAGTCACATTGCGTGACTGCAGACTTTCATACCAAACCCCGAACACACCCTTTAAGCCAAAAATAGACAAAATTCATGAACTGTGTGCACCACATTGAAGAACTTGGCGCAAAAATTGTCAAACTATACCAGAAGACAAAAAAAGGTCACGATTCATTACTGCATTTGAACCTATTGTTTTACATGTTTTTTTTTTCATATTCATGCTACATTCAGCTTTCTAGTTACGCCTTTTTTAAGTATTTTATGTTTTCACCGTGTTTTTTTTTTTAATTCGACATTGTGGACTCAAGTTTAGGAGGTTTTCAGATATTAAAAATGGCAAATCTGCAATGATGACTGTCTTTCCAGCAATGTATTTGTAGCGCAGGACAACCACGAAGAGCAGCTGCTTCTCCAGGGCCGACACGAACATAGTAGTAACGACCAGCAAAGAGCACTACTACTCGCTGCCTGCCTGTGCCTGGGCTCCGCTAATATGGCGGGCATTCCCCCTAGCGCTCAGCCGCTGCCTCTTTCCGGTCACGTGATCGCGCGGTTATATAACGCCGGAAGTGTGACGCCGGCTCCATTTTGCCGACCTTGCCGCAGGGTGAACGCATCGCAGGAGCTCCTTTTGGGGGAAGAAAAGAAAGCCATCATGTCCTCTGCAGTGTCTCGTCTGTTCCGGGTGCCCCGGCTGGCGCAGCTCGTGTCCCGGAGGGGAATGTCCTCTTCTCATGTAGCGAACGCTGGGATGAAACCTGTGGTGAGACGTCAGGCAGTGTATGTGTGGGTCAGTCTGTTGGGAGCTGGGCCCGGCATACCAGTGTGTGGCTGGAAGTGAAGCCTTCATCTTCTTACTGTTTCTGGGTCTTGTTGGGATGGTTGCCCTTAGCAACTATTCAGTTTCACCATCCTCGGTGTATGGCAGCTCCTGTGACAGTTGCCATAGTGATTATTTTGCACAGCTAACCACGATGTATGGCCAGTCCTGTGCGATGGTTGCCCATAGCAACTATTTAGCGCCTCCTTCCTCTGTGTATGGCAGGTCCTGTACAACGGTTGCCCATAGCAACTATTTAGCGCCCCTGTCCTTGGCGTATGGCAGGTCCCGTGCAATGGTTGCCCAGAGCAACAATTTAGCGCCCTTGTCCTTGGCGTATGGCAGGTCCTGTGCAATGGTTGCCCATAGCAGCTGTTTAGCGCCTCCTTCCTCAGTGTATGGCAGGTCCTGTACAACGCTTGCCCGTAGCAACTATTTAGCGCCCCTGTCCTTGGCGTATGGCAGGTCCCGTGCAATGGTTGCCCATAGCAACTATTTAGCGCCCGTCCTTGACGTATGGCAGGTCCCGTGCAATGGTTGCCCAGAGCAACTATTTAGCGCCCCTGTCCTTGGCGTATGGCAGGTCCCGTGCAATGGTTGCCCATAGCAACTATTTAGCGCCCCTGTCCTTGGCGTATGGCAGTTCCCGTGCGATGGTTGCCCATAGCAACTATTTAGCGCCCCTGTCCTTGACGTATGGCAGGTCCTGTGCGATGGTTGCCCATAGCAACTATTTAGCGCCCCTGTCCTTGACGTATGGCAGGTCCCGTGCAATGGTTGCCCAGAGCAACTATTCAGCCCCACCACTGTCCTCGGTGTATGGCAGGTCTTGTTGCCCGTAGCAAAAATTCAGCACTGTCATATGACAGCGCTTGTGCAAATGTGTGGTGCTCTGAGAACTAGGATGCTCCAGTGTAGATCTGAGTTTTGTGCTTGCATTTAGAGAGATTGTCCACAACATTTTGTTACACGTAATCAGGTGCAGTTCCCCAATATCAGAATGTGTATAAACCACAGCCTGGCTTCTGTAGTTCTGCTCGTGTCCTTAGGAACCTTCTGCCATGGTTAATTCTCTACACTGCTGTGGCCGTAGCATTCCTGCTATGCGATGGTGGAGAAACCTTAAATTGTTGGCTTGAAATTGGTTCTTTTATCTGTTGCTAAGATTACTGGTCACCTCATTGATGACTAGTTTTCTTGGCAAGGAGAGTGCAGTGTTGGAGGATCTTTGCTGTACAGCATGCAGTTGCTGCTCTGAAGTTGGCTGGAGCCTCATTACACCCTGAACTCACAAACTGTGCCCAGTGTATTCCTTCATCTTTGCTAATTGCCAAAAGGCACTATTTCTTTGTGCTGTTAAGGCTATTAGGAATACAAACATACCTTTTGCAGTGTGCTTCCCTTATGTAAGGTAGCCTATTAAACCGACAGCAACTTATAGGGGGTTTCCTTTACTGAGATTTTAAGTTATCCTTAAGATTCCTCAGTATTAGATTCTTCAGGGTCTGTCAGCAGCTTACTAAACATTATAATGGAATAGCGGAGTTCTGCTCCTTAGGGTACTGTTACACTTAGCGATGCACCAGCGATCACGACAACGATATGGATCGCTGTTGCATCGCCAAGTGGTCGCTAGTGAGCTGCCACACATGCAGATCTCACCAGCGACATAGCAGGGGTCGGGGGTCACTACTTACCTGTCAGACGCGGCGATCCTGATGTCCTCCCGTCCGCATCCACGCGTCGCTTGTCGGTGCCACAGGAAGCGCCCGACGAGAAATGGTCCAGGACGTTCTCGCGACCAGCGATAAGCAGCGGGGGAGCCGGTCAGAGGTAAGTATCAGACATAGTGATATCACTAGCAATATCGCTGCTACGTCAAAAAATCGGTGACGTTACAGCGATATTGCTAGCGATATCGCGATGTGTAACGGGGGCTTTACACAACTTGCATAAGGCCACTGCCAGAGTTGGTAACAGCAGGCGGTCAGTTTCCACTGATCTGATACTGATTACCCATTATAATGATAAGGCATCACTATCCCAGTAGAGGAAAACCCTCTAACCATATGTGTGCTTAGTAGCCAAGCTCCTTTAGTTTGATCAGATAGTTTTAAGTGGCAGATTATAAACTTTGTGAGCATAGAGGGGGCTGTCAACATATTGGACCAATGCAGCATTCTGATGATTTTACTTGGGAAAGCTGCAGTTGGACACAAAGTATTACAGGCCAGCTATTCATCCAGATGAGTGTCCATGTCAGTCTTCCAGTGAAAGAACACTCTGGACTATGCAATGGGCCCCTTCATTATATGATAAAACAGTTAAGTATTTTCTGATTTCAAAAAACGAAGCCTTTACTCAGCCTTTGAGTCACTGCCTCTGCTCCCAGTGTCTGCAGCACTTAGGCTGCTGCATGCTGTCGATGTAACAGTGAGTTCAGCTGCTTGTATGGTCTACTTTGGCAGAGCCACTGATCAGCTGCAGTGCTGTCTACGTGATGTCAGTGCTGAAGACAATAACTAGCAGCGTCAGAGACTCGTAACTGAAGCTGGGGAGGATGAGTAAAAGATGGCTTGTTACAAAAACAAATAAAAAGAATGCAAACACAAAACCCTTTTAATCATGTACTAATGCATGGAGCCAAATAAACTAAAACAATTGTAGTTTTTTGCTCCTCTAGCAAAAATGCTCAATTTCTCTTTCCATTTTGCTGTCGAGGTCACTTAGTCTTTGGATCAGATCTTAAGCTACAATTTATTTATGGTCTGGTGGAAACAGTTTTGTAAATTCCTAAAGGGGTAGCTGAAGCAATCCTTGTCTATTCACAGGTCCCATGTAATGGTAAGCATTGGATATTGTGCTGTCAGCAGCTTCTGTGTTAATCAATAGAGCTATTGTCCTTGCAGGAAGAGCTGCATGCAACTCTCCTAACAAGCGTCCGTCTCTCCATAGCATCAGCAAAAAGATCCCGTTCTTCTGATAGAACTGAAGCATTTATGACATCCATATCCTCAGGGCTATCTCACATTAATGATGTAGATACTGCCAAACATTGTTAAATTCCAGATACTAGCTGCCTGCAATACAGCTAATGCTGAATGACTTTCTTGCATAATCAGAATGATTGGAGTGTTATAATGTTTTTCATTTTTTCTACAGGAATCCATTATTGGCCTCACCACATTTATGGTCATATTCCTGGTTCCATCGGGCTACATCCTCTCCCACCTGGAGGAGTATAAGAAGAGAGACTGATGTGGACATGCTCCATTCTGCTTTACTGCATTCCATTTCCAGCGTTGTGAAGTTGCACTCCCGTTCTAAGCGCACATTTGTTTGTCTGTTACAATAAATCCTGTTTACAATCCTCCTATAATGCGTTGTGTTTGTCATTACTGAAGATTTTGAGAGAACCAATGGTGCACACATGCCTCACTTTTGGCAAAATGCGGCAACTAAAACATTACATTATCTCACATGCACCGTTACTGCTATGTTTTCTAGCACACTTTATTCACCTGGGTTGGCTAAGGGGGAATAAGGCTGGCTACATGGCCCTTCTAAAGGTGTTGTAGAGGAATCAGTCAAGTGATTCTATACACCAGGGGTGCACAACCTGCAGTGGACTAACATGCATGGCTGTCTCGGTCTGTACAAAAAAACTTCTGTGGATACTTTCCGTGTTAAGAGGATTGGCGCACAGCTCAGGAGGAGAGATGGACAAATTCCTATCATGCACAATAGTGGTTTATGGGTAATTTTTTTTTTTTTTTTTTTTTTAAGACCGGGGGGTCCATTAAACTGTTTGGAGTGCCAGACAAGAATATGAGGTGGCTCACTCTTTGAACTTAATGCGAGTTGTGAAAAAGGATGTTAAAGCACCAATACTCTGCGTTAAAGGTTGCATGTCTGCACTGAATGACTGTTCAAACAAAGTACAAGTGCTTGTTACATCATGGCATGGCCAAACCGTTCAGTGCACCTACTTGTTTTCCACTTATCTCTGTCACTCTACAGGGTGGGCCATTTATAAAGTTGGATCCAAAATGGCTGACTTTAAACCGGCCGCCATGGTCACCACGCATCTTGAAAATTCCCCCTGCCCCCATAAACTATAATGAGCCACAAACAGAAAGCTGATATCACCAACCATTCCCATTTTATTTAAATGTATCCATATACATGGCCCACCCTGTATTTTGACTGACTACCCTGGCTTTGGCGGGTTGGGATTGGGCAGAGATGGAGGGAAAACAAATAGGCCGGAAGGTGGACTGAAGTGTTTGGCTGCACCAAGGGTCTAAGCACTACTTTGTTTCAACAGTTATTCTGTGCTGACAGTTACTTTTAAAAGAGCTGCATGTATGGTCTGCTTCCCATTTGGAGTGCTGATTGGGGGAGAAGGGGAAGCCCATGTTCTACTTTCACTAAAAGTGAAACAAACATCAGTGTCTGCTGATAGGACACATATTTGATGCCTAAAGCGTTTACAGATTTTAGCAACACTTCTGTGCTCCAACAACGTTAATCCACATTACTCTACAGCAGGAATGTTAAACTCAAATACACAGAGGGCCAACATTAAAACCTTGGACAAAGATACAGGCCAACCTTGATAGTCTGCAATTGAAGTTTTTCCTTATCAAATATAACAATGAACCTTTTCATATTGAAACAAATTTAAAGGGGCTGTCCCACGAACAACCCTCCACATCGCTGGTATGATGACACAACCCCCTCAGCAAAATATGGTGACCCCCCCACTTGATATGATTCTCTAACTAATCCCCACACAGCCCTTGAGACAGCATAACTGGCCCCACATTAAAAAAAAACCATCCTCCTCCCCCGGTCTCTGCAGTGCATCTTCTGATCCTCTAGTTCTTTAGTCAAGATTTTGTAGCTACCATGCACTTGACTGCTGCAGCCAACCACTTGCCTGCTGCAGCCAACCACTTGCCTCAGTGGTTATGTGTTGTACAGGGAACTGTCACCTACAAGACCATCAGTTGGCTGCGGTGATCGTAGCAGGGGATGCAACAAGTAATGTCCCCCTCCCCCCCGTAACATTCTCTACTCTTGCTCAAGTTGGTCACGTTTTTAATATCCATTATCTCATTAACTCTGCAAATTCTGCTCTGGAATCTCAGCACTACGGATCTTTGCTGTGAGTCTGCTGAAACATTCACCGTTGGTAGACTTAGTGGGTCTTGTTTTGTGGCCAGTAACAAACTCTTAAGACCTCATTCAGATATCCGTGGTGCACACATTTTTTGCAAGCAAAGGCTCATTAGCAAGCTATAAGTTTAAAATTGCATCAAAGAACTGTCCTCTAGCTAGTTTTCTTATTCAGCACAAACACATGGGTATAAATGTCGCCTTGAGCGCTAAACTGAGCCACAACTTTCTTCGTCCTCTCATTACTAGATATGGAGACGAGCCATCCAACTTCATTCTTTGTACGGTTTGTATATTCAAGCTGTTTATTTCAGGTGATGATCTGTGGTTATCTGGCTATGAATCCAGCTATGCAGAGAAAGCTTTTTTTTCCCCACTTTATAATTTTTCCTTTCTCATGGACCTACTGTAGTTAGTGCCATCTTTTTACACCATATAAAGTTTATTAAAAGGTAAATCCAGGACTTTATCGAAAAGCAAAAAATTTACCTAAGCACGAACAGGCAGATAATTGCAACTTACCTGCCTGTTGTGCACGGCGCAGTACTTCCCTGGCACAAAGCGGTTACAGACTGCTGCCTCTGCTGACGTGATGGGGTGGGATGTCAGATGTCACTTTGATTGACAGCCTGCTCCTTAATTAGACAGCGGGGATCCGGTTGTCAATCAGACGGCAGCCCCGCTTCATCAAAAGAGCGAAGCAGAAAAGAAGCCTCTGATCTGCGGACGTCAGCAGAAGCTTCTGGGAATGAACATGGGAAGAATGGCGCCGGACATATCAGGCAGGTAAGTTACCATTACCTGACTTAGTACTTGGGTACAGTTTTTTTTTTTGTTATATATAAAGTCCTGGATACCCCTTTAAGATACAAAAGATCAGCCACATTACGGATACAGCAAATAACCAAGTTTTGATGATTAATAAATCATTACTAGAAGTAAACATACTGAACACACAGTGGAAAGTTTGAACCAACTTCTCCCCTTTTTATCTGGTTTCAGATGTGATTTTCATATTGCCCACTCCTGTTACTTGCCACAGATGAGTTTGAACGAGCATCACATGCTTGAAACAAAGTTGATTACCCACAATTTTGGAAAGGTGACAACAATTTTGTCAATTTTGGGGGTTTTTGTGTTAAATTATGTCCAATTTGCCTTTTTTCTGTGTTTTTTTTTTTTGTGTGTATTGTTCCAGTACACAAAGGAAATAAACGTATATAACAAAGCGTGTAATTATAATAATTTTCTGGAACAATTTCAAGGGTGCCAACACTTTTAGCCATGACACATATATATATATATATATATATATTTTTTTTTTTTTTTAAGTGAGGCAAATATTTACTGCCAATTTCCATTGCGAGATGGTAGGTACTCTTGAGAACATCAAGCGTCTGGCCACATGTTTTCAGGCAGTGCCATCTTTTTACATTATTTTTCTGTTAACATGCAATGACAATGTTGAGCTCAAGCAACTATACAGTGATCCCAAGATTCACGCCAGGTTTAAATGGCTGTACAGAATGACCGCTGGTCTGAAGTTACGTACAGCTCTGGCAAAAATTAAGAGGCCACTGCATAGTTTTATAAAAAATCAGCTTCTCTCCATGTCTGACAGCCATTCCATTCCAGTGTCAGTTGAATTCCAACCAGAGTACACCTCATTCTACTTAATGTGCTTCTGATTAGGTGATCACCTCAACCAAATCTTATTTAATGAAGGAAAGTATAAAAAAATAACTTTTAACCATGCCAAAGGAGTTGAAAAGAAAAGTCTTGAGTGAGGAAAAGAAGGGCTCGCTTCTGGCTTTACTAGTAGAGGGATACAGTGAGCGTCATGTTGCCTCCATCCTTAAAATTTCTAAGACAGCAGTCCATTACAACAAGGTCAAGCAGCAGATATTGGGGACAACAAAGCTACAGACCGGCAGAGGGCAAAAACAACTCTCCACTGACCGGGATGACCGGCATCTTATTCGAATGTCACTCAGCAACCGCAGGATGACATCAAGTGACCTACCCCCCCACCACCACCATTGGCAAGGTTTTTAAAACCTTGTTGAAAAAAACTTCTAGTAGTATTGTGGGTTTTTTAATGAAGATTTTGGAAAGGACCCCAAAATCCACATGAAAACCGGCTTCAAGTATTTCAATAGGATTACTCTTTCATACGTGTAGTGCTCATTGTGCTTCTTTTTTTTTTGTTCCATGTGGGATAAAAAAGCAACCTGTCAATTACTGAGGTGTTTCTGCTGGCAAAATTTCTCTACTTTTTTTTTTAACGTGAAATTTTATGGCTGGTAAATTCACATGCAAAAAGTGCTTTAGTTGCCAAAATACATTATTTGCAGATTTTTTTTTATATGATTTTTATGTATGGGTTTTTTCTTTCCTTTTTCTGCTGACTCAGTAGCCAAATTTTGAGCTTTTTTTTTTTTCCAAGCAGAAACGTTCCAAAAATTCACTTTGCTTCTTTAGTCACGTGGAAAAAAAAAGCGTGAAAAATAGAAACCGTGTCCATTATAGGCATGGATTAGGCTGGTTTAACGGCCGCCGATAAGCCCCGCCCCTGCCGCGCCTCCGCTGGTAGCTCCGCCTCCGGGCGCATGACGCTGCATGCGTCATGCGTCCCCTATCTTTATCACTGAGGACGCAGGCCGTGTGCAGTATGCGTTTTGGCAGCTCCTGCGTCCTTTTGACGGTGCGCCGACCAGCGTCAAACGTAACCTGTTGCAATTTGGTTGTGCTCGGTGCACCGTCAAAAGGATAAAGATAGGGGACGCATGCAGCGTCATGCGCCCAGAGGCGGAGCAACCGGCGGAAGTGCGGCATGGCAGCGGGGCTTAGCAGTGGCCGTGCGCAGGCCGTCGCTGCGCCCTGAAGCGCAAATGTGAAACCGGCCTTATTCAAAAGATATTTGAAGGGATTTTTTTCCTGTGGATTTTGGAGTAGATTCCAACCCCAAAAAAATCCACATAAAAAAAAAAATGTAAACATACCCTAATGTGAACACGTCCTAAGAGTTACGTGACTGAATGCCTGCTATGGCGTAACTGTAGCAGACAAAACTCAAGTGTGCATATGCCCTTACAGGAGAGCAGAGAGGCGGTGAGAGAGCTGTGTGGTAGGTTTTATGGCATGAGATGGGGGTTGTGATTTCTAAACACGACATATCTTTTTCTTTTTCCAAAACTAGAGCCCCCTCCAGAGAATTTCTGAGGGTGCTGTCTGTGAGGTAAAGGTAGGGTAAATGCTAGACTGTATGGGCTCCTTCCAGGTGTGATGTCAGCTCTGGGGGCGTGTCATACAGGGGGGCGTGTTCTGACAGCAAAGGCAGGAAGAGAAGACGCCATTACAGACGTGTCTCTGCCGTCTGGTGCAGGGAGAGAAGCCTCCGTTACACACTGTCTCAGCTGTGTCTCTGGTGCCGGCGTCTGTGAGCAGTGTGGAGTGAGGTCAGCGGCGTCAGTGACAGGCAGGAGGGTTTAGTAACAGGCTGGTGTCTTCATAGGCTAGTTTCACACTAGCGTTTATGCGCACGGCCGCCGCTAAGCCCCGCCCCCTACCGCGCCTCCGCCGGTAGCTCCGCCTACCGGCGCATGAAGCTGCATGCACTCTGCGTCCCCTATCTTTATCACTGGGGGCGCAGGCCGTGCGCAATATGCGTTTGGCCGCGCATGCGTCCTTTTGACGGTGCGCCGACCTGCGCCAAACGCAACCTGCTGCAGTTTGGTTGCGCCGGCGCACCGTCAAAAAGGCGCATGCGCCGCCAAACGCATATTGCGCCTTAGGCTAGTTTCACATTAGCGTTTTTTTGCGCAGCGCATCGTGCGCATAAAAAACGCAAAGAAAAACGCAAAACAAACGCGTGTTTTTTTAACGTCATGCGCACGCTGATGCGTCAAAAAAACGCAGCGTTGCTTGCGTTTTACATGCGTCTTTGCATGCGTTTGCGGTTTTTTATGCACATATGTGCATAAGTGTGCACAGGTGTGACATTTTTTCCATTGTCTAGAGAACATTCTAGACTTGTTTCACTCAAAAACGCATGCGCAAAAAACGCAACCGTGCGCAAGACCATGCGCTCGCATGCGTTCCCATAGGCTTCAGTGTGTTGTTTTTGCGCATTCCGTGCGCAAGCGTGCGCATGCGTTTTTTTTTGCCGAGACAGGGCGCACCAAAAAATGCAACATGTTGCGTCTGGCGCGCCTGGCGCAAAAGACAAAAAAAGCATGCGCACGAAAACGCAAGTGTGCGCAAGACCATGCGCACGTCATGTTAAACAGAGGTGCGCAGTGCGCATGATGCGCTGCGGACAAAAGCGCAAATGTGAAACCAGCCTTAGATGTTTGGTTGATGGGGGCTAACTGGTGGGGTTTGGAGGCTTACCTGGGAGCTGTTGGGCTCCCGGAGGGGAGGGGGAATTAATGCACGCTGGTAGGGTCTGGTTGGGTCGGGGGGTTAATGCATGCTTACGGGCTCTATTTGGGTTCGGGGGGGGGGTGTTAATGCACGCTTACGGGGTCTGTTAAGGGTCTGGAGGGGTTAATGCTTGTGGGGTCTGCTTGGGCTCCCAGAGGGGTTAATGCATGCAAGGTCTATTTGGGGTCCGGGGGGTTAATGCATGCTTGTGGGGTCTGTTTGGGGCAGGAGGCTTGGGGTATATAATGCACACTTGTGGGGTCTGGTTGTACTTTGGGGGGTACTAATGCATGCTTGTGGGGTCTGTTTGGGGCAGGGGGGTGGGGGTTAATGCACGCTTACGGGTCTGGTGGGGTCCAGGGGGGTTAATGCATGCTTCTGGGGTCTGGTTGGGGGTGTTGGAGTTAATGCACGCTTGTGGGGTCTGGTTGTACTTCGGGGGGTACTAATGCATGCTTCTGGGGTCTGTTTGGGGCAAGGGGTGGGGGTTAATGCATGCTTACGGGTCTGGTGGGGTCCGGGGAGCGTTAATGCATGCTTGTGGGGTCTGGCTGTACTTTGGGGGGGGGGTTCTAATGCATGCTTGTGGAGTATGTTTGGGGCAGGGGGTTAATCCACGCTTACGGGTCTGGTGGGGTCCGGGGGGGGTTAATGCATGCTTTGGGGTCTGGTTGGGGGTGGTGGAGTTAATGCACGCTTGTGGGGTCTGGTTGTACTTCGGGGGGTACTAATGCATGCTTCTGGGGTCTGTTTGGGGCAGGGGGGTGGGGGTTAATGCACGCTTGTGGGGGTCTGGTTGTACTTGGGGGGGTTTACTAATGCATGTTTGTGGGGTCTGGTTGGGGGTTAATGCACGCTTGTGGGGTCTGGTTGTACTTCGGGGGGTACTAATGCATGCATGTGAGGTCTGCTTTGGGCTCCCAGGGGGGTTAATGCATGCTTGCAGGGTCTGTTTTGTCAGGGGGGTGGGGGTTAATGCACACTAGTGGGGTCTGCTTGGGCTCCCAGGGGGTTAAGGCTGGCTTGTGGGGTCTGTTTGGGTCGGGGGGGTTAATGCACGCTTGTGGGGTCTGGTTGGTTCCTGGGGGGGTTAATGCACGTCTGAGGGGTCTGGTTGGGTCTCCGGGGGGGGTGTTAATGCACGCTCCCGGGGTCTGGCTGGGTACAGGGGGTGTTAGTGCACGTTTGTGGTGTCTGATAGTCCCGGGAGAGAGGGGTTAATGATGCATGCTTGGGGTGTCTGGTAGTCCCGGGAGAGGAGGGTTAATGATGCATGCTTGGGGTGTCTGGCAGTCCCGGGAGAGGGGGGTTAATGATGCATGCTTGGGGTGTCTGGCAGTCCCGGGAGAGGGGGGTTAGTGATGCATGCTTGTGGGGTCTGGTTGGGGGTTAATGCACGCTTGTGGGCTCTGGTTGTACTTCGGGGGGTACTAATGCATGCTTGTGGGGTCTGCTTGGGCTCCCAGGAGGGTTAATGCATGCTTGCTGTGTCTGGTTGGGTCCCTCGGGGGTTTAATGCACGCTTGCCGTGTTTGGTTGGGTCCCGGGGGGGGGGCTTAATGCACGCTTGCCGTGTTTGGTTGGGTCCCTGGGGGGGGGTTAATGCACGCTTGCCGTGTTTTGTTGGGTCCGGGGAGGGGGGGTTAATGCACGCTTGCCGCGTCTGGTTGGGTCCCGGGGGGGAGGTTAATGCATACGCAGGGTTGGGTAGTCCCGGGGGGAGGGGTTAATGCACGATTGTGTGTTCTGTTTGGGTCCCGGGGGGGTTAATGCACGTTTGTGAGGTCTGGTTAGGCTCCCGGGAGATTAATGCACGCTTATGGGTTCTGGTTGGATCCCAGGGGTGGTTAATGTACGCTTGTGGGTTCTGTTTGGGTTTCCGGCGGGATTAATGCATGCTTGTGGGGTCTGGGTGGGCTCCTTACTGTGGGGGGGGGGGATTAGTGCACGTTTTTGTGGTTTGGTTGGGCTCCAGGGGTGGTTAATGCATGGTTTTGGGGTCTAGTTGGGCTCTGGGGGGGTTAATGCACGTTTGCGGGGTCTGAGTGGACCCTGCATTAACCCACCCCAGAAGCCCACCAGATCCCACAAGCGCGGAGGGTTTAATTCACACTTGTGTGTCTGGTTGGGCTCACGGGGAGGGGGTTAATGCATGCGTTTGTGGTCTGGTGGGCTCCTTGGGGGTCTAATGCAGGGCCCAACCAGACCTCTCAAGCGTGCATTAACCCTTCCCCGGGGCCCTACCAGACCCCACAAGCATGCGTTAATCGACCCCCAGAAGCCCAACCAGACCCCACGAATCGTGCATTATCCCCAGTAGGGCCCCCCGGGGACAAACAGACCCCACAAGCGTGCATTAACTCCTCCTGGTCTGGTTGGAATCTTGGGACGGGGGGGATTTAATGCACAATTGTGGTGTCTTGGGGACTTGATGCTAGGGCAACGGGGCCTGTCTGCATCTGTTGTGACTTGAAAGGGGTGGATTGATTTTGGGGTAGGCGCTCGACTGGCAGGGCTTTTTGTTTGGGGAAGAGGTGCTATCTGGTGGGGGTTTATACTTTCGGGGGGGGGATGGACATCCGACGGGGGTTTATGGTGGGGAAGCTGGACATCCGATGGGACTTATGCTGGGAGGGGGTGGACGTCCGATGAGGTTTATGCTGGGGAGGGGTCAGGGGTGGACGTCCGATGAGGTTTTATGCGGGGGGTAAATGTCCAATGATGGTTTTATGCTGGGAATGGCATCCAATAGGGGCTTAGGCTTAAGGGGAGTGGACGTCCGATGAGGGTTTATGCTGGGGGGTGGACGTCCGATGGGGGTCTATGCCGGGGTGGACGTCCGATGGGGGTTCATTCTGGGGGGTGGACGTCTGATAGGGTTTTATGCTTGGGGGGGCGTGTGGATGTCGGATGGGGCTTATGCTTGGGGGCGTGTGGACGTCCGATGGGGGCTTGTGCGCTTGGGGGAGTGTGGACATCCGATGGGGGCTTGTGCGCTTGGGGGCGTGTGGACATCCGATGGGAGCTTGTGCGCTTGGGGGCGTGTGGACGTCCGATGGGGGCTTGTGCGCTTGGGGGAGTGTGGACGTCAGATGGGGGCTTGTGCGCTTGGGGGCGTGTGGACGTCCGATGGGGGCTTGTGCGCTTGGGGGCGTGTGGACGTCCGATGGGGGCCTGTGCGCTTGGGGGAGTGTGGACGTCCGATGGGGGCTTGTGCGCTTGGGGGAGTGTGGACGTCCGATGGGGGCTTGTGCGCTTGGGGGCGTGTGGACATCCGATGGGGGCTTGTGCGCTTGGGGGCGTGTGGACGTCCGATGGGGGCTTGTGCGCTTGGGGGCGTGTGGACATCCGATGGGGGCTTGTGCGCTTGGGGGCGTGTGGACGTCCGATGGGGGCTTGTGCGCTTGGGGGAGTGTGGACGTCAGATGGGGGCTTGTGCGCTTGGGGGCGTGTGGACGTCCGATGGGGGCTTGTGCGCTTGGGGGCGTGTGGACGTCCGATGGGGGCCTGTGCGCTTGGGGGCGTGTGGACGTCCGATGGGGGCCTGTGTGCTTGGGGGCGTGTGGACGTCCGATGGGGGGGTTTTGCTTGGGGGTGGAGGGTGCATGATGGGGATTTATGCTTGAGCGGGCATCTGACGGGGATTTACGCTTGGGGGAAGGGGGCATTTGGGCTTTGATGGGTTTATCCTGTGGGGTCCACTGATTAGTGTGAGGTGGAGGTTTATGATTGGACAGGGGGGGGTTACCCTGTGTGGCCCTCTGGTTGGTGTGCGGGGTGGTTAATGCTTCATTGGGGCACACAAAAAGCTATGGTTGGATGCTGCTTATGCTAGGAGGGAACACTACTAACTGGCATGAAGCTAATCCGTTTTAGCTTAGTGTCAGTAGGAGGCAGACATGGGTCCGGACCACCCAGGCTGGTTTCTGCCTTAGTTCTTGATATTTTTTTTTATTAATGATTTCCCTTTTTCTTTCAGATATGGCGTTTAAGGGCGACAGAGTGGAATTATCACTCTGATCTCCCACCTAGAATTGTCACTACCATATCATCTGTGGTCTACGAGGCAGGGCCCTAACACATCAAGAGTGTTTGCGGTTTTCCGGCGGACAGTCCTTGCCACTAATCCCCCTACCCTCTCGCCCCCCAGAGCCAGATAGAGTAGGGAGGGAAGACAAATCCGTTACCTGGCAGTCGCCTGAAAGTCTGTGTAAAGGTTAGGATTTTAAATCTTCAGGACAGGTATATCCTACCAGGCAGTGAGGGGGCTCCATTAAAAAAATGAAGGGACAAGACAAATATGTCCTAGTTTTCCCCTGAGCAATATGGACATCTCCTGGGGAAACCTTCCTATTCATGCGGCCTCCACGTTTGACAGAGGCTCCTGCGACCCTACTCTTAAAAATCCAGGCTCTCGTCTAGCCTCTGATGGCCGGGCCACACCACCTGCGCCCTAAACAATCATGCACGCCAACTTTCTAGTGCTTCCTGCCCTCTACCTATCAGGGTAAGAGTACTTTTCTTCTGCAACAGAAGACTAAACTCCTGCTTCCCAAGAGGTGCACAGTCCAATTGTGGTTGTTTCAGAAATGTTCAGTCCAAAAAGCAACCAACAGGACAACTCTCCTACCCGCCAGGAAAAGAAACCTTCCTTCAGGCCCAACCCCCTCCTGGCGTCCACAAACCCATCAGCGCTGGTCTACTATGCCTGGATCTAGCAGACTCCCTTTGGCATGACGGGGCGTTCCCACCTTGGATGTCTCTTAGGGTTGGCTGCCGTCTCCTTCACTATTCAAGGCTGGTATTATGATATCTGGTCCTAGACACCGGAAGCAGGCCATGGGGGGGGGCGAGCCACAGACCCATCAATCCTGCCCGCACGCACCAACAGCATATTACAGTTGTACAATACATAAATGCATTGCATGAAACAAGCAAAAGTTTTCAATGCAAAAAAATGCACTTTTATAAAATTAAAGGTTTCTATATATGTAAGAATGTTATTTAGCCAATATTTCTGTAAGTAAAAGTCTGAGATTTCTGTGGGAAATCTTAATTTGTTCCTCTTAAACTGGTTCTGAATGTAAATAAAACATTGCTCTGATTTAAGTCTCCATGTTGTAATTTAGCCTTTTATTTCATGCATGGACAAGCCCATGATGCATCTGTGTAACACATGGAAGGTACTGTAATAACTGGGTTAGGCTAGTCTCACACCAACATATCTACACGCAGGGCACGGCGCCCCCTCTGGTCATCTACTATCGCACATCGCTGCATGCCATCTGTGCACCCTATCTTTAGCATAGGGTGCGCAGACTGCGCTAGTAGGATTTTGCGTGCGCTGCGCTCTTTTGATGGTGCGCCGAGCGCCCCAAAATGCAACATGGTGCGCTCGGCGCACCGTCAAAAGGGCGTAGCGCACAAAAAATCCTACTAGCAGACAGTCTGCGCACCCTATGCTAAAGGTAGGGTGCGCAGATCGCATGCAGTGATGTGCGATAGTAGGAGATGACCGGAGGGGGCGGGGCTTAGTGGCGCCGTGCGCTGCATGTAGATACACTAGTGTGAAACTAGCCTTAGACAGGTAAACCACTTTTGAGACAGTAAAGTTCACTTGTACAAGCTGCATAGATGTAAGCCTGCCTAAAGGGAACATGTCACCAGGATTCCCCATAAAAAAACGATACAAACTGGTGTGCATGGAGCGTGTAAGTGCACGTTCACACTGGCCCCTGAGCAGAAAAAAAAGACAAACATGATTGAATACCCTGCAGTAAATGGCATAGTGCATGAAAATAATATAGGGGATTTAGTTAACACGTTCTTTATTAAAAAAAAAAAGCCAAAGCCATCCCACCACTTCACGGTGACGTAATTGGGACAGTCCTAACTAATATTAAAAACCTTACCGCTTTGTCCTGTGACTTGCATGTGGATAAGGACTGAGAAGAATTAGGGCCAAATAGTGGACACACAGGAATGGAAAGCCACATCAATATATAAAGGGTTTTAATATTAGTTATCACTGTCCCAATTAGGGTCACTGTGAAGTGGTAGGATGGCTTATGGCTTCTGCATTTTTTTTTAAATCAAGCGTGTTAACCAAGTACCTTATATTTTCATGCATTATAGCTGTTTACTACAGGGGATTCAATCATTGTTTATGCCCCCCCCCCGTATAAAGTACTACCACCACCTGTATGTCACCATATACAGCATTCTAGAATGCTGTATATATAGTACGACCACTACCTGTATACCCTCTATATACAGCATTTTATAAAGCACGTCCACTATCTGAATGCCCTTATATATACACAACATTCTAGAATGCCAATCTGCATAACGTTTTTTTTTTTTATTAGATTTGCCCTTGGGGCAGCCCCATCCAATGGGCTTCGCTAGTCTTAATCCGGTGCCTCCTCCTATCCTTCTTTGAGTCGACGACGCGTCCTAAGTCCATCCACACAGTGTCTTCCATTGCGCTTCGGTGCAGACTTCTCTTTGTGCTTTGCAGTACTTTGCTTTGTGATCGTCAGGGCAGAGACGTGTTCCTGCCCAGAAGCGTCATGGGGGAGGTTGTGTGGATGATGTAGGATGCATTATCCACGGGAAGGAGGACTGTACTGGAAGAAGAACAGTGATAAACATAATACCAGACCGCCCTGTAGGTGAGTATAAGATGTTCACATTTGTCTCAGACCACACGTGAGGACGATTCGAGACCGTGCCTCAGACCACACGTGAGGACGTTTCGAGACCGTGCCTCAGACCACACGTGAGGACGTTTCGAGACCGTGCCTCAGACCACACGTGAGGACGTTTCGAGACCGTGCCTCAGACCACACGTGAGGACGTTTCGAGACCGTGCCTCAGACCACACGTGAGGACGTTTCGAGACCGTGCCTCAGACCACACGTGAGGACGTTTCGAGACCGTGCCTCAGACCACACGTGAGGACGTTTCGAGACCGTGCCTCAGACCACACGTGAGGACGTTTCGAGACCGTACCCGCCAGACATCAGACCACATGGGAGAACATTCCTACGTTGTGCCTGCCATGCCTCAAAGTGGCACAGAAAGCAGAGTAGAAAGTTGGTCATTGTATTTTAACCCCTTCATGACCAAGCCTATTTTGACCTTAATGACCAGGCCATTTTTTGCAATTATGACCAGTGTCCCTTTATGAGGTAATAACTCTGGAACACTTCCAACAGATCCTAGCGATTCTGAGATTATTTTTTCGTGACATATTGGGCTTCATATTAGTGGTAAATTTAGGTCGATAATATAATTTTTGCGTTTATTTGTGATAAAATCAGAAATTTGGCGAAAATTTTGCAATTTTCAAATTTTTAATTTTTATTCTGTTAAACCAGAGACTTATGTGACACAAAATAGTTACTAAATAACATTTCCCACATGTCTACTTTACATCAGCACAATTTTGGAAACAAATTTTTTTTTTTGTTAGGAAGTTAAAAGGGTTAAAAGTTGACCAGTGATTTCTCATTTTTACAACAAAATTTACAAAAAAAAAAAAATTTTTTTTAGGGACCACCTCACATTTGAAGTCACTTTGAGGGGTCTATATGGCAGAAAACACCCAAAAGTGACACCATTCTAAAAACTGCACCCCTCAAGCTACTCTAAACTACATTCAGGAAGATTCGTAACCCTTCAGGTGCTTCACAGGAACTAAACCAACGTGGAAGGAAAAAATGGACATTTTAATTTTTCCAACAAAAATTTTCTTTTAGCATCAATTTTTTTTTTTTATTTTCACATGGGCAACAGGATAAAATGGATCCTAAAATTTGTTGGGCAATATCTCCTGAGTACATGGATACCTTTTTGGGTGCACAGCAGGGCTCAGAAGGGAAGGAGCGCCATTTGACTTTTTGAACGGAAAATATGCTGGAATATTTAGCGGTTGCCATGTCGTGTTTGGAGATCCCCTGTGTGCCTAAACATTGGAGCTCCCCCACAACTGACCCCATTTTGGAAAATAGACCCTCCAAGGAACTTATCTAGATGCATAGTGACCACTTTGAACCCCCAGGTGCTTCACAAATTGATCCTTAAAAAAATACTTTTTTTTTTCACAAAAATTTTCCTTTAGCCTCAGTTTTTTCATTTTCACATGGGCAACAGGATAAAATGGATCCTAAAATTTGTTGGGCAATTTCTCCTGAGTGCACGGATACCTCATATGTGGTCATAAACCACTGTTTCGGTGCATAGAAGGGAAGGAGCGCCATTTGACTTTTTGAATGGAAAATTAGCTCCAATCGTTATTGGACGCCATGTCACGTTTGGAGAGCCCCTGTGTGCCTAAACAGTGAAAACCCCCTACAAGTAACACCATTTTGGAAACTAGACCCCTTAAAGAACGTATCTAGATGTCTAGTGAGCACTTATTAACTTTTGTAAGGCACTTGGGGTTTCAAACAGCAGTGAAAATAAAAAAATCTTTTTTTCCTCAAAAATGATTTTTTAGCACACTAATTTTTATTTTCCTAAGGGTAATAGGAGAAATTAGCCCCCCAAAGTTGTTGTGCAATTTGTCCTGAGTACACTGATACCCCATATGTTGGGGTAAACCACTGTTTGGGCACACGTCGGGGCCTGGAAGGGGTTGAGCACCGTTTGACTTTTGGAACGCAAAATTGGCTGGAATCAATGGTGGCACCATGACGTGTTTGGAGACCCCCTGTGATGTGCCTAAACAGTGGAAACCCCTCAATTCTAACTCCAACCCTAATCCCAATACACCCCTAACCACAACCCTAACCCCAACACACCCCTAATCCCAACCCTAACCACAAGCCTAACCCTAATTCCAACCCTAATTCTAACACTAATTCCATCCGAAACTCTAGTTGCACACTAACCCTAATTCCAACCCTAACCCTAATTTAAACCCTATTTCCAACCCTAATGGAAAAATAAAAATATGTTCTTTATTTCATTATATGTGGCTACCTATGGGGGTGATAAAGGGGGGGTTTATTTACTTTTTATTTTACTTTGATCGCTGTTAAAGTTTATCACAGTGATCAAAATGAATGAAATCTGCAGCCGCAGATTCTGGCGGGCGCACTGCGCATGCGCCCGCCATTTTCTAAGATGGCGGTACCCATGATCCGGGACCGCGGGACACCGGCAGCAGCACTCGGAAAGGTACCAGAGGGTGGGAGGGGAGGTGATGACAGCGGCAGCCGATCGCCGCTGTCATTCAGCGGCAGGGGGCAGATCAACCCTGTTAACCGTGTGGGGGGGTCAGATTGGTGTCTTCAGCCATGTTCGATGCTACTGCAGCATCGGCCATGGCTGGTTTGTAATATTTCATCAATTTTCATTGATGAAATATTACTATCGCTCTGATTGGCTGTTTCACTTTTAACAGCCAATCAGAGTGATCGTAGCCACGTGGGGGCGAAGCCACCCCCCCGGTGAAGTATAAAGCCCCCTGTATCTGCGGGTCGGGTGACCTTTCATTGACCCCGGGCACCCGACCCGCAGGGGGGCTTTAAATCCATGACACAGCATATGCGTCATTGGTCGGATTGGCACCGACTTTCATGACGCATACGCTGCCACTGGTCGGGAAGGGGTTAAGTCATTACTTGTAGGTGGTCATTACTGTATATACAGGAGATCTTCATATAAAGATCTGTGTGGCCCGGTAGTGTACAGTGATGTGAAATACTTTTTGCCCACCCCTCCTGGTTTTTTACTCTCTTGCATGTTTGTCATACTTAAATGTTTCAGAGTAACAAACAAATTAAAATATTTGACAGTAAGCACAAGTAAACACAAAATTCAATTTGTAAATGAAGGTCTTTATTATTTATTGGGAAGAAAATACAGGGCCCTGTGTGAAAGTTATTGCCCCCTACTTTTTTTTTTTTTAACTGTGGTTTGTCACATCTTCGAAAAGCAAAGTTCAGTTTCCGTAGCCCTACCCAGGCCTGATTACTGCCACACCTATCCTCAATCAAAAAATCACTTAAATAGGACCTGCCTGACAAAGTGAAGTAGACAGAAAGATCCTCAAAAAGTAGACATCATGCTGCGATCCGAAGAAGTGCATGAACAAATGAGATGGAAAGTAATTCAGATCTATCAGTCTGGAGAAGGTTATAAAGCCATTTCTAAAGCTTTGATATTCCAGCGAACCACCGTGAGACCCATTATCCACAAATGGAGAAAACATGGTACAGTGGTGAAACTTCCCAGGAGTGGTCTGGTCATTAAAGTTAAAAAATACTGGGGGGGGATGAAAAGGTTATTGAAATTGGCATTTTTTAAAGTTTATTTTATATGAAAAAAATATTTTCTTCAACTGTACAATATAGGAATATAGAGATACATAGTACATAGCAATGCATCTCTGTACTTATATCCTCTGCTTCTGAACTCACGACCTGCAGTACAGCTCACTATTAACAAATGTTGCAATATTTTTTCAGTGTGGGCTGGAGATCACTGACAGAGCTGTTACCTGTGGGCATTATTTTTCATGATTTTAATGTTTTGAATAAAGTTTTTAGTTTATTTCTATTTTTTAATGGTGATGCAGAGTTTTTTTCCTCTCTTTATTTACTCCATTCCGATGTCATCACTGATACAATTGTGCTCAAAAGTTTACATACCGCCGTAGAACTTTTGCTTTCTTGGCTTTTTTTCAGAGAATATGAATGATAACATCAAAACTTTTTGTTGGTCAGAGTGGTCAGCTTTACCATCTGAGAAAATAAAGAACCTTATCCATAACTACCACAAACGACTTCAAGTAGTCAATTGATATTAGAGGGGGCAATACATGGTATTACTAAAAATGTGGTATGTAAACTATGATCAGGGTGATTTGGATGTTTTGGGTTGTCATAATTAAAAAAAAGAGAAAACACAGTACTATGACAATAAATGGCTTCACCCAAACACTAACCATGAGTGGAGAAAACATCAAGACTTTATCATTCATATTCTCTGAAAAAAGGCCAAGAAAGCAATAATTCTGCCAGGCTATGTAAACTTTTGAGCACAACTATACACCTGACAGGCCCATACATTCTGATATCATCACTAATATATACCTGTCAGGGGCTCATACATTCTGTATCTACAATAATATATACCTGACAGGAGCCCATACAGTCTATATCTACAATAATATATACCTGACAGGAGCCCATACAGTCTGTATCTACAATAATATAGACCTGACAGGAGCCCGTACAGTCTGTATCTACAATAATATATCCATGACAGGAGCCTGTACAGTCTGTATCTACAATAATATATACCTGACAGGAGCCCATACAGTCTATATCTACAATAATATATACCTGACAGGAGCCCATACAGTCTATATCTACAATAATATATACCTGACAGGAGCCCATACAGTCTATATCTACAATAATATATACCTGACAGGAGCCCATACAGTCTGTATCTACAATAATATATACCTGACAGGAGCCCGTACAGTCTATATCTACAATAATATATACCTGACAGGAGCCCATACAGTCTATATCTACAATAATATATACCTGACAGGAGCCCGTACAGTCTATATCTACAATAATATATACCTGACAGGAGCCCGTACAGTCTGTATCTACAATAATATATACCTGACAGGAGCCCATACAGTCTGTATCTACAATAATATATACCTGACAGGAGCCCATACAGTCTATATCTACAATAATATATACCTGACAGGAGCCCATACAGTCTATATCTACAATAATATATACCTGACAGGAGCCCATACAGTCTATATCTACAATAATATATACCTGACAGGAGCCCGTACAGTCTATATCTACAATAATATATACCTGACAGGAGCCCGTACAGTCTGTATCTACAATAATATATACCTGACAGGAGCCCATACAGTCTCTATCTACAATAATATATACCTGACAGGAGCCCGTACAGTCTATATCTACAATAATATATACCTGACAGGAGCCCATACAGTCTGTATCTACAATAATATATACCTGACAGGAGCCCGTACAGTCTGTATCTACAATAATATATACCTGACAGGAGTCCGTACAGTCTATATCTACAATAATATATACCTGAGAGGAGCCATACAGTCTATATCTACAATAATATATACCTGACAGGAGCCCGTACAGTCTATATCTACAATAATATATACCTGACAGGAGCCCATACAGTCTGTATCTACAATAATATATACCTGACAGGAGCCCGTACAGTCTGTATCTACAATAATATATACCTGACAGGAGCCCATACAGTCTGTATCTACAATAATATATACCTGATTGCCCTCCCCCGAATCATATGTAGGGGGGGTCACATGGGTACACAAACACTGTTAGGTCTTGTTTTATATGCATTAAAGTTCGTTATATTCTCTTTATGGTGATCTGAGTAATAAAGGGTTAAGGTCACAGGTTAAGCTGTGGGGGCACGAGCTGTCTGTCATCTGTTTGTTTATAGTTCTCTTGGCGCCTTTTTCCTCCCAGCTGATTGGAGGATTGGAATTTTGACCGGGAAAAATCTCCATATAAATAAACAGCTGTTGCCCGTTTTTCCTCACTCTGAGAGGAAGAAAGAAATTTACAACTCCGTGCAGCAAAGGACAGCCTTATTCAAAGACTGATTAAGCGGGCTGGCGAAGAAGACGGAGCAGAGTAGATGGAGAGCTGCTTAGCTATTGAACCTGCCCTAGCAGGGGGCAAAGTTTCTGCTCTGGCTCCCGTCCCTTCGCTCCCGAACCCGCTGGCAGTCCTCAACTCAGCGGAGCCGCCTGGCCGTTCTGGGTCCAGGAGGAAGCGCCACCCCAGGATACCTTATTCACCGCCCTCCATGTCAGATCCGCCTGGAAGCCGAGCGCGGGAGGCCCGCGAGAAGATGACGTCTACCCGGGTTTCCCGCAGTACATCACGGGATTCCAGGCGACGTCACAGGCCAGCGCCTCCTGCAGCTGATTGTCATGCCGGCTCAGCTGCGAACCGCCTCTTCCGTAAAAGCGCAAGGGCGGCCCGGGACACGGCAGCTCCAATTACTGGCTGCAGCTCTGGTGCCTGGCGTCAAGAAGCTTCTTCAGCTTCAGCTCCTGCACAAGCCTGGAGGTCCTCAGACTCTGAGGATGAAGACATTCCAGCTGGCCAGATTCCTCGGCAGCTCCGTTCGCCCCCTCCTGTGGGCTTGAGCGGGAGCTCTCATCAAGCTCAGGACCCTTCTATCCACGGACAGGGTGAGAACATCAATGTCCCCCTGTCAGTGTCTCAGAGTGATTTGAAATCCTTAATTAGTTCTCTGGTGTCAGAGGCTTTGGTGTCTGTTAATAGAGCCAACCCTATTATTGTTACTGATCAGTCACACAGTGTTAACCCCTTACATGCGGGTGTACCACAGTCCCTTTTGAAGGAGGCAGTGACGTGTGAACTCTCGCCGTTGGGGTTCCATTTGCTTGCCTCTGTCAAAGAGAACATTTGGAATGGTAGATATGTGGATTTATTCTCCCTTCTCAAAAAGACCATCTTTTTAAATTAGATAAATGGGAGGATAGGTCATCTGGGGAAGAAAAGAAACCTGCAATCATTAAGTCATTTAACAATTGGTTGCAGGCATTTTTGATTTATGCTGCTGTCTTAGGGGAGAAAAGCCCTCATCTTTGTTGTGGTCTGTTCCAACACATCGACATTGTATTGGAAGCGTATAGAAATTTTGGAGGATTAGCATGGCTGAATTACGACGAAGCTTTTCGTCAGAAATTAGCCGTCCACTCTAATGTCTCATGGGGGGGTGAAAGACGTTGGATTGTGGCTGAATATGATGCTTCCTCAGAGGCAATTTTTTGTAAGACAACCTACAGCTCCGGCCACTAAAAAAGGTTTTTTGCTTTGCGTTCAACGAATCCTCTTGCAAATGGACGCATAATTGTCGATTCAGACATGAATGCTCCTTTTGCGGGGGCGCGCATCCATTAATCAAATGTTTTAAGAAATCAGGTATGGTTTCTCAGCAAGGATCCAGCAAGGAGACATTTCTCAAGAGCTCCGACTCCGGTGATTTGGGAAAAAATACTTCCGTGGCTAAACATTTACCCAGACACATCGAGTAAAGATCTGTTGTTAACAGGTTTTTCTGTTGGTTTTCATATTCCCAAGTTTGAAGGCTTTGGTTGCACAGGTATAAAAAATTTACCATCAGTTTATGATTTCCCTAATATAGTTGAGTCCAAAATTTCTAAAGAAATTGAATTGGGCAGAGTCGCGGGTCCTTTTGATCATCCTCCCTTTGTCAATTTTCGCATTTCTCCTCTTGGTATTGTCCCCAAAGAAGAGCCTGGATCCTTTAGACTCATTCATCATCTTTCATACCCTCTTGGTTCATCCTTGAATGATGAAGTAGATAAGTCTTTGGCCTCTGTGCGTTACACTTCTTTTGATACCGCCCTGGATTTATTGAGACTATTTGGAAAAGATTCCCTTTTATCCAAATCTGATATCCAATCAGCTTTTCGCTTATTACCTGTGAACCCTTCCGGCTTTAATTCTTTGGGTTTTTTCTTCAATGACAAATTTTTCTTTGACAAATGTCTCCCCATGGGATTTTCTCTCTCTTGTTTTTATTTTGAGTCTCTCTTCCTTTTTACAGTGGGTCGTCCAATCCAAATTTACTAAAGGAGGTATCATACATTACTTAGATGACTTCCTTTTTATCGGTCCTCCTAATTCAGACACATGTCAAAGTCTTCTTGATATGTTCAGCTCAGTGTGTAGTGAATTTGGTATTCCAATAGCTCTGGAGAAGACCGTCTCTCCCACCAATTGTCTTGATTTCTTAGGTATCACCCTAGATTCTTCTTCTATGGAGTGCAGATTGCCTATGGAAAAAATCTTAAAACTTCAAAATTCTATGGTTCTTATGCTCCAAAAAAAGAAAGTTATTTTGAAGGATCTTCAATCTTTGTTGGGATCTTTGAATTTTGCCCTGAGGGTTTTGCCTATGGGAAGGGTTTTTTCTCGTAGGCTTTATGATGCTACAAAGGGTTTGAAATCTCCCTTCTCTCATGTGAGGGTTACTGCTGAAATGAAAGATGATATCAAAATTTGGTTGGAATTTCTTTCTAAATTTAACGGAAGATCACATTTTCAATCTCCGCTTCAATTATCTGATTCTGTTCCACTTCTTTTTTACACAGATGTAAATCGCGGTTTTAGCGCCATCCGTTGTTCGCATTGGGTATTCCAGTCTTGGCCTGTTAGTTGGGTTTCTAACAAACTAACTGATGACAAATTATTTTTGGATCTTTTCTCTTTACTCTCATGCATTGTGTTGTGGGGACACCTTTTAAAAAATAAAAGGTTATTAATTCTGTCGGATTGCCAGAGTTTTTTATTTGCTGTTAATACACTTTCCTCCAAAAATAGGTTTTGTGCTAGAATCCTCAGATATTTGGTCTTACATTGTCTAAATTATAATATTTGGCTCAAGGCAAGGTTAGGAGTCAGTGACAATTTGCTAATTTGTAATTCTGTCTTCGACAGTGCTCTCGCTTCCGACAATTGGCCCCAGAAGTGGAGTTGGAACCGATGTATTACCCTCCTTATCTCTGGGATTATATTCAGGGCTGTCAGCCAATTTGATAAGGCAGTCGCTAGCAGATAGAACATGGGCTAATTACTTAGCCGCATGGCAGCTTTGGGTTTCCTTCTGTACCACCTTTGGTTTTTCATCTATTACTACTTCTGAGTCAGCTATTAAGTTTGCTGAATATTTGTTCAAGAAAGGTTTTTCTTATTCAGCTCTTTCTAAACATATTTCAGGTGTGTCATTTTTTCTGAAATTATATGGAGGGAATCCATTATCCAGTTAATTTCCGCTTAAACAATTTTTGAAAGGTTTAAAAAAGGGTACGTTTAAAAGGAGACCTATCTCCTTTCAACTGCTTAACGATTTATGTAATGTTTTGGATTCTGTTTGTCTTAATCATTTTGAATCTTGTCTTTTTACTACAGCATTTTCCTTGGCATTTTTTGCAGCGCTGAGGGTGAGTGAAGTGGTTTCGGCTAAAAAGTCGGAACCTTCTGGCTTAATGTGCTCTGATGTCGTTATTGAGGACTCCCATGTAATTGTTTTTATAGGTAAATCCAAAACGGACCAGCTTGGGAGAGGCTCTTCAATACGCCTTAATTCTATTTCCAATACTTCCATCTGCCCGTTTTTCAATGTTTTGAATTGGTTACAATTAAGGCCGGCTTATTCCGGCCCTCTGTTTATTCATTTTAATGGAGAAACTGTTACCATCTTTCAATTTATCTCCATTTTAAAAAAATGCTTAAGTAAATTGGGTTTGAGTCATCTGAAAATATCTTCACATTCGTTTAGAATCGGTGCTGCAACGGAAGCGGCTAGATCCGGTTTTAGGGATGAGAAGATCAAACGTTTGGGCAGATGGGAATCAAATCGCTTTAAATTGTATGTTCGTCAAAATCTATACCACTGTTAAACTACTATATTTTCTTTCAGAGCCATATATTGTTTGGATACTCATTCATTCACTGGGCTAGGAAGAGAGCCAGCCAGAGGTCTTATTCCGAGAATTTGTCATTTAGCACCTCGCAAGTCAGAATATTTTGGCACAGTATCAGAGAAATGAGATGGAAGAATTTAGTCTCTGAATTATTGAATCTTTTATTAAGTTTACCTCACCCTGATTTTGTGATAATTCATCTTGGGTGAAATGATCTCGGGAAATGCAAATCTCTTGACCTTATGGCCGAGATGAGGAATGATATTTCAATTTTACGACTTAAATTTGCAAATACATCTTTTGCCTTTTCTGAGATCATCCCCAGACTTTTATGGTCTAGCCCTAGGCTAGTTTTCTTAGAAAAAATTAGAAAGAGGGTCAATAAAAAAATGGAACATTTTATGCAATTAGTAAACAGCTTTTCTTTCAGACATGTGGATTTGGAGAGTTTTACCCCTGGGCTATATAGAAATGACTCAGTTCACCTTTCTGATATCGGTTTAGATATCTTCAACTTAGATTTCCAAACAATGGTTGAGCATTGGCTGCTTTGTTTTGGGGGGGGGCTATGCCTTGAGAGGCACGGCGTTTTGGGGAAAGTCACCCAGATGTCTGGGTGGACTAGTGGTTTGGTGGTTCATATTTATTGGTACATAGTATTTTTATTTAATTTATTGGTATTTATTATGAACCTTTTTATGTCACCCTAAATAAACATCGCGGCCAATGTTAATCCACAACTATTGTGTCTGAGTCGTTTTTTTCTTAATTATTTTAATTGGTTTTATAGTCCAAATGTGTTTTGTGTTCCCATGATTGCCCTCCCCCGAATCATATGTAGGGGGGGTCACATGGGTACACAAACACTGTCAGGTCTTGTTTTATATGCATTAAAGTTCGTTATATTCTCTCTATGGTGATCTGAGTAATAAAGGGTTAAGGTCACAGGTTAAGCTGTGGGGGCACGAGCTGTCATCTGTTTGTTTATAGTTCTCTTGGCGCCTTTTTCCTCCCAGCTGATTGGAGGATTGGAATTTTGACCGGGAAAAATCTCCATATAAACAGCTGTTGCCCGTTTTTCCTCACTCTGTGAGGAAAAATGAAATTTCCTTCCCTCCCTCCCTCTTTATTTTCCTGTCGCGATGTTTTATTTGAGGGGAAAGTCACCCAGATGTCTGGGTGGACTGGTGGTTTGGTGGTTCATATTTATTGGTACATGGTATTTTTATTTAATTTATTGGTATTTATTATGAACCTTTTTATGTCACCCTAAATAAACATTGCGGCCAATGTTAATCTACAACTATTGTGTCCGAGTCGTTTTTCCTTAATTATTTTAATTTGTTTTATAGTCCAAATGTGTTTTGTGTTCCCATGACAGGAGCCCGTACTGTCTGTATCTACAATAATATATACCTGACAGGAGCCCATACAGTCTGTATCTACAATAATATATAGCTGACAGGAGCCCATACAGTCCATAACTACAATAATATATACCTGACAGGAGCCCGTACTGTCTGTATCTACAATAATATATACCTGACAGGAGCCCATACAGTCTATATCTACAATAATATATACCCGACAGGAGCCCGTACAGTCTGTATCTACAATAATATATACCTGACAGGAGCCCGTACAGTCTATATCTACAATAATATATACCTGACAGCAGCCCATACAGTCTGTATCTACAATAATATACACCTGACAGGAGCCCGTACAGTCTGTATCTACAATAATATATACCTGACAGCGGCCCATACAGTCTATATCTACAATAATATATACCTGACAGGAGCCCGTACAGTCTATATCTACAATAATATATACCTGACAGGAGCCCGTACAGTCTGTATCTACAATAATATATACCTGACAGGAGCCCATACAGTCCATAACTACAATAATATATACCTGACAGGAGCCCGTACAGTCTATATCTACAATAATATATACCTGACAGGAGCCCGTACAGTCTGTATCTACAATAATATATACCTGACAGGAGCCCGTACAGTCTGTATCTACAATAATATATACCTGACAGGAGCCCGTACAGTCTATCTACAATAATACCGTGTTTCCCCGAATATAAGACAGTGTCTTACATTCTTTTGACCCCCAAAAGTCCCACTATGTCTTACTTTCGGGGTATGTCTTATATTAGAAAAAAAAAAATGACGATTTTTGTTTTAACCAAAAAATAACATTTATTAACAAGCTGAACAGTGTGGTGTTCACCACAAAACAGTTTTATTAAACTAAGTGCCCAAGAAAGTGCCAAGAATGTCTTGTTACAACCGTATCATGACGGTATTTCCATGTATAACATGTAAAACATTTAAAACAATGAAAAACGGTAACAATGAACAGTCTGAATAAGTTATACTGGAAGATAAAACAAGATTTATTCGATCACAACCAGGTCATCATCTTCAGGAACATCATCGTAAACATCCACACTCTGAGGTTCCTGTGGATTTTCTTGGGACTCTCGGGAATCCATTTCCGCCTGAATCATTGGCCCATATCTCTCATGGGTAGCAATGGCACTGTCCTGAAATGAGCAGGCCTTGTCCAGGTAGCCAGCTCGCAGTGCATTTTCAATGCAGGTGTCACTGATCTTATCCCATGAATTCTTCACCCAGTTCACAATCTCAGGCAGTTTTGGCTTAACAAAGTTCCCACGTACGTTCCTCTCCATACGGTTTTCAATGTAGTCATTGATTTCCGCACGCAGATTGTCCTTGAAGGGCTTGTTTATGGCGATATCCAGAGTCTGGAGATAAGCCGTCATCCCTGCCGGAATCATGATCTGGTCGATACGTCGCTCATGAAGGAAGTTTTTCATGTCTTTAGCCCGGTGTGTGTGCTGGCTGCATCCCAGATCAGCATCCCTCTTTTGCTCCCTCGCATAACAAGCGGCAGCATTAAATCAAGCCACTTCCTTATAACCGCTTGTGTGGCCCAGGCTTTTTCCGTTTCCGGCACATAAATACCAGAAACCCGCTCTATCTTGTCCTTCTTGCCCTTTGAAATCAGCAAAGGTGTGACTTTAGTGCCATCCAGACGAATCGCCAAAATGCAGGTGACACGTGCACTTTCATAAGCGGTGGAGGGAACGTACACTGAGGAGGCACCTCGTTGATCAACGGTGGTTTGAGCTGCTTGGCCCATGAACACAGCAGTTTCATCCATGGCGATCATGTGGCAAAGATTGTATTTGGAGAAGTCAGTGTCATCCACAAACTTCTTGTAGGCAAATGCACGTTTCACAATCTCTGCATCTTCCAGCCTAAAGAGGGTCGTGGATCTTCTCAGAGACAGGTCATTGCGTTCCATGAAGTTATCCACCCAGTGCTGTGACGCCTTGAATTGTTCAGGGGTAATGTCAAACTGTGGTGCCACAGCAAGGGCATACTCCTGAATCTGAGCCCTGGTCACCACCAATGTCTTCGCTCTCCTGTCAGCAACCCACTCACACACCAGGCTTTCCAGCTCGGGATACATTGGCTGCCAACCACATCCAACCTTACGCCTTTTAGCCATTCCACTCTCCGCTTTCTCACTCAGGTTAGTGTATTCTGCACGCCATTTTTGGAACAGTCGGTGATCCAATATCTTCTCCTTGCAGAACTCCACTACATTTTTGCCCCAAGATTCTTCAACCATGGCTTTTTTATACTCCACAGAGTAGCTCTTCCTTTTACTCGGACCGGAACCACTCATGTCTGGGGGGCAAAAATATAGCGTATAAGCATTGCTTATGGTTCCGTATCACAGTCACCCATACAGTCCCATAGAGTATCCCACAGCAGCCTGCCATACAGAAGGGTTGCTGCCATTACAGTACGGTATCTCACAGCCTGCCATTGTACAGTATCCCACAGCCTGCCATTATTGTACAGTATCCCACAGCCTGCCATTATTGTACAGTAATCCCACAGCCTGCCATTGTACAGTATCCCACAGCCTGCCATTGTACAGTATCCCACAGCCTGCCATTGTACAGTATCCCACAGCCTGCCATTACGGTATGGTACAGTATCCCACAGCCATTGCTTACCGGATGGCGATTCCTCTGCGGTGCGGGACAGGGCAGGACAGGCTTCTTCCTCGTGCAGGGGGACACTGACCAATGAGCGGTGACGTCAGGGCGGCGGCCGGGCTCACAGAAGCCGCTGGGCCAATCAGAGAGGCCCTGACTTCTGCCCGGGGGACACAGGGGGACACAGGCACCGGTATGTTAAACCTAATGCATTATACCGGTACCGGACAACGTCTTACTTTCGGGGCACCGCTGATCCGCTATGTCTTATAAACGGGGGATGTCTTACATTAGGCATCCCCCATTATTCCCCTAGTACGTCTTACATTCGGGGGTGTCTTATATTCGGGGAAAGACGGTAAATACCTGACAGGAGACTGTACAGTCTATATCTACAATAATATATACCTGACAGGAGCCCGTACAGTCTATATCTACAATAATATATACCTGACAGGAGCCCATACAGTCTGTATCTACAGTAATATATACCTGACAGGAGCCCATACAGTCTATATCTACAATAATATATACCTGACAGGAGCCCGTACAGTCTATATCTACAATAATATATACCTGACAGGAGCCATACAGTCTGTATCTACAGTAATATATACCTGACAGGAACCCATACAGTCTATATCTACAATAATATATACCTGACAGGAGCCCATACTGTCTATATCTACAATAATATATACCTGACAGGAGCCCATACAGTCTATATCTACAATAATATATACCTGACAGGAGCCCGTACAGTCTATATCTACAATAATATATACCTGACAGGAGCCCATACAGTCTATATCTACAATAATATATACCTGACAGGAACCCATACAGTCTGTATCTACAATAATATACACCTGACAGGAGCCATACAGTCTATATCTACAATAATATATACCTGACCGGAGCCCATACAGTCTATATCTACAATAATATATACCTGACAGGAGCCCGTACAGTCTATATCTATAATAATATATACCTGACAGGAGCCCGTACAGTCTATATCTACAATAATATATACCTACTACCCTAGTCAAATTATCAATAGTAATGCTCACCACAAATAAGTACAAAAATCCAAGATCACCTCCAATTGGAGTACAGATCAACACCAGAGCATTTCAAATGGTAAAATATAATTACTTTTATTAATACAAATATCAAAACATTAAAAGACATACAAGTTTCCAAGATCAGTGCAAAAAGAGAGGGACCTGCAACTCCCATTATATGTATTTTTTTGCTGCATGGTATAGAACCTCATAGCTAATAAGCAATCAGTTGATGTATGCTCCTGGAAAGCTATACTATAAATGTCTGCTGTTTACTCAAACATGCAGAGTATAATGACTACACAGCACAAGCTCATCGGTTCAGATAAACCAAAGTTATAAAATAACATCCATGGTATACCTATGTAAACTAGTTAGCATTAGAGCTACTGAGGCCATTACCTGAATCCTGGCAGCGTTAATAATCCCTCCACCCCGACATGCACGTTTCGCTCCCAGCTTCCTCGGGGGGCGTGTCTAAGCAATGGGTGTGTTGAGTTTAAATACCAGCCTCAGCCAATCAGAAAGAATCTGTCTTCCATGCTTCAGCCAATGAATCAAACCCTTTCAAAAAGCACTATAGGGATGGTTGTATGGCGCATGTGCCGATCGCGCTCTACTCCACTTCACTAAAAGACATCCTGCCGCGGTCATAATGAACAGCCTCCTATCCCCCATCATCCAGTTGACGATGAGGGATGAACACCGTCAGTGTAACTGCCCACGGCATGCATGTCAGGAGGGTGCCGAACCGCGCATGCGCACTCCAATCCCATACTGCTCATATCATTGGCCCACATAACTAAACGGTTGAAGCGAAATTCAGTATATTAGTCATTGTAAAGCCTAAATGATCATTGTGCGTAAACATAATCACTATAATAACCTGAGCAAAGGGATTTCACAATATGAAAGTATTTGATATAAAAATATGTTGTTAAGTGTCGCGCAAATACCCACTAACTCTTCTCACAAAATTCGAAAGGACAAATATACATGCATAACACTTCAAAATGTCCATCAAAATATGCCCCATACTAAATGTGCATAATTATTACAAAGAATGTACAAAATTATCAATCACCAAACTACCGACAAAAAATGTCTGGAAATCCCAAGATACTATATTCTGAACCAAACCGTTGTGAAAAAATGATCAAAGTCCACCACATATAAAAAGCAGGAAGAAATCCTACATAGATGATTCTGTATAAATCCGTTTTCAGTATGGCTGCACTCGGATGGATTCCGATATCTTGCTTGTAGATTTTTCCCAGACTCTTCTTACATCATGGATAAAGCTCAGATAAAAGCAGGAAGAAATTCTGCGTAGATGATCCTGTATAAATGCCGTTTTTAGTATGGCTGCACTCGGATGGATTCCGATATCTTGCTTATTGGTTTTAACCCCAAACTCTTCTTTCATCATGGATGAGGCTCATATCAAAGCAGGAAGAAATTCTGCATAGATGATCCTGTTTAAATGCCGTTTTTAGCATGGCTGCACTCGGATGGATTCCGATATCTTGCTTATTGGTTTTAACCCCAAACTCTTCTTTCGTCATGGATGAGGCTCATACCAACAAACCCAAAATAAAACAGAAAAATGTAAGTACAACAATAACAGAAACAATAAAAACACCCAAACCCTAAAAATGATCAGGAGAAAACCCAATAATAACCTATAGAAACGCACCAAAACCAGCATTTTCATTAAGACCTTGAGGTTGCAAAGTACCCAATTTAAATATCCACCTACACTCCAATCTGGCAAGTTCTTTACCTAAATCCCCCCCTCAAGAGTTTAATACAATGCTGTCAATACCTTTAATTTTCAGCAACTGTGCCTTGCACCCATGGTATCTTTTAAAGTGTCTGGGTAATGTTTTGAGAACACTCTCATCTTCCACTGTTTTGGCCTTTTCTATATCTAAGCAATGCTCTCTGGTGCGAATTTTCAATTCACGGGTGGTTAGGCCCACATACACTTTATTACACGGGCATGTAGCATGATATATATTACCCCTTTACTTGAACATGTTAAATGTCTTCGGATTTCAAAAGATTTAGAACCATTGAAATTCTTAAAAGTATTAGCCCTAATCCAGTGGCGTAGCAACTGTTTGTGGCGCCCGGGGCGGTCGAAAAATTTGCCGCCCCTTTGGTCGTTGATAATTCGGAAGCATCCGAAGAGCCCACACTACACTCAAAGATCTAATTTTTAGTCTGCTACTAACTCTGCTATTATTTCTAAATTTCTAGACTTTCAACTTCTTGCAGTTCTCTATATGTATGTATTAGCTTGATGATGCTGGATGAAGACCTAATGGCTTTTTTTAATACTAATTTTTAATAATGTGACAGAAAAAAAAACAGAAAGTACAAATTATTTTGGCGGACAGGGGGCGGACACTGACAGCTTGGGGTCCCTGTGCAAGAAATGTGTCCGGGCCCCCCTCCTTTTATGGCGTCAAAGCTACGTGTGTGTATATATACATATATATATAGATTATTGATGTTATATAGCCACACACACACATACAGGTATATATTACATAGTCTCCTTTATTATGTATATCCCAATCCCCCACACCCCTCATTGTCCTCCTCCCCTCGCATCCCATTATTGTCCTCTCCCCCACCTCCATCATTTTCTTCTCCACCACTATCTTTGCTTTCTCCCCCACCACTCCCATCATTGCCCATTCCACCACCTCCATCATTTCCTCCTCCTCCACCACCCCCATTTATTGCCCTTTCCACCACCACCATCATTGCATTCTCACCCACAACCCCATCATTGCCCTCTCGACCATCACCCCATCATTGTCTTCTCCCCATCACTGCCTTCTCCATCACCCCATCACTGCCTTCTCCCCATCACTCCCATCATTGCCTGCTCCATCACCCCATCACTCCCATCATTGTCTGCTCCATCACCCCATCATTGCCTGCTCCATCACCCCCATCATTGCCTGCTCCATCACGCCATCACTCCCATCACTGCCTTCTCCATCACCCCATCACTGCCTTCTCCATCACCCCATCACTGCCTTCTCCATCACCCCCATCATTGCCTGCTCCATCACCCCATCACTCCCATCATTGCCTTCTCCATCACCCCATCACTGCCTTCTCCATCACCCCATCACTGCCTTCTCCATCACCCCATCACTGCCTTCTCCATCACCCCATCACTGCCTTCTCCATCACCCCATCACTGCCTGCTCCATCACCCACATCATTGCCTGCTCCATCACCCCCATCACTCCCATCATTGTCTGCTCCATCACCCCATCACTGCCTGCTCCATCACTCCCATAATTGTCTGCTCCATCACCCCATCATTGCCTGCTCCATCACCCCCATCACTCCCCTCACTGCCTGCTCCATCACCCCATCATTGTCTGCTCCATCACCCCATCATTGTCTGCTCTATCACCCCATCACTGCCTGCTCCATCACCCCATCATTGTCTGCTCCATCACCCCATCACTGCCTGCTCCATCACCCCATCACTGCCTGCTCCATCACCCCATCATTGTCTGCTCCATCACCCCATCACTGCCTTCTCCATCACCCCATCATTGTCTGCTCTATCACCCCATCACTGCCTGCTCCATCACCCCATCATTGTCTGCTCCATCACCCCATCACTGCCTGCTCCATCACCCCATCATTGTCTGCTCCATCACCCCATCATTGTCTGCTCCATCACCCCATCACTGCCTGCTCCATCTCCCCATCACTGCCTGCTCCATCACCCCCATCACTGCCTGCTCCATCACCCCCATCACTGCCTGCTCCATCACCGCATCACTGCCTTCTCCATCACCCCCATCACTGTCTGCTCCTTCACCCCATCACTGCCTTCTAGACCATCACTCCCATCACTGCCTGCTCCATCATACACACAGACATACACACAGACATACACACACAGAGACATACATACATACATACACACATACATACACACAAGACACCACCTCTCTCCTCTCACCTGTCCGCAGCATCGCCAGCGCTTCCTCCCTCACACAGCAGCGGCCGCTGAATGATGACGTCATTCAGCGGCGCTCCTCTGTGTGAAACAGGAAGCGCGGCCTCCGGGCAGGAAGCAGGACGGACCCTTGCCGCTCCGTTCCTGCTATTCACTCTTGCAGGCAGCGGAGCTGCCGTGATCGCATCGCTCCCTGCCCGCCGCTGCACTGCACTGCAGGGTGGAATTGCTGCTGCCGCGCCGCCCCCACACACATGCCGCCTGGGGCGGACCGCCCCCCCGCCCCCCCCACGCTACACCAGTGCCCTAATCAAATTAGCACAAGCCTTACATACTCCACATGGAAAAAAGCCCGGATTATCACACCTAGTGGATTTAATCTTTTTGTTGGATTCAAAGTGGCTGTGCACCAGACAATCACGTAATGTCCGCGAGCGTTTGGCTACCATTGAAGGATTTGGATCCAGAATTTTACTTAAGGTCGGGTCACTCAATAAAACATTCCAGTGTTTATTTAAAATATTCCTCAATTGACTCCATTGATCATGGAAAGTGGTTATAAACCTCACCTTGTTCCCTGATGAGCATCAGCATCTGATGATGGAGAGCTTTCTACGACTGTATTTCGCAAAAAAACAGCTACTAATTCCCTCTTGCATGCGGAATCCTTTCATCCAAAAACTATGATACAAGGAATTCCGATTGGCCAATTTTTACGTATTAAACGCATTTGCTCAGATGACCATCAGTTCGAATTACAAGCCAAAGAGTTATCACAACGTTTCAGAGAACGCAACTATAGCCATAGGAGTATTCGCAAAGGTTACAATAGAGCAAAACAGACGCCGAGGGATTCTCTGTTGTGTAGGGCACAGAATAATCACTCATCAGGGAACAAGGTGAGGTTTATAACCACTTTCCATGATCAATGGAGTCAATTGAGGAATATTTTAAATAAACACTGGAATGTTTTATTGAGTGACCCGACCTTAAGTAAAATTCTGGATCCATATCCATCAATGGTAGCCAAATGCTCGCGGACATTACGTGATTGTCTGGTGCACAGCCACTTTGAATCCAACAAAAAGATTAAATCCACTAGGTGTGATAATCCTGGCTTTTTTCCCTGTGGAGTAGGTAAGGCTTGTGCTAATTTGATCAGGGCTAATACTTTTAAGAATTTCAATGGTTCTAAATCTTTTGAAATCCGAAGACATTTAACATGTTCAAGTAAAGGGGTAATATATCATGCCATATGCCCGTGTAATAAAGTGTATGTGGGCCTAACCACCCGTGAATTGAAAATTCGCACCAGAGAGCATTGTTTAGATATAGAAAAGGCCAAAACAGTGGAAGATGAGAGTGTTCTCAAAACATTACCGAGACACTTTAAAAGATACCATGGGTGCAAGGCACCACCCTACCCGCGTCCTCCGTTCTGCTGATGACCTGAGGTTAGTATCCTCAATAGTCAGAACCTCCCACTCCCGTCTCCAAGACTTTACACGTGCCGCGCCAATTCTTTGGAATGCACTTCCCAGGTCAATACGATTAGTCCCCAATCCCCACAATTTTAAGCGTGTCCTGAAAACGCATTTATTCAGACTGGCCTATCGCCTCAACACATTAACCTAATCTATCCCTGTGTGGCACAGCCAAAAGTTTTACCATAACCAGGTTCCCCGCATCATGTTCCCACATGCTTTATGCATCCATTAGCCCTCTGTGTCTGTACTGTTACACACTTAACATTATGGCTGGTCCATACAATCAGGGCAACTGTTACCACCCACCTTTCGTGTCTACCTCTTTCCTCATAGACTGTAAGCTTGCGAGCAGGGCCCTCATTCCTCTTGGTATTTGTTATAATCTACTGTATGTGATTATTGTTATGCTGTAATGTCTATTGTCTGTACAAATCCCCTCTGAAACGTAAAGTGCTGTGGAATATGTCGGCGCTATAAAAATAAAATTTATTATTATTATTATTAAGGCACAGTTGCTGAAAATTAAAGGTATTGACAGCATTGTATTAAACTCTAGAGGGGGGGATTTAGGTAAAGAACTTGCCAGATTGGAGTGTAGGTGAATATTTAAATTGGGTACTTTGCAACCTCAAGGTCTTAATGAAAATGCTGGTTTTGGTGCGTTTCTATAGGTTATTATTGGGTTTTCTCCTGATCATTTTTAGGGTTTGGGAGTTTTTATTGTTTCTGTTATTGTTGTACTTACATTTTTCTGTTTTATTTTGGGTTTGTTGGTATGAGCCTCATCCATGACGAAGGAAGAGTTTGGGGTTAAAACCAATAAGCAAGATATCGGAATCCATCCGAGTGCAGCCATGCTAAAAACGGCATTTAAACAGGATCATCTATGCAGAATTTCTTCCTGCTTTGATATGAGCCTCATCCATGACGAAAGAAGAGTTTGGGGTTAAAACCAATAAGCAAGATATCGGAATCCATCCGAGTGCAGCCATACTAAAAACGGCATTTATACAGGATCATCTACGCAGAATTTCTTCCTGCTTTTATCTGAGCTTTATCCATGACGTAAGAAGAGTCTGGGAAAAATCTACAAGCAAGATATCGGAATCCATCCGTGTGCAGCCATACTGAAAACGGATTTATACAGAATCATCTATGTAGGATTTCTTCCTGCTTTTTATATGTGGTGGACTTTGATCATTTTTTCACAACGGTTTGGTTCAGAATATAGTATCTTGGGATTTCCAGACATTTTTTGTCGGTAGTTTGGTGATTGATAATTTTGTACATTCTTTGTAATAATTATGCACATTTAGTATGGGGCATATTTTGATGGACATTTTGAAGTGTTATGCATGTATATTTGTCCTTTCGAATTTTGTGAGAAGAGTTAGTGGGTATTTGCGCGACACTTAACAACATATTTTTATATCAAATACTTTCATATTGTGAAATCCCTTTGCTCAGGTTATTATAGTGATTATGTTTACGCACAATGATCATTTAGGCTTTACAATGACTAATATACTGAATTTCGCTTCAACCGTTTAGTTATGTGGGCCAATGATATGAGCAGTATGGGATTGGAGTGCGCATGCGCGGTTCGGCACCCTCCTGACATGCATGCCGTGGGCAGTTACACTGACGGTGTTCATCCCTCATCGTCAACTGGATGATGGGGGATAGGAGGCTGTTCATTATGACCGCGGCAGGATGTCTTTTAGTGAAGTGGAGTGGAGCGCGATCGGCACATGCGCCATACAACCATCCCTATAGTGCTTTTTGAAAGGGTTTGATTCATTGGCTGAAGCATGGAAGACAGATTCTTTCTGATTGGCTGAGGCTGGTATTTAAACTCAACACACCCATTGCTTAGACACGCCCCCCCGAGGAAGCTGGGAGCGAAACGTGCATGTCGGGGTGGAGGGATTTTTCTCCCAGGGGACTTCTATTAACGCTGCCAGGATTCAGGTAATGGCCTCAGTAGCTCTAATGCTAACTAGTTTACATAGGTATACCATGGATGTTATTTTATAACTTTGGTTTATCTGAACCGATGAGCTTGTGCTGTGTAGTCATTATACTCTGCATGTTTGAGTAAACAGCAGACATTTATAGTATAGCTTTCCAGGAGCATACATCAACTGATTGCTTAGTAGCTATGAGGTTCTATACCATGCAGCAAAAAAATACATATAATGGGAGTTGCAGGTCCCTCTCTTTTTGCACTGATCTTGGAAACTTGTATGTCTTTTAATGTTTTGATATTTGTATTAATAAAAGTAATTATATTTTACCATTTGAAATGCTCTGGTGTTGATCTGTACTCCAATTGGAGGTGATCTTGGATTTTAATAATATATACCTGACAGGAGCCCGTACAGTCTGTATCTACAATAATATATACCTGACAGGAGCCCATACAGTCTATATCTACAATAATATATACCTGACAGGAGCCCGTACAGTCTGTATCTACAATAATATATACCTGACAGGAGCATGTACAGTCTATATCTACAATAATATATACCTGACAGGAGCCCATACAGTCTATATCTACAATAATATATACCTGACAGGAGCCCGGACAGTCTATATCTACAATAATATATACCTGACAGGAGCCCGTACAGTCTGTATCTACAGTAATATATACCTGACAGGAGCCCGTACAGTCTGTATCTACAGTAATATATACCTGACAGGAGCCCGTACAGTCTGTATCTACAATAATATATACCTGACAGGAGCCTGTACAGTCTGTATCTACAATAATATATACCTGACAGGAGCCCATACAGTCTGTATCTACAATAATATATACCTGACAGGAGCCCGTACAGTCTGTATCTACAATAATATATACCTGACAGGAGTCCGTACAGTCTATATCTACAATAATATATACCTGACAGCGGCCCGTACAGTCTATATCTACAATAATATATACCTGACAGGAGCCCATACAGTCTATATCTACAATAATATATACCTGACAGCGGCCCATACATTCTGTATCTACAATAATATATACCTGACAGGAGCCCATACAGTCTATATCTACAATAATATATACCTGACAGGAGCCCATACAGTCTATATCTACAATAATATATACCTGACAGGAGCCCATACATTCTGTATCTACAATAATATATACCTGACAGCGGCCCATACATTCTGTATCTACAATAATATATACCTGACAGCGGCCCATACAGTCTGTATCTACAATAATATATACCTGACAGGAGCCCATACAGTCTGTATCTACAATAATATATACCTGACAGGAGCCCATAAAGTCTGTATCTACAATAATATATACCTGACAGGAGCCCATACAGTCTATATCTACAATAATATATACCTGACAGCGGCCCATACATTCTGTATCTACAATAATATATACCTGACAGCGGCCCATACAGTCTGTATCTACAATAATATATACCTGACAGCGGCCCATACAGTCTGTATCTACAATAATATATACCTGACAGCGGCCCATAAAGTCTGTATCTACAATAATATATACCTGACAGGAGCCCGTACAGTCTGTATCTACAATAATATATGCCTGACAGCGGCCCATACAGTCTGTATCTACAATAATATATACCTGACAGGAGCCCATACAGTCTGTATCTACAATAATATATACCTGACAGGAGCCCGTACAGTCTATATCTACAATAATATATGCCTGACAGCGGCCCATACAGTCTGTATCTACAATAATATATACCAGACAGGAGCCCATACAGTCTGTATCTACAATAATATATACCTGACAGGAGCCCGTACAGTCTATATCTACAATAATATATACCTGACAGCGGCCCATACAGTCTGTATCTACAATAATATATACCTAACAGGAGCCATACAGTCTGTATCTACAATAATATATACCTGACAGCGGCCCATACAGTCTGTATCTACAATAATATATACCTGACAGGAGCCCATACAGTCTGTATCTACAATAATATATACCTGACAGGAGCCCGTACAGTCTATATCTACAATAATATATACCTGACAGCGGCCCATACAGTCTGTATCTACAATAATATATACCTAACAGGAGCCATACAGTCTGTATCTACAATAATATATACCTGACAGCGGCCCATACAGTCTGTATCTACAATAATATATACCTGACAGCGGCCCATACAGTCTGTATCTACAATAATATATACCTGACAGGAGTCCGTACAGTCTATATCTACAATAATATATACCTGACAGGAGCCGTACAGTCTATATCTACAATAATATATACCTGACAGGAGCCGTACAGTCTGTATCTACAATAATATATACCTGACAGGAGCCGTACAGTCTGTATCTACAATAATCTATACCTGACAGGAGCCCGTACAGTCTATATCTACAATAATATATACCTGACAGGAACCCGTACAGTCTATATCTACAATAATATATACCTGACAGGAGCCCGTACATGACACTAGAATGTATGTGCTCCTTCAAGGTATAAATGATTAAAGCCAGCAGAAAATATGGCCTCCTTCCAGGTCCTAACTGCAGCCCATACAGTCTAGCCGGCTCACTACTGAAGATGCTAGACTGTATGGGCTCCTGTCAGGTATATATTATTGTAGATATAGGATGTACATACTCCTGTCTGCTATCTTCAAGAAACTATACCTGGAAGGAGCCCATACAGTCTAGCATCTTCAGTAGTGAGCCGGCTAGACTGTATGGGCTGCAGTTAGGACCTGGAAGGAGGCCATATTTTCGGCTGGCTTTAATAATTTATACCTTGAAGGAGCACATACAGTCTAGGCTGTAGACGTTGTTAAACTGCACAGATCCAGTCAGTCCCACCATTCAACATCAGAGACGCTCTCACAAATCACTTAACCATCTGCTCACTCTTTCTATCCTCCTCCTAGTCGCAGGAGACATTGCTCCCAACCCTGGTCCCCCATGTTATAGAAAGTCAAACCCCCCAGCTGCTACACTCAGAAACCCCTCTAATCTTATTAATATTCCCTGCATGCCATCTGTCTCTCTTAATTGTGCACTTTGGAATTCTCGCTCAGTGTGTAACAAACTCTCCTTCATCCATGACTTTTTCCTTTCTAATTCTCTTAACCTCCTGGCTCTTACTGAAACCTGGATCCAGCAGTCAGACACGACCGCTGCTGCTGCTCTTTCATACGGGGGGGCTTCACTTCTCTCATACCCCAAGATCAGACAATAGAGCTGGTGGAGGCGTTGGTCTGCTCCTATCACCAAAATGTACCTTTCAGGTTATCCCTCAAGTACCCTCACTTGTCTTCCCTTCTTTTGAGGTCCATGCCGTCAGACTCTACACCCCCTTCTCCATGCGAGTGGCGGTGGTGTATCGTCCTCCCGGCCCCTTCCATCAGTTCCTGGATCATTTTGCCACTTGGCTTCCACATTTTCTCTCCTGTGACATCCCTACCCTCATCATGGGAGATTTCAACATCCCCATTGCTCTTCCCCTCTCCCCATCTGCTACTCACCTTTTATCTCTAACCTCCTCATTTGGCCTTTCGCAGCTTACTAATTCTCCAACGCATGAAGACGGAAACTCCCTCGACTTGGTCTTCTCTCGGCTTTGTGCAGTGGATGATTTTGCAAACTCCCCTCTCCGGCTCTCTGACCACAATCTTCTTTCATTCTCTATCAAGAACTGCCAGGCCGCTCAGGTCACCCCCACTGTCCAGACTTATAGAAACATACAGGCCATTAACACCCAGAAACTTATGAAGAACTTGCAGTCTTCATTGGCCCCTATCTCCTCCCTCTCATGTCCTGATTCTGCACTGAAGAATTACAATGAAACACTTCAAACTGCCCTGGATGAATTTGCACCCCCTATAAATAGAACACCACAACGCAGACGGCGACAACCCTGGCACACGGTGCAAACACGTTTCCTGCAGCGGTGCTCCAGGTGCGCCGAACGTCTGTGGAGAAAATCCAATCTACCCGAAGATTTCATCCATTTTAAGTTTATGCTTAGAACATACAACACTGCCCTTCACCTCTACAAACAAACCTATTTCAACACCCTCATCACCTTACTGTCCAATAACCCGAAACGTCTCTTTGACACTTTTCATTCTCTACTCAACCCAAGAGTACAGGCCCCAACCACGGAGCTCCGAGCTGACGATCTGGCCAATTACTTCAAAGAAAAAATTGACCAGATCCGACAGGAAATTATCTCCCAATCACCTCATACCATGCACTGTCCTCCCTCCCCCACTGCATCTAACTCACTCTCTGATTTTGAACCAGTCACAGAAGAAGAAGTAAGCAGGCTCCTTGCATCTTCTCGCCCAACTACTTGCACCAGTGACCCATTTCCGTCACAGCTCCTCCAGTCCCTTTCCCCTGCTGTCACCCCTCACCTAACTAAAATATTTAACCTCTCTCTCTATTCTGGTATTTTTCCCTCCTCATTTAAGCATGCCATCATACATCCACTACTTAAAAAAACATCCCTAGACCAAAACTGTGCCACTAACTATAGACCTGTCTCTAATCTTCCCTTCATCTCTAAACTCCTGGAACGCCTGGTCCACTCCCGTCTTATCCGCTATCTCTCAGAAAACTCTGTTCTCGACCCTCTCCAATCCGGTTTCCGCTCTTTACACTCCACTGAAACTGCCCTCACTAAAGTCTCTAATGATCTGCTAACAGCTAAATCAAATGGTCATTACTCCATGCTAATTCTCTTGGATCTCTCTGCAGCATTCGACACTGTGGATCATCAGCTCCTCCTCACTATGCTCCATTCCATTGGCCTCAAGGACACCGTTCTCTCCTGGTTCTCCTCCTATCTCTCCGACCGCTCCTTTACTGTTTCTTTTGCCGGTTCCTCCTCCTCTCACCTTCCCCTTACTGTTGGGGTTCCTCAAGGATCGGTTCTAGGCCCCCTCCTCTTCTCCTTGTACACTGCCCCTATTGGTCAAACAATCAGTAGATTTGGTTTCCAGTACCATCTCTATGCTGATGACACCCAATTATACGCTTCTTCTCCTGACATCACGCCAGCCTTTCTAGAAAACACTGGCGATTGTCTAAACGCTGTGTCTAATATCATGTCCTCACTATATCTGAAACTGAACCTGTCAAAGACTGAACTCCTGGTGTTTCCTCCCTCTACTAATGTACCTATACCCGACATTGCCATTTCCGTGTGTGGTTCCACTATTACTCCCCAGCAACATGCCCGCTGTCTTGGGGTCATACTTGATTCCGAGCTTTCCTTTGCCCCCCACATTCGATCACTGGCTCGCTCTTGTCATCTGCACCTCAAAAACATTTCTAGAATTCGACCTTTTCTTACTTTTGACTCTGCAAAAACTCTTACTGTTTCTCTTATTCATTCTCGTCTCGACTATTGTAACTCTCTTCTAATCGGTCTCCCTCTTACCAAACTCTCCCCTCTCCAATCTGTCTTGAATGCTGCAGCCAGGATCATATTCCTCGCCAATCGTTACACCGATGCCTCTACCTTGTGCCAGTCATTACACTGGCTACCCATCCACTCCAGAATTCAGTATAAACTTATTACCCTCACTCACAAAGCCCTCCATGGCTCAGCACCACCCTACATCTCCTCCCTTGTTTCAGTATACCACCCTACCCGCGCCCTCCGTTCTGCTGATGACCTGAGGTTAGCATCCTCAATAATCAGAACCTCCCACTCCCGTCTCCATGACTTTACTCGTGCCGCACCAATTCTTTGGAATGCACTTCCCAGGTCAATACAATTAGTCTCCAATCCCCACAATTTTAAGCGTGCCCTGAAAATGCATTCATTCAGACTGGCCTACCGCCTCAACACATTAACCTAATCTATCCCTGTGTGGCAGAGCCAAAAGTTTTACCATAACCAGATTCCCCGCATCATGTTCCCACATGCTTTATGCATCCATTAGCCCTCTGTGTCTGTACTGTTACACACTTAGCATTATGGCTGGTCCATACAATCAGGGTAACTGTTACCACCCACCTTTCGTGTCTACCTCTTTCCTCATAGACTGTAAGCTTGCGAGCAGGGCCCTCATTCCTCTTGGTATTTGTTATAATCTATGTGATTATTGTTATGCTGTAATGTCTATTGTCTGTACAAATCCCCTCTGAAATGTAAAGTGCTGCGGAATATGACGGCGCTATAGAAATAAAAGTTATTATTATATTATTATTATAGGCTCAACCCTAATTCCAAGTCTGCTGAAGGACCTCTGCTGACGTCATGCCCATGTGACCAGAAAGGGCGGTGCCTCTTCCTCCATAGAGCAGAGCAAGAGCAGAGAGAAAGCTGTGGGTGTCATGGCGGGAATGGGAGCTTTTTGTGCAGATTTGGAGTGTTTTGGGGGGTTATTCTCCATAGGGCACATGTCATAGCGGGATTTGGAGTGTTTTGGGGTTACAGATCAGGTAAGTGGATGTTCATGCAGGAGCTGGGAGTCTGCCTGGGGAGAAGGGGAGATGTTGCTTGCATGGAGCTGCATGGGCATGCTGGAGGGGGGTCTGCCTGGGGAGATGGGGGTGATGTTGCTTGCATGGGGCTGCTTATGCATGCTGGAGGGGGTTCTGGCTAGGGAGAAGGGAGTGATGTTGCTTGCATGGGGCTGCATGTGCATGCTGGAGGGCGGGCTGCCTGGGGAGAACAGGGTGATGATGCTTGCATGGGGCAGCATGCTGGAGGGGGTCTGCCTGAGAGAAGGGGGTGATGCTGCTTGCATGGAGCTGCATGTGCATGCTGGAGGGGAGTCTGCCTTGGCAGAAGGGGGTGATGTTGCTTGCATGGGGCTGCATGTGCATGCTGGGGGGTCTGCCTGGGGAGAAGTGAGTGATGATGCTTACATGGGGCTGCATTCTGGAGGGGGTCTGCCTGGGAGAAGGGGGTGATGCTTGCATGGGGCTGCATGTGCATGCTGGAGGGGGGACTGCCTGTGGAGAAGGGGGTGATGCTTGCATGGGGCTGCATGTGCATGCTGGAGGGGGGACTGCCTGTGGAGAAGGGGGTGATGCTTGCATGAGGCTGCATGTGCATGCTGGAGGGGGGTCTGCCTGGGGAGAAGGGGGTGATGTTGCTTGCATGGGGCTGCGTGTGCATGCTGGAGGGGGGACTGCCTGTGGAGAAGGGGGTGATGCTTGCATGGGGCTGCGTGTGCATGCTAAAGGGGGGGTCTACCTGGGGAGAAGGGGGTGATGTTGCTTGCATGGGATTGCATGGTGTGAGTCTGCCTGGGGAAGTGGGTGTAGGTTGCATGGGACTGCGTGCTCGGGGTCTGCCTAGGGAAGTGCACTGCCGCACGCCCTGCCGGGTGCGCTGCCGCTGTAACCAAGGGTTTCCCCCCGGCGCTGCATCTTTAAGGCTAGGGCCCCCCTGTTTTGGTGGCTGTGACGTGGTAGTGGGCTTCATACAGTCTGATCAGAATGTAAAGTAATAACCTCATGTTCAGGCTGTACATTTTAGCTGATGGGCATTAGATCACGGTGTGAATATTGGGAGGGGTGGCCATGTCTTTTTGTACAACTTAGGCAGGATTTTTCTTACATAAATGTCTTTGTTTTCTTCTAGGTGTTGTGGGTTTCCTCCATCTTCTTTCACCGTGCCCTCCACAGTAGTGACCTCTTTGGATGCCAATTCATCATTTGTCATCTCTCCACCAAGTGGAGTGCTGGTGCCTCCACCATCCATGTTCTGCCAAAATAGGTGTGACCCAGAGCCCCTCCGATGTCCTATAGATGAGTCTAAGATCTCTGAAATTACCCTCCCCTCTTCCGACGGCTTGCTAGGGTTGGTCCTGTGGGGGTCTACCACCTTTTGATTTCCTTTATCCAATATTTAGTTCTCACCTTTACCATATTTGCCTTACATACTGTCTATACTTTGATGCTTCTCTATGTCTTTTTTTCGGGGCTTTGTTTTATGTTATTTTTTGTTTTTTGGGTCATCCTAGGACGAATTATCTATGGCACAGGGCCCACCTAGATACCCTTCCCTTTACCCACGCTCGTGTCCTATAGTGTATTCAATGAGAAATGAATTTTGTGTTAAGTAACGCAATACAATTTCTCCTACGTCTCATTGGGGGACACAGACAGTGGGTGTTATGCTGCTTGCTACTAGGAGCACACTAAGTAAACCAGAAAAAAGTTAACTCCTCCCGTGCAGTATACACCCTCTCACTGGATGAGATCTCTCCAGTTCTTGCTTAGTGTTTGTAGGAGGCACTTGGATCTGACTTCAGACCCCACCATTTTTATTTTCCTTTTTGATTTTTCTGTAAATTTTTATTTTTTAATTAACGGATTGAAGGGGGCGACTGTTCCTTTCTACGCCCCGCTCTCCCCCGAACCAACAACAGGCAAGCACGCGGAGTATACCTCCCCGTATACTTTCCTGCGATGAATAGGGCTGATTCCTCTCGCGATGGTTCCTTTACTGTCCCGGTAATCCACAGGTACGAGGGCCCGAGGAGGGCTCTGGAGCGCGACAGACGAAGCATGGAATGCAATGGAAAAGACTGGAACAGCGCTTCCGAATTCCCTGAATCAACCCCATAGCTCTCCATCCCCCTGCCCATAGGGAGGGTCGATTGAGCATACCCCTTTAAGAACTCCTCCAGCTCTGCTACATCAGCCCAGGAGGATGAGAAGACCTGCATGGATGGCCCCCGGACAGTGTGGCCGGCCTGAGCACTGGAGTTAGAGGTATGGGGTCGGGTCCTGTCTCCCGGGAGAGGTGCTGACTTTGTCTCAGCGGAGGTGCACAGGCGAAGACCCCCCCCCCCCGCTCTCGTAGGCCAAAAATTTAGTCCCCTGCTTTTCCGGCCTACTACTAGGCCGCAATTTGAATAGCGCCACTCATGCTAGCGCCGCCGTCCCCCCTCCTTGGCGCCTCTCGTCCCTTACGAGACGCGCTATCTTAGTCTCGGGGGCCATGTCATTTACTTCAGCCTTCTCTGGACTCGGACTGTGAGGCGCGCACTCTGCCGGATATTGGGTGACACCACAGGGCCACCGCTATTCCTGCCGGGGATGCAGCATAGGACTGGGGTAAGCTGCATCTGCCCTCAGCAAAGCTTAACCCCTTCCTGGCACATTCCCTGCAGCTGCAGACCAGACTCTGCTTTTAACCCTTTCAGGAGCGCTATGTCTCAATCTAAGGAGGCTAAACGGGCTGCTAAGAAGCACACCGCGTTTTTTGCCTTGTGTACCACTTGCAAGAATGCCTTGCCCAGTGCCCAGACTAATTCGTTATGCATGGGCTGTGACCCGGCCTGCGCTCAAACGTCCCTTGCCGCTGCTGACGGACTTCCTGCGTTTAATCCCCCTGAGTGGGCTGCGTCCCTGTCACAGTCGGTGGAGTCACTGACCCAGGCTACAGACTCACTCCGGGAGACCTCTTTAAGTCAGAAAGCATCTTTACCTCCCGAGGAGGGCTCTGGCGACGGCCGGGAACTGTCCACCAGCAGGGGCCGTACTCGTTCAAGGGATGGTCAGGTCTCTAGAAAGCGGACCCATGACACGTCCCCTAGTTACGCTCCCGCTTCAGCATCGGCGAATTCTGTCTCTCGCTCTCCCTCTCCTTATGTTCGCAGTGAGCACGACTCTGAATTCGAATCTGACACGTCAGTCCCTCAGAATCCCCCAAATGACCAAGAGTCGCTTGATTCTCTTATAGAATCAGTCAACAGAATTCTGGAGTTGGATGAGGAAAATATTCCCGCTCCAGCACACGCTATCTCATTTAAGAGAACCAAACGTGTATGCAGGTTATTTACCAGCCATCCGGAGTTTAAGGACATTGTCCAGAAACATAGGGATCGGCCACATAAGCGGTTCACAGGGCAAAAGTCTACTGAGGCTAAATACCCTTTTGTTCCAGACCTAATGAAGGATTGGTTACAGTCCCCTTCGGTGGACGCTCCTATCCATTTCTGAGGGCTCCTCAGTCAGAAACCCCTCCGATCGTCAAATTGACTACCTTGCCCGCTCAGTTTTTGAACCTTCAGGAGTGGTGCTTTTTCCATCTTTTGCGGCGACTTGGGTCACTAAGGCAATGGCCGCTTGGGCATAAGTCTTAATTACAACCTTCCAGGGCACCAATCTTCCACCCGGAGGCAACCAGTGTCACCAGGCAGATAATTCACGCAGCAGACTTTGTAGTGGATGCTTCTTTAGATGCCGCCAATTGCGCTGCTCAAACTGCCGGGCAGATGCCACATCTAAAAGATTGTTGACTTCTCTGCCCTATCAAATCGGTCGTCTTTTTGGAGAGAAACTGGACCAGCTCATTTCTGATACTACGGGGGGGAAAAAGTAAATTCCTTCCTCAACAAAAGGCTGTTCGGCCGTTTCGGAACCAATAGCCGACGCGTTTTCGATCTCTTCGCAACAACTCCAGTTGGTCCTCTTCTACCTTCTCTTCCGGTTCAGGTCGGTCCCCACGCGGAGACAGAGGATCCCAGATCTAACTGCTCTTGGAAGCCCAGGCCTAGGGCATCTGGATCTAGGGGAGCCAGATCTCATAGATCTTCTACGCAATGACTTGTTGCGGTATCCGGCGGACACCCACAAAGTAGGCGGTCGTCTACTTTCCTTCAGTCACACCTGGCTCGCATGTCGTCAACAACAAGCGGGTTAGGGAGCTGGTGGCCTCCGGATACAAGATAGAATTTTCTTCTCCCCCCCCCCCCCCCCCACAAGAAAAAGACAAGAGCCTTCCTTCGGGCTGTTCAGGCTCTGCAAAGGAACGGAATCATCACTCCGGTCCCTCAGCACGAAAGGTTCAAGGGTTTTTATTCAAACATTTTTGTGGTTCCAAAGAAGGACGGGACGATGTGGCCCATTCTGGATCTCAAACTGTTAAATCAGTTTGTCAAGGTACGGAGATTCCGAATGGAATCTCTCTGATCAGTTGTCGCTTCCATGGAAAAAGGAGAGTTCCTAGCATCCATCGACATCAAGGACGCTTACCTTCACATTCCGATCTGCCCGTCCCACCAGCATTTCCTGCATTTTGTAATTCACGAGGTACACTTCCAGTTCGTTGCCTTGCCCTTCGGACTCGCCACCGCCTCCAGGGTCTTTACCAAGGTCATGGCGGCTGTCATGGCCATTCTCCACTCTCGGGGAGTGGTGGTGTTACCATACCTGGACGACCTGCTCATCAAGGGTCCGTCCCTTCCAGCCTGCAAGGAATCCATGGATATAACAGTAAATACACTTTCTCGCCTGGGATGGCAGATAAACTTCGAAAAGTCTTTCCCAAAACCGGCTCAACAGATTTCCTTTTTAGGAATGATCTTGAACACTTCCCGCAGGTTGGTCATTCTCCCTCCAGAAAAGACCCAAGCCTTACAAAAGGCAGTGCGGACTCTTTCCCGACCGACTTCTCACACCATTCGTTTCACCATGAAAGATGGTGGCAGCGATTGAAGCAGTTCCATTCGCACAGTTCCATCTCCATCCCTTACAACATGCGTTTCTGTTAGCTTGGGACAAGGACCCGTTCTCCCTGGACCGTCGGTTCCTTCTTTCTGTCCCTGCGGGTCACATAAGCCCTCAAGTGGTGGACACTGAAGTCCTCCCTGAATCAAGGGAGGTCTTTTCTCCCAGTAAGATGGTTGGTAGTAAGTACCGACGTAAGTCTTCTAGGAATGGAGTGCGGTCTTTCGTCACCACACAGCACAGGGTCGTTGGTCAACTCAAGAGTCACGTCTCCCCATCAACATTTTGGAGATACAAGCAATCAGATTAGCTCTACGGAGTTTCCACCATCTCCTCGCAGGTCACCCATCAGGATCCAATCCGACAACGCCATGACTGTAGCGTATATCAACCGCCAGGGAGGTACTCTGAGCAGGATGGCCATGCACGAAGTGAGTCACATTCTCCATTGGGCCGAGATCAACCATTCGCCCATCTCAGCAATCCACATCCCGGGCGTAAAGAACTGGGCAGCAGATTTTCTCAGACACCAAGGCCTTGCCTCGGGAGAGTGGTCTCTTCATCCGGAAGTCTTTGAGAAGATTTGTCATTGTTGGGGGACTCCAGATGTGGATCTCATGGCCTCAAGACTAAACAGGTTCTTCGATTCATTGCCCGATCGTGTGATCCATGCACCATCGGAGCGGATGCCCTAGTTCTGCCGTGGCACCGGTTCCGGCTCCCGTACATCTTTCCCCCCTCTTCCCTTGCTTCCGAGGGTCATCAACAAGATCAGAATGGAGGGAGTACCAGTGATCCCAGTGGCGCCAGATTGGCCGCGCCGAGCATTGTACACAGAACTAATACAACTAGTCACCGACGTCCCCTGGCGACTTCCAGATCGCATAGATCTACTCTCACAGGGCTTGATTTACCACCAGGACTACGGGGCCCTGTCTTTGACGGCATGGCCGTTGAATCCTGGATTTTAGCACAGGCTGGGTTCTCTCACGACGTGATTTCCACCATGATTAGTGCTAGGAAGCCTGTGTCCATGTGCATCTATCACCTCACCTGGAAAACCGTGGTGCAAGGATCATGGTCGATCCCCTCTGGTGTTTTCCATTCCGGCCATATTGGAATTCCTTCAATCCGTATTAAAGTCAGGCCTCGCGCTTAGCTCGCTCAAGGGCCAAATTTCGACCTTGTCAGTGCTATTCCAACGCAAAATTGCCACCAAACTTTAGGTCAAGATGTTCATTCAGGGAGTTTCCCATGTGGGGCCTCCTTATAGAAGGCCATTAGAATCATGGGACCTTAACCTGGTTCTTACAGGAGGCTCCTTTAGAACCACTGCAGGACGTGCCACTGACCGTTCTCTCTTGGAAGGTGGTCTTTCTAGTGGCAATTACGTCAATTAGACAAGTTTCGGAATTGGCGGCCCTGTCCTGCCGTCCTCTGTTCCTGAATTTTCATCAGGACAAGGCAGTTCTTATGATGTCCCCATTCTTCCTGCCCAAAGTCGTCCCCTCTTTCCATCTCAATGAGGAAATTGTTTTGCCTTCCTTTTGTCCGTCAGCAGTCCATCGCATTGAGAAGGCCCTCCACACCCTGGATGTGGTGATGGCTCTGAGACGGTACATCTCCCGGACAGCTCCATTCCGCAAGTCAGATGCCCTGTTCATACTTCCAGAGGGCGCATAGGAAGGGTCTAGCCGCTTCAAAAGCAATGCTAGCCAGGTGGATTCGCTTGGCGATTCAGGAATCCTACAGTGTCAGGAACGCGCCTGTCCCAGCAGGGATTTAGGTAAACTCTACCCGCTCCGTGGGCGCCTCTTGGGCCATTCGGCTCCAGGCCTCGGCAGAACAGGTCTGCAAGGCTGCGACTTGGTCCAGTCTGCATACGTTTACAAAACATTACCAAATTTATTCTCAGGCCTCTGCAGACGCGTCCTGCAATCGGCAGTACCACAGTGTTGACTCAGTGGTACATGGGGTATTAGCAGATGTATGCTCCCCACCCAGGGACTGCTTTAGGACGTCCCACTGTCTGTGTCCCCCAATGAGGCGTAGGAGAAATAGGGATTTTTGTGTACTCACCGTAAAATCCATTTCTCTGAGCCAATCATTTGGGACACAGCACCCACCCTGTTTAGCCTATTGGCTTACTGTAGCATTCTTAGGTTTTGACATAGTTATGGTTATTGTTCACTGTTTATGCTCCTACTGCTTTTTTCACTGAACTGGAGAAATCTCATCCAGCGAGAGGGTGTATACTGCAGGGGAGGAGCTAACTTTTTTTCTGGTTTACTTAGTGTCCGCCTAGTGGCAAGCAGCATACCACCATACTGTCTGTGTCCCCCTCATCTTTCATCGTTTTTAAGAAATCTCAAGATGGAAGAGGCCAGGAGCCATTTGGTGAGCTGCATTTCTTGCTACATGTTCACAGACTTACCAGTGGAAAAGCCAAACTTCACATGCCACAAATGCAAGCTTGTGTCCCTGTTGGAGGAAAAGTTGCAAAATCTCGAAGAGAGGTTAGCTACGTTGAAGATCATTAAGGAAGGTGAAGAGTTCTTGGACAGAGCAGAATTATCTCTTCATGTTACAGAAAGAGAAGAAATTCGAAGTGCACCTGAAGAAACAGAGGAATGGAGACATGTGACCCAGAGAAGCAGGAGGATCAGGAGGCAGTCAGCACCCATACCGCTCAGAAACCAGTACCAGGCTCTCACGCAGGAAAACAATGAAGAAATACATCAGGATAAGACTTTGCCAACAAGCAGCAACCTTGTACGCCTTCAGAGTCCTCCTGGATGGAGAAAGAAAAATGTTGTGAAGAAGAAACGGAGAGTGGTGGTCATGGGGGATTCCCTGTTGAGAGGAACTGAGGCCGCTATCTGCAGACCGGATATAACTTCAAGAGAAATGTGTTGTCTTCCAGGTGCAAAAATTAAAGATGTGTCTGACAGGATATCAGGACTCTTCAGACCTACAGATGACTACCCATTCCTGCTACTACATGTGGGGACAAATGACACTGCAAGAAACGACCTGGAAACCATCTGCAGAGACTTTGAAGACTTAGGCAAGAAAGTGAAAGAACTGGGAGCGCAGGTGGTCTTCTCTTCCATCCTCCCAGTGGATGGCCATGGAACAAGGAGGTGGAATAAGATTCTGCAGGTGAATAACTGGCTACGTCGATGGTGCCGTCAGCAACGATTTGGATTTCTGGATCACGGAGTGAACTACTTATACGATGGACTACTTGCTAGAGATGGGGTGCACCTTACGAAGACTGGAAAACATGTATTTGGAAGTCGCCTTGCTACACTTGTAAGGAGAGCTTTAAACTAGAACAACATGGGAAGGGAAGCAAAAGACCAGAAAAAGCCATACACCTGACAAATGCTATTGAGAACTCTGCTATTAGAAGTGGAAAGGAAGAACAAAGAGGAAATAATCTAATTAATAAAAATATTGGAGAAAGAGAAACCAATCACAAACTAAAATGTTTCTATACTAATGCACAAAGCATGGGCAACAAACAAGGAGAATTGGAACTACTAACACAGGAAAAGAAATATGATGTCATTGGAATCACTGAAACTTGGTGGGACAATACACATGATTGGAATACAAGACTAGAAGGATACAACTTATTTGCAAGAAACAGACTTGATAAACGAGGAGGGGGTGTCGCATTGTATGTTAGAAACGTGTATATCTGCACAGAGATTGAAGCTTCAGAGACTGGGAGTTCTGTGGAAACTGTTTGGGTAAGAATACAAGGACAGAACAATGGAAAGGACACCATTGTAGGCATTTACTACAGGCCGCCTGTGCAAGCTGAAGCTATGGATGAACTCTTTATGCATCAAATGGCCAAGTTCTCCAAAAAATATGACATAGTTGTCATGGGAGATTTCAACTATCCAGACATTTGTTGGGAATCTCTCTCAGGCAAAACTAACAGGTCAAAGAAATTCTTATCCTCTCTTGCTGACAACTTTATCTTCCAAAAGGTAAGGGAGAAAACAAGGGGAACTGCTACCTTGGATCTAATCCTTATAAACAGGGAGGAAATGGTTGAGGAGGTAAAAGTGGCTGGGACCCTAGGAGGTAGCGACCATGCTATTTTAGAATTTTGGATAACTAGAGGCGGAAGACCTGTGAAGACTCAGACATCAAGGTTAGATTTCAGAAAGGCAGATTTTAAGGGATTCAGAAAGAGAATTGGAGGGATCCAATGGCTGGATATCCTTAAAGACAAAAATGTCCAGGAAGGATGGGAAATCTTGAAAAATGAAATTCTCAAAGCACAGTTGTTAACAATTCCGAAAAGAGGGAAGAATAGGAAGCAGTTAAGGAAACCAGGATGGATGAACACAGAACTTAAGCACATGCTAAAAAGGAAGAAAAAAAATGTTTATAAAATGGAAAGAGGGAGGCATATCTAAAGAAGAATATAATGCTGTCTGCAGAACCTGCAGGGCACAAATCAGATTATCTAAAGCTGAAAATGAATTGAGGCTTGCAAGAGATGTCAAAAGCAATAATAAAGGATTTTGGGGATATGTCAAAAGTAAAAGAAAAGTCAAAGATGCTATAGGATTTTTACAGGATGAAAATGATGAAATGGTAAGACAGGATGTTGAGAAGGCTGAACTTTTAAATTCCTATTTTGCATCTGTTTTCTCTCAGAAAGGAAATGTAACATCAACTGTTATTCACTGTCCTATTAAGGGAATAGAAGAATCCAGGATATCTATAAACAGAAAGATAGTGAGGAAACACTTAGCTAGCCTAAATGAATTCAAGTCTCCAGGTCCAGATGAATTACACCCCAGAGTACTGAAGGAGATAGCAGAAGAAATTTTTGAACCCCTCTCTATAATCTTTGAAAATTCTTGGAGAACAGGAGAAGTGCCAGAAGACTGGAGAAGAGCAAATGTTGTTCCTATCTTCAAAAAAGGGGAAGAAGGTGGACCCAGGTAACTATAGGCCGGTGAGTCTGACTTCTATACCAGGAAAGATCTTTGAACAAATTATTAAACAACATGTATGTCAATACCTGGATAAGAATGAAGTGATTAAACAGAGTCAGCATGGGTTTGTAACTAATAAGTCATGTCAGACTAACTTAATTTCCTTCTATGACGGTATCACTGATTGGGTGGATCAAGGAAATGCTGTAGATATAGTATATCTTGACTTCAGCAAAGCATTTGACAAAGTCTCTCATACAATCCTTATTGAAAAAATGATTAAGTATGGAATGGACAAGGCAACTGTTAGGTGGATTCATAACTGGCTTAGTGATCGGACCCAAAGAGTGGTCGTAAATGGCTGCACATCCAGTTGGAAGAATGTCTCAAGTGGGGTACCACAGGGCTCTGTCCTGGGCCCTGTATTGTTCAACATCTTTATCAACGATTTAGATGAAGGAATTGAGGGTAAACTGATTAAATTTGCTGATGACACAAAGCTAGGAGGGATAGCTAATACTAGAGAAGAGAGAGAGAGGATTCAAAAAGATTTAAATAAACTGGAGAAGTGGGCAGCAACTAACAGAATGGTTTTTAACAGGGAGAAATGCAAAGTACTACATCTGGGCAATAAAAATGGAAAAAACATATATAGAATGGGAGGAATAGGGCTAAGTGACAGCACATGTGAAAAAGACTTGGGTATACTAATAGATCACAGACTGAATATGAGTCAACAGTGTGATGCAGCAGCAAAAAAGGCAAATGCAATTCTAGGATGTATTAACAGAAGCATACAGTCTAGATCACGTGAAGTCATTATTTCCCTCTACTCCTCTTTGGTCAGACCTCATCTGGAATATTGTGTCCAGTTTTGGGCACCACATTTTAAAAAAGACATCAACAAACTGGAGCAAGTTCAGAAAAGAGCGACCAGAATGGTGACCGGTCTGCAAACCCTGTCTTATGAGGAAAGGTTGCAGGATTTGGGAATGTTTAGTTTGCAAAAGAGAAGACTGAGAGGAGACTTAATAGCTGTCTACAAATATCTAAAGGGCTGTCACATTGTAGAAGGATCAACTTTATTCTCATTTGCACAAGGAAAGACTAGAAGCAATGGGATGAAACTGAATGGGAGGAGACACAGATTAGATATTAGAAAAAACTTTTTGACAGAGTGATCAATGAGTGGAACAGGCTGCCACGAGAAGTGGTGAGTTCTCCTTCAATGGAAGTCTTCAAACAGAGGCTGGACAGACATCTGACTGGGATGATTTAGCGAATCCTGCTTTGAGCAGGGGGTTGGACCAGATGGCCCAGGAGGTCCCTTCCAACTCTACGATTCTATGATTCAAATGATTGGCTCGGAGAAAAGGATTTTTCGGTGAGTACACAAAAATCCCTATTTTTGCAGCTGAAGTGCCAGGGACAAAATGTTTTTTTTTTTGTCATTAATCTTTAATGTGCCTTAATTCATTGTTTTGATTTCTAAAACTCATTATCATTCATTTGTATGTATACATATATTTATCTATTTTAGTTCTATTTGACTTGTAATAAAATAGTTTGACAGGTATGAGTTGAATTTTCATTTCTAGAATGATAAAGCTCGGTGTGACATTAGTGGATTTCCGTATTTTTCGCTTTGTAAGATGCACTTTTTTCCTCCAAAGTTGGGAAAATTCGGCTGCGTCTTATAAAGCGTACATGCCTTACTGATACTGTGGGTGTAGACTGAAGGCTGGGATGAGGGGGGGTGTCCGGGTGCCCGGCAGTTGCTGATCACTGCTGCGGGTGTCTCCAGTGCCTAGCGGTGCTGCGTGGGTGGACAAATTAGCAGAGTCCACTGCACATGCACAGGCAACCGTGGAAGTATCGGGGCTCTGACATGTCACAAAATGTCGGCAGAGCCCCGGGCAGCGCCGGACACCCACGCAGCACTGCTGGGCACCGGAGAGACTAGCAGCAGCGGCCAGAGACCCCCACACCAGCGCGCTGCACATCAGAGCACCCCCTCATCCCTGCCTGCGACCTGCAGAATCACCCCACTCTTGCCTCCCCCAGCAGCGACCCTGGGACACCGCTTCACCGCAGCCACGACTCCCGGGTAAGCAATAAGATACATGGATTATAAGAAGCACCACCATTTTATTAAAAAATGTTTTTCTTATTTTTCTCCGAAAAATACGGTATCTGCTTTTGGATCTGTATCGGGCTGTGTCCACACATTGCGGATTATTGGGGGAACTATCTACATGGAAGTCCTCACCAGTAGACCAGACCCGCACTTCCATGGAGCCCATACAGCTGGACCAGCTGTATATGTTTTTTGTTTTTAGTCCATAATTGTTTTTTCTTAAAAATACATAAGCTGCGTTTCTCTGAGGGTTTGACTGCTGCTGTCACCACTGATGGGACAGGCTATGGCAGATTTTCCAGAGGAAAAAATATCTTTGTCATGTTAGGCAATATTCACATTTTATTTTTTGGATACTAATGGTTTACAAAATTCTGACGACCTGTGACAGAGCTGGAATGAATGTGTCGCATGGATTTATGTCTTGCTACATCAATGAAGGAATGTGTTCCTCAGTCCTCCTGGAGACTTCGCAGCCCTGGATCAGACCTAAAATCACAGGACAATAAGGGTATGTGCACACGTTGCGGATTGCTGGGTGGAATTTTCAGTGCGCGGAATTTGCATCTTTTGGCAGAATACGCAGGTCAATATCCTCACTTTTTTTATGCTGAGTTAGTGTGGATTTGGCCTGCGTTTTTTCACTTGCGGATTCCTATAATGGAATGGGTGTAAAAACTCTGCAGAATCCACACAAAGAATTGACATGCTGTGGAAAAAAACCCGCTGCGTTTCCGCGCAGATTTTTCCGCAGCATGTGCACAGCGTTTTTTTTCTCCATAGAATAACATTGTACTATAAATCTCTTGTGGATCCGCAGGAAATCTGCAGCGGGTGCACAGACCCTAAAACCTCACACTCCTTATCTATGAACTTTCCCAATATTTATGGCCACCACTGCTTATCACTCTCCCATATTGATAGTTCTGCTTCCCTTGTCTTATTTTACTGCCAGTACTGTTCTGTATAATATGTGACTCTTCACATTTTGTGTCTCACTCATGCTGGCATAATAATCAGATGAGTGCAATCCTCTGCAAATTGGCCTGCACTCGGAGCAATGTTCTTCTATCAGGCCGGGCAGATCTGTGGGGTTTTCTCATCTGGACTCGCTTGCAATGTGACTGAACTCAGATGGGTCTGAGCAGAAAACATTGGATACCATCCGGCCCATCAGTGTGACATTTATAAAGATACAATTCTGTAATATGGAAAATGAAAATGGTTCTGTAAAAGATTAATAGCACATGATTAACAAAAACTGGGTTAGCACAATAATGAGAAGTGAGAACAAATCATCCCTGTGAAGATCTGAGGTTGTGGGGTGTAATAATCACCTAGGCAGGTTACCGATGCAACTATTTTTATTCCATAAATCCAGGGTTGTACAACAAATCCATGTAGATGGCCAACATGTAATGTCCTCAGTCCACAATTTCCCCATCTTACATCTCCAAAACTCCATAGTCCATGGGGTCCTTTAAACGATGGTCCATCTTCTGGCGGCAGCGGTCGGTCTCCGGTACCTTCCGCTGAGCCTCTAGTCCAGTGTTTCTCAACTCGAGTCCTCAGGACAAACCAACAGGTCATGTTTTCAGGATTTCCTTAGTATTGCACAGGTGATGGCATTAATTCTTGAGCAGGTGTTGAAATTATACCCTGAGCAATACTAAGGATATCCTGAAAACATGACCTGTTGGTGGGTCTTGAGGACTGGAGTTGAGAAACACTGCTCTAGTCCATAAACACATGCAGCACTCCCAGAGTGACGCATAAATAGCAGTGCAGCGATTGGCAGGGAAGGCCGCAAGCGTAGGTCCGGTGCTCGGCTTTCTCTGCTCTGCACGTGTGCAGTATTCACAGTCACGGAGTGCACAGCACCTGTGGAGAAACGGGGTTAGTGGGTGCTCTTGTCCACTGGTCCGGCTGTCATTAGCAAGACTGCATGGACCAGGGCTCATAACACTGAACGCCCGCTCTATCTGTTTGTGGGAACACTACACAGACTACGCAGGGTTAGGCCTCTTTCACACTTCAGTTTTTTGCATCAGTTATAATCCGCCAACTGATGTGAACGGATGGCACAGGATCCGTTTTCAGACGGATCCTGAAAATGAAGAAATTTAAAGGAATCGCTGGCCAGAGAGAGAGAGAGATATATTTATTTTTGTCCGGCACCCTGAGTGTCTGGAGGATCCGCCAGAGAAAAAAACGTTGCAAGCTCCGTTCTGAAATCTTTGAGGATGGTGACGGACAGCAACTTTTGGCGGATCCTCACAAAAAACGGATGCAACGGACAGCAATCCGCCATTAATGCAAGTCAATGGGAAAAAAACGGATCCTCAAAAAAAAATTGAGGATCCGTTTTTTTTCAAAACCTGGCGGATTGTGACTGATTGTAAAAAACGGAAGTGTGAAAGAGGCCTTAGGGTAAAATAGTGTGGCCAAGCTTTATTGAACCCACAACACCCACTAGTAAACAGAACAATTCCAGCACTTTCCCCAAGATGGTGCACATTACAAGGTCTCTCCCCTCCGCTGGCTCATAGGGATGCTAGCGGATGTTATGTCAGAGCTCTCAGGGCTGCTATTCCACCTGTGATAACACAGAAAAGAGGTCACGACAGGCATAGGGAGATAACCGAAAGCAGTCCTGTGTTCTTTCAGCCGGGTCTGACATACCCTCAGCTGGGATCCTGAAGAGTTTCTTGTCCGTTGAGTGTTTAGCAGAATGTCCGGCTGGTGGCTGTTTGTGATGAGATGAGACCCCGTCTCTGTCTCAGGGTCTTTTTATACCTCAGGCAGGTAAGCTATTATTAGAATTACCCAGTTTCCTTCAATACACCCTCACATCCTTTCCCTATCTACATTCAAAGTTAATAAACTGATTCCAGAATATAAACAAACATCAGATGTTACATGATCACTATGCTACATGATATATCATTGTGCAAGTCGGTCTTCTTGACCCACCAGAATCCACACTTAAATCCACAAGCTAAATATACAGACAAAGTCAATTCCTCCAGGCCTGCAAAAACATAGCCATCTGGGCAATTAAGATATACTCTGGTATCTTCACAGCACCTTTCTCGGTTTCTGTCATGGGTGCAAGGCACCTTTATCTCCCGCGGTCCCGATGTAGACAGCGAACGCAGCCTGCTGCAGCGCCGATGCTCGGTGGATGGAGCTCGTTGCTCTCTCAGCTGTGCGCTGCTGCTGGTTATCGCCAAACTGACTGCTACAGCCCACGCTTTTCTTTTAATCTTATCCCGCCACCCCGGATCATGAGGTTGGTCCGGCTCCTCATTACTGCCCCATGCAACATGGGAGGCAGCCTCAACAGTTCCGGACCAGGCTCGGTACAGGTACCCACAGCCCGGTCTTCGTCCTTACAACAGCACCACCACCACCGGCAGTGTCACCGAGCATCTCCACCCCGTCCCATGGAAGTGTTCAGCTCTCCATCACCCAAACCCTATAGAGAAACAGTAAATACACTACCCGCCCACTGGCCCTGGTCCTGAATAACAGCATTTACAAATTCATGGCTTTTGAAACGCTGCATCTATTGGAGAAAAACAGTGTTAAAAAAGTGATGGTGGTGGCTGTTGTGCAGTACATGGTTCCCATCCACCACTAATTTTTCATGCGGGGCCATCCCTGTCCAGCACCCACATTTTGCAGCCAAAATCAGGTGCCATCAGTGGCAAGGTACAGATAACTACCGATACGTTGAACAGTAAGCACAGGCAGGGCGTTACTGCGCAGGAACTGTGGATAATGATTAAACAGACTGATGAATGCTTGGGGGCGCTGAACATAAGTCTTGGCCTGGTGGTGTGTGATAATGTGTGAAATCTGATAGCAGCTCTAGGCCTAGCCTGTTTGATGTACATCCCTTGCCTGCCACATGTGTTAAATTTAGTGGTGCAAATCTTTATTAAAAATTACCCATATGTTAGAGCTTCTGCAGAAATTGTAGGTCTGTGCACACTTATGGCGTTCACACCCTGCAGCTGCTCGCCTGTCTGCACTGCAGCGTCACTTCTGCCTCCTTGCTCAGCGCCTCATATGCGACGTATCAACAAGGTGGAACTCATGAGTTAAATACGCTGTAGACACTGCGAGCAGAAGCAAGCAATAATGGAGTTTCAACTGCAGCACGCACGGGTGGGGCGCTCTGCGGAACAACACCACTTCACCATCATGTAGTGAACACAACAGGGTGGCCCTGAAAGTCGCTCACGAGCATCACTGGAGCATGGCATGGAGGATATAGGACACAGACCAAACACCTCCCACAGAATAACAGCTTGTCTTTGCCTCTGGGCACCCTGGCACAAATGAGCCAATACATGCTGCTGTGCCTGTGCAATGACCGCAGAGTTGCCCGATCGTACCCCTCCTGATTACTGGGTTGCCACCCTGCTGGGTCCCTGCTGCAAAGACAAACTACCATCATTACTTCCAACAATGGAGCGGGATGGCAAAATGTGTGAATACAAGCACACGCTGGTAGAGGCACTACTGACGGCGTTCCCACCTGACAGATGAAACACATGGCACATGAGGAGGAAGTCGCCAACGCACCTGGGGAACCACCTTGGAAGGGAGGGTTAGCATGGCTGAAATATGAAGAAAAATTCATCAGCACGCCACAACATCCACCACCATCTGATACGGTGTCCGTACAACCAGGTGCCAGCGTTATAACAACATTGTGAAAGAGTACTTGTCCATGTCCACATGTCTGCAGGTACTAAGTGATGGGTCAGCCCATTTAACTTGTTGGTTTCCAAACTGGACACATGGCCTAGGCTTGTCCTTTTTTTACTTGTAAGTCCTGGCAAGCCCCATGGCAAGTGTAATGTCGGAGCGTGTGTTTATCACAGCAGGGGATGTAATCACACATAGGCGCATTCACCCGTCCAAAGCCAACGTGGGCACTCTCGCATTCACTAAAATTAACCAGGAGTGGAGCACACAGGACTTGTCTGTATCTTTGGTTGACTAGACAAATGTACCATCTGCAAATGTCCCTCTGCCCACTTGGATTTAGCTTGCTCACCGAGAAAAGCTTAATCCCAGTGGGCTAAAGGACCAGGTCCCTTGGAGAAGTTTAATACCAGACTTAGTAAGCTAAAAGACCAGGTCCTTCTGCCGACTTGGATTTAGCCTGGTCACTGTGAGAAAGCTAAATCCAAGTGGCCAGAGGGACCTGGTCCTTTAAACCACTTGGATTTAGCTTTCTCAGTGAGAACCGTCAATTTCCCAGTGGACAGAGGGACCTAATCATTTAAACCACTTGTATTTAGCTTTCTCAGTTTAAGCAGGCTATTTCCAAGTGGGCAGAAGGACCAGAGATCCCTCTGGCCAGTTGGATTTAGCTTTCTCAGTGAGGGTCGACTATTTCCAAGTGGGCAGAAGGACCAGGTCTTTTAGCTTACTAAGTCTGGCGTTATACTACCCCAAGGGACCTGGTCCTTTAGCCAACTGAGATTTAGCTTTCTCACAGAGAGCAGGCTAAATCCATGTTGGCAGAAGGACCTGGTCCTTTAGCCTGCTAAGTCTAGTATTAAAACACTCACAGGGACCTCATCCTTTAGCCAACTGGGATTTAGCTTTCTCACAGAAGAGCAGGCTAAATCCAAGTTGGCAGAAGGACTTGGTCCTTTAGGCGACTGGGATTTAGCTTTCTCACAGAGAGCAGGCTAAATCCAAGTTGGCTGAAGGACCTGGTCCTTTAGCCTGCTAGGTCTAGTATTAAAACACTCACAGGGACCTGGTCCTTTAGCCAACTGGGATTTAGCTTTGTCGCAGAAGAGCATGCTAAATCCAAGTTGGCAGAAGGACCTGGTCCTTTAGGCGACTGGGTTTTAGCTTTCTCACAGAGGGCAGGCTAAACACAAGTTGGCTGAAGGACCTGGTCCTTTAGCTTGCTAGGTCTAGTATTAAAACACTCACAGGGACCTGGTCCTTTAGCCAACTGGGATTTAGCTTTGTCGGAGAAGAGCAGGCTAAATCCAAGTTGGCAGAAGGACCTGGTCCTTTAGGCGACTGGGATTTAGCTTTCTCACAGAGAGCAGGCTAAATCCAAGCTGGCAGAAGGACCTGGTCCTTTAGCCTGCTAGGTCTAGTATTAAAACACTCACAGGGACCTGGTCCTTCCCACAGAGGGCAGGCTAAATCCAAGCTGTCAGAAGGACCTGGTCCTTTAGCCTGCTAGGTCTAGTATTAAAACACTCACAGGGACCTGGTCGTTTAGTAGGTGACAGGACAATTGTGTACAAGATAATTGTGTACGGACTATTGTGTACAGACAATTGTGTACAGGCCAATTGTGTACAATGACAATTGTGTACAAGGCAATTGTGTACGAGGCGATTGCCCTGTACACAATTGTCCTTGTACACAATTGTCCTTGGACACAATTGGCCTGTACACAATTTTCTGTACACAATTGTCCGTACACAATTATCTTGTACACAATTGTCATGGAACCGTTTAGTCAACTGGTATTTAGCTTTTTCCTAGAGCAGCAGGCTAAATTCTAGTTGGCAGAAGGACCTGGTCCTTTAGGCGACTGGGATTTAGCTTTATCCAAGTTGGCAGAAGGACCTGGTCCTTTAGGCGACTGGGATTTAGCTTTCTCACAGAAGAGCAGGCTAAATTCAAGTTGGCAGAAGGACCTGGACCTTTAGGCAACTGGAATTTAGCTTTCTCACGGAGAGCAGGCTAAATCCAAGATGGCTGAAGGACCAGGTCCTTTAGCCTGCTAGGTCTAGTAATAAAACACTCACAGGGACCTGGTCCTTTAGCCAACTGGGATTTAGCTTTCTCACAGAGAGCAGGCTATATCCAAGTTGGCAGAAGGACCTGGTCCTTTAGGCGACTGGGATTTAGCTTTCTCACAGAAGAGCAGGCTAAATTCAAGTTGGCAGAAGGACCTGGACCTTTAGGCAACTGGAATTTAGCTTTCTCACGGAGAGCAGGCTAAATCCAAGATGGCTGAAGGACCAGGTCCTTTAGCCTGCTAGGTCTAGTAATAAAACACTCACAGGGACCTGGTCCTTTAGCCAACTGGGATTTAGCTTTCTCACAGAGAGCAGGCTATATCCAAGTTGGCAGAAGGACCTGGTCCTTTAGGCGACTGGGAATTAGCTTTCTCACAGAGAGCAGGCTATATCCAAGTTGGCAGAAGGACCTGGTCCTTTAGGCGACTGGGATTTAGCTTTCTCACAGAAGAGCAGGCTAAATTCAAGTTGGCAGAAGGACCTGGACCTTTAGGCAACTGGGATTTAGCTTTCTCACGGAGAGCAGGCTAAATCCAAGATGGCTGAAGGACCAGGTCCTTTAGCCTGCTAGGTCTAGTAATAAAACACTCACAGGGACCTGGTCCTTTAGCCAGCTGGGATTTAGCTTTCTCACAGAGAGCAGGCTAAATCCAAGCTGGCAGAAGGACCTGGTCTTTAGCCTGCTAGGTCTAGTATTAAAACACTCACAGGGACCTGGTCCTTTAGTTAACAGGGATTTAGCTTTTTCACAGAACAGGCTAAATTCAAGTTGGCAGAAGGACCTGGTCCATTAGGAGACTGGGATTTAGCTTTCTCACAGAGAGCAGGCTAAATTCAAGTTGGCAGAAGGACCTGGTCCTTCAGCCTGCTCGATCTAATATTAAAATACTCACAGGGACCTGGTCCTTTAGCCAGCTGGGATTTAGCTTTCTCACAGAGAGCAGGCTAAATTCAAGTTGGCAGAAGGACCTGGTCCATTCGACCAATAGTTTTAGCATTAACCCCTTCACAACGCATGATTCAGTTATGTCATATATCATAAAAATATAAGAAAAAAATATCGCTTTTGCGCCATTAAAAAAAATACACAAATTTAGAATTGACGTGTTCAGAAAGGTCTGTCCAATCAAAATCTAAAATAATCTGATCGATAAATGGCATAACGAGAAAAAAAAACGAAAGCCATAATTAGGTTTTTTTGGTCGCTGCAACATTGCAATAAAATGAAATAAGAGGTGATAAAAACATGGTATCCATGCCAAAATGGTATCAATAAGAACGTCCCGCCAAAATTAAAAAAAATCCCAACGGCGATGTGGATGGAAAAATAAAAAAGTGATGGGAAGGAAATTTTTTTTTAAAAAAGACGGAAAATCACACGAGGGTTAAAACACTCCTAGGTGCATGCATGGAAAAAAAAAATCTGTGGTTCTGTGATCTACAAAAATGATCACCAGTAAATAAAATGGGACGCGGATGAGATTGGCGCATAATATTGTACACACTGGAATTAAGGGGAAAATTCTTGAGTCCAAGGCTGTGTTCACACGTTTTTTTTCGTGTTTTTTTTGTAGATTTACCAAAAATCCGCTTAAAAGAAGCTTCCCATTCATTTTAATGCATTTTGCACTTTTTGTGCATATTGATGCGTTGTTTTCCGCTAAAAAAAGCTTCATGGTAAAAACGCAGCATGCTCATTAATTTTGCGGAAAATTCCGCATTTCTGGCTATTTTCTATATGTCTGGGGACACGCAGAATAAAACCGCATAAAAAACAAACATTTTTGAGCAAAAAATGAGCAAAAACCGCACAGAAAATGCGCAGAAAAAAATGCGCGTTTTCTGGGAAGGAGTCCTGTTTTTATGCCGAAATTTTCTGCATACGTGTGCACATAGCCTAAATGTCAGATATAAATAAATGTGTAATCAGATGTCACATCTAGTCTGCCGCTCAATATTACTGCAAAAAATGACAAGACAGGATATGAATCTATCTATATACAATGTGTCCTTCTGTCTACTGGGATTTAGCATTCTTATATAGAGCAGGCTAAATCCAAGTCGGCTAAAGGACCCGGTCCCTCCGCCAGCTAGGAAATAGCCAACTCTGTGTGGGAAAGCTAAATCCCAGTGCACAGAAGGACCTGGTCCTTTAGCTGACTTGGATTTAGCTTTCTCTATACTGAGCCAGCTATTTCCAAGTTGGCGGAGGGACCAGGTCCTTTAGCTGACTTGGATTTAGCTTTCTCTATACTGAGCCAGCTATTTCCAAGTTGGCGGAGGGACCGGGTCCTTTAGCTGACTTGGATTTAGCCTCAACCGTCCAGCAATAGACGGAGAAGGACCCAACCATCACGTGACCCCGGAGGAGGCGTCACCGCAGGTCCTCCAGTTACATGGGGGAAGATGGAGTGAATGCGGTCACGTGATCCAACCTTGTGACCCGGAGAGAGGCGTGTCAGGCATACGTCACCGCAGGTCCTTCAGCCGCACTGAAGAGAAGGACGGGCCGAAGGAAGAAAGTTCCCGGTGCCTGAGTGTGAGTGGCTGAGACTGCGGCCCCTGACTGTCACAGAGGGGCTCCGTGTGAGGAGCAGGGGGGCAAGACCCGCCCTGAGGCCGAGATGTGAGTCCGGACACTGATAACATCCCGCAGAGCGGAGCTCCCAGGGCTGGCACCGTCTATCTCAGCACGGGGCACAGCCGCCTCCACGTCCTCCGGTGCCCTCCTTTCCCAGGCGGTGTGTGACACAGGCATGGCCGGTGCCGTGCACAGTATACAGGGCTACACTGCGCAGTGATCCCGGACTCCGCCGCACTACTTTTCCTATCACTGCTCCCTGTGGGGAGGGACGGAGGCCGCGGCCGGTAGCAGCATGGAGAGCACCGGGTTGTTTCCTCCGGGGCCCGCTCCCGGAGAGCAGGGGGTGTCAGGAGAGCCCCAGGGTAACCCCCAGTGTGTGGCCCCTCAGCCTGGGCCCCTCCGGAGCCGCCGTGTTCAGCTGAAGGTGCCCAGTGGCTGAGGAAACAGAGGCTGCTGAGTGACAGCATGAAGACAGCCATGGGAGGGCGCCCGGAACCTGGCGCACTGCACTGCCTGTGACACTGGGGGGCGCAACTCAGCAGCGTCAGCGAGCTGGACCTCGGGGAGCCCGCGGTGCTGGACACCGGCTATGATGCAGGTGAGTGCAAGAGCCGGGGACTGCTTTATGGGATGATGGTAAGAAACAAGCCCTCACACACATTCATATCCCGAAAAATTGAAAACGTCACGACTCTCAAAAAAAATTGCGTCACAAGCAATTTTTTTTTTTTTTTTTTTTTAAATTAATTTTTTAATTTTTTTTCCCACCATTAAAGAAAAACTGTCCATATCTAGTATCTGCGCACTCACACTGACCTGGAGAATTATTTTGCCTGATCATTTTTACCATAAAACGAAAGCTGTAAACAAAAGAACTAAAAAAAAAACATTGCGGAATTGCACTTTTTTTTTTATTTTGCCATAAAATGACATGGTGTCATTCAAAAGTACAACTCGTCCAGCAAAAAAAAACAAAAAACCTCATACGGCTATGGGGACAGAAAAGTAAAAAAAGTTATGGTTTCTCCAATCCCTTAGTTCTACTTGCTGACAGTTTCCATATATAAGGTGTGATCAGATCATCGTCCTGCATCTCTGGGATTTTCTATAGACTTCTTATCACAGCGCCATCTGGTGGACATCATGATCCAGGATAGTAAACTGCACTGGTACTGACAGAGTTAAAAAAAAAATTCCATTTTTTTTGCCATTTTTAATTTAGTTTCTCTCAATTTTTATTATGTTTCTAATTAGTTTCCTACATTTGGAGCCCTTGCCACTCTCTGTCATTAAAGGTGCTCTCACCTGTCTGCGACAGATGTTCTACCGGATCTGACCGCTAACGAGACCCCCATATATTACAAGAATGTGAGGTTTCTACTCGGGACCCTCATAACAAGTCTGTATGGAGCTGTGGAGCCAGAATGAAAATACTAGTGGTAGACTGACATGAATCAGTAAGGCTATGTGCACACACTGCAGATTGGTCTGCGGATTTTTATCTGCAGAACCGCAGGTAAAATACCTGCGGTTTGCCACCTGGACAATGGAATAGGTGGCAAACCGCAGCAGAATCTGCAGAAACAATTGACATGTCAATTGTTTCTGCGGATTCAAAACCGCAGCTTTTCTGCAGTTAAAAATCTGCAGCGTGTGCACAGAAGAATGTTAATCCCATAGGATAACATGCTACTGTACACTGTCTGCAGTTCTGCTGCGGCCAAAACCGCAGCGGAACCGCAGCGTGTGCACATAGCGTAATGGGGATGGGGGGGCATAAAATTAATGTGCTGTCTCCTATGCTGATTCATTTCAGTTTCTTAAAGAGGTTGTTTCATCTTGTTATAAATGGGTTAATTATACTTTACTTGTTAAAAATCCTCTGTTCTCAAGAATGGGGGAATTTTACATTTTTTTGTGGACTGCTCTGTTGTAGCCTATGTGCTGCTGTAATGCTTGAAAGTGACATTTAAAGGGATTGTCCACATTTAACGGGATTGCCCACTACTCAGACAACCCCTCCTGAATCCGTTTCTCCCCAGTAAAATAATAACACTTAGGCCAGGATCACAAATGCGAGAAACACAGCCGAGTCTCGCATGTTAATACCGGCACTGCCGCTGGCACTCAGGAGTGGAGCGTTCAGCTGCATGTATTGTGATACATGCAGCTAAACGCTCCACTCCTGAATTCCGGCGGCAGTGCCGTGTTTCTCGCATGTGTGATCCCGGCCTTATACTTATTTCTGGGGTCGGCACTGGATTTCCCAGGGCTCCTGTGACATTATGTCATGCAATCCCTGCTGTGAATCAGTTCTGGCTTCATTCTCCTTTCCCTACAGACAAATCAAGACATCGGGAAGAAGCGAAAGAGCAGCCAACAGCTCTGACTTCTTCCGGATTTCAAATACGTCCATAGCAGAGGTGAGAAAAGCAGGCGCAGACATTCTTTTCATCGGAAGCATTTCTGGCCGGCACTATTTCTAGTCCTCCTGGGTGAGGCATTGACAGCTGCTCCCTACACAGCTGCCAGGCACTAAGTATAGGGGGTCATGTGTCAAAATGAACAATACTGTCAGATCAGACGATGAACAGACAGGGGGCGCCACTGAGCCACGTCACAGCTAAGAAAAAAGCTGTAATTACACATTGGGTCAGGAAATATTTTATGCAGTATGCAAAAACTACAGCCCGGACCATGAAATGACCACAGTGTGCTAATAAAAAATATATATTTTGGGGGGGGGGGACTGAATTAGGTAAATATATTGACAATTTTTCTGAGTCTAGAGCATAACACCCTTTTGTTTTGGCGTTAGTCTGGACAGCACGTCACCGATAAAGGCAACGAAGTGCATGATAAATACAAATAGCTGACATTGTGTATCCGTTTCCACTACAGGGAGCTCAGGAGTTCTTTATACACCAACACTGTATGCAGTACGCTCCTGAGCTCCCTCTAGTGGCACCTGCAGGAAGTGAGAATTTATCCACTTTCCCCTCCATGATGAAGAGAGAGAGTGTGCATGGAGCTGGCTCATATGGGCAGGTTCAGGCAGTGATCTACCTAGCACTGATAACTGCTGTTTAACCACTTAAATGCTTCTGCCAATCTGAAAATGGCATTTAAGTGAAGCGATCCTGCTGTGGAATCCAGTGGGGGGGCCAAGTGCTAAGCAAACATAAGCAGTGACTTGAAGGACCACCGATGCGTCAGCGCTGGACCTGGGGAGGATTAGAAGTATTGAAAAGTCTCTGGAAACAGAAATTTGTACATTTTATTTGCTTGACTCTTTATGTTTTTGCCTTGAAACTTACAGCCATGTCAGAACTTTGTTCTAGGACTCATCTTAGATATCGGTAACATTGACGTCTTCATCATGTGCTTGAGTTCGTCCCTCGGAAGTAATGTCTCCGAAAATAATCTGCTCCATAGATAACAGATTCTCATACAGATCATCATCAGTTCCTGTGTCAAAGGGGTTTCCTACCAGTCTGTGACAGCTGCCCAAGTCTTCACTAGCAACCTGCTGACAATCGAATTCGTGGCAAGGGTAGTCCCTGGTAAAGCCCGAAATCATGGGGTCATGCTGGTGGAACTGGTCCTTATAATACCTCTGGTAACCTGGCGGCTGTCCTCCAATGTCACCGTGAGTAAGCAGTCTGTTGCAGGGATACATAATGAAAACAATGAAAGGGAAGATGGTTAATAATGAAGAATTTAATTTCCAAACACCAATTGTTATCTTAAAGAGGACTCGTTACTTTCTCAACCAAAACTGAGTCAAATACCTTATAAATAATCCCTTAGCTCTCCCGATTCTGCTGCTCTTTTCCGTTTTGTGCTGCATAGCTCCATTGCAGAGATATTCACATTTCTTACTTTAGGATTGCAGTATGTGAAATCTCTGCTTGTAAGCCAACCAGGTGTATCTTCAGAGTCATCTCTCCGAGTGTTCTTTCACGTCCCTTCCTCCCAGATGCTGCCAATCACAGTTTTCTAGCTGATCTAGCATTCACTGTGATTGGTAGCATCTGGGAGGAAGGGGTGAAATTGCACTCCCCAAGAGAAGTCTCAGAAGAAACGCCCAGTTCTCCAAGCAGAGATTTCACATAGGGCGCTCCAGAATAAATAAATGTGAGTATCTCTGCAAAGGAACGATGCAGCGAAAAACTGAAAAAAAGTGGGAAATCAGGGATTTTTACAAGTTATTTAATTCATTTCTTTAGTAAGTGACAGGTCCTATTTAAAGGGGTTGTTCCTCTTCATATTTTATGGCACATCCTCAGGAGGTAATGTGTGAATATGCCATAAATGTACATGAGGTCTTTGGCAACTTCTTACCCCCCTCTCTTCATTAGGAATACATGAACACATGGGTTGAGCTATCTTTTAGTGTATATGGGGGTTCAGGAGAAATAGCTGTTGGTGTAGATATACCCTTGAGATGTTCATTTGGGAGAAAGCTACTTCTCCTTTTACAAATTCAAGAAACAAGGTCAATGCTCAGGAGACCCGGCCCATCCAGTGTGTGACCATGACCAGCTATGTGTATGTGTCATGATCTGAAGTGATCTGACAGTTTTAAAAGCACAGAGTGAACTTTTTTTCCTTTTGGCAAGTTACCAAGGTGACTTGACTGTCCCCGGTGGTGGTTAGTGGTATCGCACCTTAGGTTTTCAGTTTAAAGTTCTCTGTAATTATGATTCAGGTGTGGGGCTCTATAAATGAGTCTCAGGGTGTGCAATCACTGCTGGTGATATTGATTCTTTCATTTGAGTTGGTGAGAGCCTGGTGGAAGGATGGAGCTGAGGAGGAGTCCTGTGCAGCTTAGCCAGGGGGGACGTGTGTCAGCTATGGTGTCTGGACGAAGGGCTGGCATGGCGTGGTGGGGTCGCAGTGATGGTGTCAGCAGGAGGTGTCTGCATGGACTGGTGGAGTGGCTACTATGGAGAGTGGCACTCACCATGTGGGACTTGGCTGCTGAGCTGGACTCAAGCATGCTTGACTTCGTGGCAGAAGCTGAACTCATCCTTGGGACTCTGTTACTAAGCAGCAGCAACTGGTGGTGGACTCTGCTCCAAGGCTGCACTATGGTGAAGGATCCTGTTATGGTGATGGATCCGGGTGGAGGAGAAGACGCACGCAGGTGGAGGGCTCTGTTGCAGGAGCATAAGCACAGAGCATAAAGCTAAGTGGTGTCCCCCTGTATTGTCTCTTTCCCTCATGTGTGTTATTAGTGCAGTGGTGGGATTAGTCTCCGCACCGCCCAATTCCCTAGTGAGGGTTTAGGGTCAGGGCGAGCAAGGGTTTAAGGTTCGCGTGTGGCGACAGGTGCGGAGCCTGTATAGGGAACGTTAGGAGTGCAGGGACACTGGCTCAGGGGAGCTCAGGAGGTCTCCATTTCCCTATTCCCTATCGCAGGGCCCACCATTGTTAATGTTTCCCAGGTCCCCCTTATTATTTAAATTCGCCGTACTGGAGGCGGGGTTTCCAGAATGTATGTATAACGTGTAATACCTAAATTCGCCAGGTGGAGGCGGTGTATCCATCTGCACGTTTTATTATTTAAATTCGCCCCACTGGAGGCGCTGTATCCAGGGTCACGTGTGTTATGGGTTCGCCTTGCGGTAACATCTGCGTCCGGACACGCGTGACCGTGACATTATGCCTATGAAGCAGTTCGCTCAGGTTGGGAGTCCTGACTAAGGACGAATGTGTGAAACTGGTCTTACTCAAGGGAGAGAGTAGTGATCCTTTATCCACATTTGTATTGGACACTCCGAAGCCCCAAGAAGATTCCACATCCGTACACAGCAGTCATGTGATCACTGTGTATAGTGAGGGGTCATAGGAGACACAGGCGGCTCTGCTATGCAACTAAGATGTGGCATTTCCCCTGTAACTGGGGCTAAGATACCAACCTCAGTTACAGGGGAAATAAGATAGAATTATAAATATTGAAATGATCCCTGCCCTTCACCCCCCACCCCCAAAAAGGTCTTTTATGACCTTATGAGTGGGGGGCACAATGTACAAAATAAATGAATAACAGGTAAAAAAAAATACTAATGAAACTAAATTGCCACAGTCAATCTAAACCATTCTTACTAGTCCTGCTTCTATGATATAAAAAAAATTTGTTACAGAATGGGGAACACATTTTTAAATGTGTTTTAGTAATTCTTCATGGGCATAAAAAATGAGGAAAAAATAAAAATTTTCTTTATTTTTCCACCCATAAATAAAAAGAAAATAGGACAGTGACAAACATAAAAATGACTCATGAAAAAAAGGTGCAAGAATGACTTGAAAATCCAAACGAGAAAACAATAAGGTGTGGTGGGTCATGGAGATACATCCAGGTCCCATAAGATGACCACTTAATGCACTTTATGACCGTTGAAAACAGGCAAAAATGTCTCTGAGACCCCAGATCACCCTGAGAGTCCATCGTCTTTAACTTCTCTGGGTTTTTCTTATCACTTCAAAGTCTCCAGTGATCAGATATTGCTCCCGCTCATCATACGACTACTCCCCCATCCTCCTACAGACACAGAACTTACTGTTCAGCCACTGATTTATCACACAAGACCGATCTATGCAGTGAAAAATGTAATCCGAGTCATTCTACACCCACCTTACTATAACATGCATCAGGGTGGGCACTAGAGCCGTCCATAGACAGTGTGTTCTTTGTGCCCGACCTGAAGATGTCATACTGGCAATACATGAGATATGTGGGAAATGTGGACATTCCAGACCCCAGGACTCGCTGTCCGAGGAGGTATGAGCAACGATATTCTAAGGCCGGCGTCACACATCCTGCTTTGGCGGTCAGTGTACGGACTGCTGTGTCAGACCCCTGCGGTCAGTGATTGGCTGCAGTGGTGATGTGAGCTGTTGACATGGAGACCAGATCAGAGGCGGAGAACCAGCCCTAAACTGGGAGAGGGTGGGTTCCAGTTGGCTTTATTATCTTACATGACTGCTGGCGTTTGGTTTTTCTGAGAGTGGAAAACTCCTTTCATCCCAGTGGTTAAAGAGGTATTCTCAAGTTTGGAAGTTATGTCCTATCCATGAGAAAGGAAATATCATGTGAGGGTCTGACAGCTGGGCCCCCATTTCTCCTGAGATTTGGACTGTAACCCCTTTACTACCAAGGGTGGTTTGCACGTTAACTCCCGGGCCAATTTTTACATTTCTGACCACTGTCCCTTTATGAGGTAATAACTCAGGAACGCTTCAACGGATCTAGGCGATTCTGAGATTGTTTTCTCGTGACATATTTTACTTCACTTTAGTGGTAAAACTTCTCTATAACTTGCGTTTATTTATGAAAAAAACAGAAATATGGCGAAAATTTTGAAAATTTTGTAATTTTCAAACTTAGAATTTTTAAGCCCTTAAACCTGAGAGTTATGTGACACAAAACAGTTAATAAATAACATTTCCCACATGTCTACTTTACATCAGCACAATTTTGGAAACAAAATTTTGTTTTGTTAGGAAGTTATAAGGGTTAAAAGGTGACCAGCGATTTCTCATTTTTACAACAAAATTTACAAAACCATTTTTTTTTTAAGGGACCACCTCACATTTGAAGTCACTTTGAGGGGTCTATATGGCAGAAAATACCCAAAAGTGACACCATTCTAAAAACTACACCCCTCAAGCTACTCAAAACTACATTCAAGAAGATTATGAACCCTTCAGGAGCTTCACAGGAGCTCAAGCAACATGGAAGGAATAAATTAACATTTAACTTTTTAGTCACAAAAATGATCTGTTAGCAACAATTTTTTTTATTTTGCCAAGGGTAACAGGAGAAATTGGACCCCAAAAGTTGTTGTCCAATTTGTCCTGAGTACGCTGGTCCCCATAAGTGGGAAAAAACTGTTTAGGCACACGTTGGGGATCGGAAGGGAGTGACGTTTTGCAATGCAGACTTAGATGGAATGGACTGCGGGCGTCATTTTCCATTTGCAGAGCCCCTGATGTGCCTAAACAGTAAGAAAAAAACCCACAAGTGACATTGTTTTGGAAACTAGACCCCAAGGAACTTATGTAGATGTGCCCCAACTAATCTAATGTTTCCGGTAAAGTAATTTAGTAGTGCATTGAGGTGTGGTACAATCTGAAGCAATCCTCCATACACAGGCCAGGTGTCACATTGATAATGTTAGGAATCTGGTTTCTCCCATGCCTATGCAGGAATCCAGATTCTCACATCTCTCTCCAGAGGCTAAGTCTTTTGTTCCATCTTCTGAGCATGCTCACGGGATGCGCTCCCATTGGAGTTCGGGAGTCAGGTGCTCAGGTCCCGCTCCGGATCCTATTGGCTCCTTTTGGAGACCTGGAGATTTCCGGCAGGTCCCGTTTGCTATAAAAAGTGCGCATGGCCGTTCCGCCATGCGCTAGTATAGTCATACGTGCTGCTGTATGTTTGTTGATGGATGCATGTTCTGGTGAATGACTCATTTGAAATCCCCATTCCTTTGATACTACTAATGTGTGAGAGTTTGAGTTAGAGCCAGTACCAGCGCCAGCGCACTATTGCTCCATCGCTCAGCAGCCTAGCGTCAGCATCGCGCCTGCTAGTTAGCGGTCTATTTGCAGCGGCTCAGCTATCGCCACACTGCAGTTGCAGATCCTTGGTGCGGTTGCGACGCCTTTGCACACGTTTCCCGGTAGGTCTAGAAGGAGTTTGTACCGCCATCTAGTGCTTCTCCTGTGACCGCATACCGCATGTGTAGCGCTGAGATTCTGTGCCCTGAACAGACTCGGCGCCTTTTTGTGTTACCATTTATTACTGCAGCTCTGTGAGCTTAACAGAGTTTGCTCAGTGCACCTGGGTGGCGTACTTAACCCTGTGCACTCTACCGCCATATAGCTCTGCCACCACCTAGCAGCGGTCTTTCCATCTACCACACGGTGGACCCCGAGCGGCGAACGCACTTTATTTATAATTTTATTTAGTGTGTTCCGCCACTCCTAACAGATAAATGGTAAGCATTCAGAAAAGATGGTCGACAGCAACTCATAGATCCAGGAGAGGCACGTTCAAAGTCCAAAGACCCAGTTGGACATCACGGAATCCAAGAAATGAAGGAGAACAGCATCTCATCCGGGTGAAAGATATACAAACATTTATTTTGCCATGGAAAAATGCGATGTTTCGACCATCACATGGTCTTTTTCAAGCTTGAAAAAGACCATGTGATGGTCGAAACGTCGCATTTTTCCATGGCAAAATAAATGTTTGTATATCTTAACCACTACCTCCTGGAACTCAAGGTACGACGTATCGCTGGGGCATGCACATTGTGACAGCAGGAATGCGTTGAGCATTGCCAATTGGACGATGTGCATGGCCAGCTTTTTGTACCACACCTTGGCCTTTCTCAAAGCATTGTACGGTTGGAGGAGTTGATCAGAGCGATCAATGCCCCCCATGTTTTTATTGTACCCCAGCACACATTCAGGTTTGCTGTGCAGAGGTACCCCCTACAGTGCTGAGGGCGCTGCCATCACTGTGTATGGTGGTCAAGAGAAGGACATCCCTCTTGTCCTTGTACTTGACCACCAGCAGGTGGTCGCTACATTGGGCCCTGCTCTCACCTTTTCGAAGCATCTGGCCAAGTAGCGTCTTTGGGAGGCCTCTCTGATTTTTGCGGTCAGTACTGCAAGCTGCGGTACCTCGCGCAGAGAGGGACTTGTAGAGTGGGACACTGGTATAAAAGTTATCAGTGTAGAGGTGATAACCTTTATCCAGCAGTGGGTGCACCAAATCCCACACAATTTTCCCACTCACTCCCAGGACAGGACACTCAGGGGGTTCAATCCTGGTGTCCCTTCCTTCGTACACTCTAAACCTGTGGGTGTACCCTGAGGTACTCTCACACAGCTTATAGAGTTTGATTCCATACCTGGACCTCTTACTGGGCAGGTATTGACGGAATCCGAGCCTGCCCTTAAATTGGACCAAGGACTCATCGACGCAGATGTCCCTTTGGGGCACGTACACTTCAGCAAACTTTTTGTTGAAGTGTTCGATGACTGGCCGAACTTTGAACAGACGGTCAAAGTTGGGGTCATCTCGTGCGGGACACTGTGCATTATCGTTATAATGCAGGAATTTGTGGATGGCCTGAAAATGCTTCCGGACCATGACCATTCGGAACACTGGAGTGTTGTATAAAATATCAACACTCCAATATTGCGGAATTTCAGGCTTCTTCAGGATACCAGGCCCCAAAACTGCGTACTTTCAACTGCGTCCACAGGAGACCAGTTAGAATATGATGAACGCGGGTTTTGTTCCAAAAATTGCCACGCATACAGATTAGTTTGCTCCACCATGAGGTTAACAAAATCCTCCGAGAAAAAGACTTTGAAAAAGTCAATTTCTGTGAGGCCGGTGTTGTCAAACTTGATTCGTGATTCTGCCACAAAATCAGGAATCAGTGACTCGTAATTTTCGGGGGGCGAGGTCCACACAGGGTCTGCTGAATCAGCTGTGGGCATGGTGGGCGCTGCCTCATCTTCTGTCTTGGAGCGTCTGCGTGGCGGTTCCGCAGGACCCGAGGAGGAAGATGAGGAGGGGGAAGAGGATGAAGAATCCGAAAAATAAAGAAAAGTGGGATCTTCTCCTTCGCGATCAGTGTCGGAGGCAAGTAAAGCATATGCCTCCTCCATTGAATAGTGCTGGTGGCAGGGCCGAATCATCCATGAGACAAGGTGAGATATCAGCTCAGGCGGCAGAGATTATCTGAAGAGAGGGGGCGAAAGAACAGCGTTGTCCCCCTGCAATCAGATAAGCTGACGGCGCCGTGCTCCTGGCTGCAATGCTGTTTGTGGTGAATGATTGGTGAGTCACTTGTTGTGTTTGTGTCACTGTGTGAGTGTGAAGATAAGAATCGGAGAGAGAGCTGCCTGGCCGGGCTGGTTGTGATCAAGATCTGGGAGGAGGGAGGTAGGAGGACTCGGAGGCTGCCTGTCTCTCTGTATACTTTTGTTTCACTTCCTTTTGACAATTCGCTCTCTGCCTCCTCTGTGTCCTCCCCCTGCAGCCAGGGAGTGTGATAAGATGATTGGTGATCCAGACAGTGAGTCACAGTCACTCTCTACCTCTATGTATGTGTTCATCCCATGTCCTGTCCCAAACTCCCAGTGCAGACTGCAGATTAATGGAGAAGAACTTGGAGAACAGAGATCGAGATATAATACCCACATACATCAGCGATTGTAAGCTGCAGGACTGTAGCCAGCAGGTGAGGGGGAGACAAGGTGGCAGTGAGTGTGAATGAGACCAGTAGCAGCAAATGATTGCGGGCGGCCCTGGGTGTGTAACATGGTGACAGTGAATGTGAGCGTAGCTACTGGCAACAGGTGAGTGCAGCCCCCAGGGCAGTCAGCATGAATGTTTTCTTTAATGGGAACCTGTCACCTAGTTTAGCTATCTTCCTGTCCCTGCATCTTCCTAGCACATCCCTAACCTTCCCTGTCTGACCTAAATGTGAATTATAAATGTTGAAAAAAGCGATTTACACACTTACTTTTGTCTTCCGTTCTGCAGGCATTCCTAGATGGGTGGCCGATGAGTGGGTGGTCTACCCGGGTCCATTTCCTCCCCCTCGATGCTGGGATCACGCCCCAGTGGGTGTGATAATTGTTTCAGGAATGTGGTCCAAATTTCAAATTCATGGCTCCTCCTTGTGGGTATGACGCACTGCCGGATGGTTGTCATTTCCAGTCCAGTGCATTGTCGGGGTGTATTGGTTATACTGGCCGGCTCCGGAGCATGTGCAGTGCGCAATCCGAAGCCAACCCGTACACCCGATAATCACCCACAATGCAACAGACTGGAAATGACAATCGTCCGGCAGTGCGTCATCCCCGCAAGGAGGAGCCATGAATTTGAAATTTGTACCGCGCTCCTGAAACAATTATCTCATCCACTAGGGCATGATACCAGCAGCGAGGGGGAGGAAATGGACCCTGGAAGACCGGCCACCCGTCTAGGAGCACCCACAGAACAGGGGAGTGGAACAAAAGCAAGTGTGTAAAACGCTTTTTTTTCCACATTTGTAATTCACAATTAGATGAGACAGGGATGGTTAGTGATGTCACGGATGTGCTAGGAAGGTGCAGGGGCGGGTAGGATAGCTAAACTAGCTGACAGGTTCCCTTTAAGGCTATGTGCCCACGTAGTTTTTAGGTGCTGCGGATTTCTCCCCGCAGATTTTGTAAAATCTGCAGGTCAAAAGACCTGCGGATTAGCTTGCGGTTTAGCCCTGCGGTTTCACACCTCATAATGGATAAGGTGTGAAACCGCAGCGGATTCCGCACAAAGAATTGACGTGCTGCATTTTAGTCCCAGTCTGGGCCTGTGCCAGGCCCACCATTGCCATTATTGACCCTTGTTCTGGATACTTCTGTGTTGTTCTTCTATGTGCGTGTGATGCTGCTGACATCCTTGTGTTTGGACACCTTTTTTTCTATTTATCTAAATCAAAATGTCCACTATTGTACTCAGTTATACAGGATAGATATGAAAATTTACTTTGTGTGCGGGGGGGGGGGGCGTCATTTTGCTGTTCGCCTCAGGCAGCAGAGAGGCTAGGTTCACCCCTGGCTGTTGGGAGGAACGTGATGGGCGAGATATTTTTTTGTGTAAGTATGGTGCTTGGATGTACTTTATTTATAACTGTGTATGTTTGGGGGGGCTAATGATTGGTGCACTCTATTCTGTAAGAAAAAGCTAAAAGGAAATGGGGAGAAAAATACCTGTGAAAAAAGTATAAAACAGCAGGCCCTAGGTATGATAAGTGAACAGCGTCACTTATCAAAATTTAGTGGCTGCTGGATGTGTGCACGGGTGTGGCGCAAAGGGGAGGGGAGGTGAAAAAGAAAAATGGAAAATAGCCGGCACGAGCTTTGATAACTGAATTGCGTCACTTATCAAAATTCGGCGGCTGCTAAATGTGCACACGGAGACGGGGCAAAGGGGGTAAAAAGAGGGGGCTGGGGGGATTGGGGTGGATCTATAGAGATCGGGCAGGGATCAACAGTTAGGATTGTAGTTAGGTGGCACAAAAAGGGGTGAAAAAAATGAAAAACGGCAGGCACAATCTCTGATAAGTGATGCGCGTCACTTATCAAAGTTTTGCGGCTGCGGGATGTGTGTGAGGAGGTGGCGCAAAGGGGGCTGAGTGGAAAAAAAGCGAGCACAAGTGTTGATCGGTGAACTGCGTCACCGATCAATGCTCGGCGGCAATGCAAAAGGGGGGTGGAGAGGGGATGAAGATACATTGGGCAGGGGATCAGGGATCAGTTAGCACTAACAGTTGTAGTGTTCTTTCTTCTCCTTTCTTCTGCAGGGATTGTGATGCTACAAGTTGTGGCACCACAATACCCAGCACAGAAGCTCTTGCGTCTTACCTCTCTGCAGGAATCCTCAGCTAAGAGTGAGGACCCCTGCAGAGATGTCAGACAGGTCAGAGGCAGGTCAGGGACAGGTCACAGAGCGGTCACATCGCTGCTGTGACCTGTCATTGGTGGGATCGAATGATTACATCGATCCACCAATCCCTGCTCTGCCTGGTGACCATGGCAACTGCCTAGGATCGGAGCTCACAGCTCCGATTCCTGGGCAGGTCATGGCCAGGTCACTAGCAGGGCACAGAGCGATCACAGCGTGACCGCAGCTGTGCCCTGTGGTTGGTGCGATTGCCGATCTAATCGATCGCGCCAACCACTTCCTGCAGGCCCTGGTGGGCCTGTCCTAGGCTCCGGCCTAGGATCGGTGCTATTACCGGCAGGGCACAGCAGCGATATTCCGCCTCTGTGCGCTGCGATCGATTAGATCGGCAATTGCGGCAATCCGGGGGCTTTTCGCCAGTGCCTGACAACGCCAGGCACCGGCCCTAGGATCGAGTACATTGGCACTCGATCCTAGCTTAGGACCTCGTTGTTTTAGCTAAGCTGATTGGCTGAAACAATGAGAAGCGCTGCGATTGGCTGTTCTGAATTGAACAGCCAATCACGGTACACAGAGGGGTGGGCCAGGGAGGAGACAGCCCGGGATGCTGAGGCCATCTACCCTGAGGTAAGATGGCGTCGGAATTTTAATGTGATCTCTGCGACTTAAGTCGCGATGTCGCATTAAAGGGCATGACGTACTATTCCGTCCATGGAATTAGGTCCCAGGTCACATGGACGGAACAGTATGTCTAATGTAGGAAAGGGGTTAAAGAGACCCATGTGAATGAAGCAGTGGTCGATTATGTGACCCTCCACTCCATTCACTCTTAATAGGAGCACCGGAGACAGACTAGTACAGCGACTGGATGATTTTCGTCACTGTGAGTCCGAGGACACTAGGGACATCATACGCTGTGTATGTGAAGGGCATGGGTGTGTTATACTGTGTGGGAGGACGCTGGGCATATCATGGGCTGCAAATGTGAAGGACATGGGGGACATTATACTATTGGGGCATTATACTGTGTGGGAGGACACTAGGGACATCATACACTCTGTATGTGAATGACATGGAGGGCATCATACTATTGGGGAATTATACTGTGCGGAGGGGCACTGGGGAAATCATACTCTGTGTAGTGGGCCATGAATGGAGTATCGTACAGTATGGGCACATATGAAGGACTCGGAGAGGTTAGGTGAGCTGCCATGGCATGTTATGTGTTGCTATTTCATAATCTTCACTGTTGGGAGTTGTGGTGGTGCAGTAGAGGTCATGAGCGCACCTCTGCCAATCCTCTGCCTGCTCCTGCCCGGGCTCTGCACTGGCAATGTTATATACTGCGTCCTGACAGCCGGACTAGTATTCTCATGAATCGGAAAACAGATGGGCATCTAGATGTATTAAACACAACCTACACAGTGAAAATCCTGCTCCCCTAGAGGGATAAAAATGGGGCCCAGGCAGAAATTGATTTTGGAAGCCAAGCTGTGGATGAAACCCAAAGTAGCCCGGGTACACAGGAGGGTGCGGCAGAATACCAGGTTGTGGCACGCAGGCCAGGAGCCGACTGTAGTCGCTGGGATAATCTAGCTCTTGTGTGAATGGTCCCTCCTGTGATTTAGATGATGGCTGCTCTGAAGACTGAACCACATCTGGGCTGGACACTGATGGAGACGGGTTCTCCTCTAGGAGAGGCTCTGGGTTTATGGTCTGCAGAGGGGTTAGAGCAAGCGATGGAGTCGTCTCCACCTGTACCACAGTGCTGGGATGCATCGGTGGGGTGGATACAGAGTTGTCAGCAGCAGCTAGCAATGTGACAGCTTCTTCACCTTCATAAACAAAGAAAAAAAAATTAGTAACTAAAATCAATAAAAAAAAACCTACAAAGGACAAGATTTTTTGTTTCAAAAGTACAGAAGTTCAAAAAAGTGCTGAAGGAACTTAATTAAAACTACGGAAGCATTCTCCATAATCTAAAACCATTGGAAAGAAGCTAAAAATCGAATCTAAAAAAAATCTAAAAATCTTACAGAATCATGTATGTAAGTGAAAATATCAGTATAGTGGAAGTGCATTAAAATACCTACTAATAAGAAGAGGAGTGGAGCTGTGCTGGAAGCAAGACATGATGGCGTCTCTAGCTTCCAGCGCAGCTCCGATACTCTTATGCATGTGACTTTAACCCTAGTGTGATCTGGATAGTCGGAATTAATGTTTTGTGCCTCCGTAGACTTGCATTGTAAAAGTAACTTCCCAAGACTTAAGTGACATAAATCGCTGTGTGGTTCATTATTGAAGTCACAAGAGCCAGAAGAGGAACAAAATCACGATGGAAACCAGGGAAGCCAACAATCGGTAAGTATTTTGCTAGGCAAGCAGAATGCACAAGCTTTTTACTAAAGAGCTTGAAAGTGCTGCTCTGAAGCAGGTCGGGTCACTGTAATTTAGTGCCCCTGGCAAAGCTCCTCTGCTTGCAGTGTGAGGGGAAAGTGCACAGTTTGGGAAAGCAGCGCAAAAAACGCAGCTGGTCCGGACTGTCAATCATCCAGCATGTTCAGTCCCGTGGAGGAAGCTGTGAGGCTCAGGAGTGGTGAACTTCTGAAGACAGAAAGGAAGAACAACTCTTTAAAGAATGTAGACACCGTTGGACAAGAATTAATTTTGGCTTTTAGGTTTCACTAAAAGTTTTGAAACATTTGGCTATCCCCAGGCTATTTTTTTGCCTACACATTGCTGGCTGGAGAATGATATGAACTAAGAAACAATCTGTCAGGGAGCTCGTTTTCACTCCACTCTGCTGATTTCTAACCACATCAAAGCACATGAAAGTGCAGCTGAGCGCACCACTACTATACCTCCCAGCTTCCTGCCTGCCAGGGGATGGTGACCTCCTGAAGATTGACAGTTAGGGCTGTTGGTATAGCTGTGTGCTCTCCCATTCTGCAAGCAGAACCAGCTTTGATTCTACATATCAGCTGAGTGCAGGCGCTCTCCCGCCTTATTTCAGAAGCAGTGCGCTCCTGAAAATTGACAGTTCGGACCAGTGGCATGGTGAAGGGTCCAAGTAGAGCATTCTTTAATACTGCAAATAGAGGCAGAATCAGAGGAGCCCAGGAGCAGTGAAGCTAGTCAGACCCAGATATTAGGTGAGCTTCAGAACAGTGCTTGCAAGCTCTATAGAAAGCAGCTTGTAAGTGCAATGCTTCTTGTCTAGGAAACCCACAACCCCTGGGGTGGCCATTGAGTTACAGGATTAAAAATCCCTTTGTTCATGAGGATTTTTAAAAAGAATTAAATAGCAAAGTTGATGGTTTTCACAAGCACGTCGCAATTTTAACAATTTAATAGCAGGAGACAACCCTCTTTTGCAACAACATTCTTCTCAGTTAACAGTGACAATGCGCTTCATCACCAACTCTAATTAGAAGTGACAGAGACCGCGATTAGTGCACACTGTAAGGAGAGAATGCCGCAAACAGATGTCACTTTCAGGGGGCCAGGCTTGTCTCTGCTCATTGGGTTATCTCCTTATAAAGCACACTGACAGTGCACTCTGTTGTCGGCTTGACACTTCACATAACAGCCGGTGAGAGAGCGCACTGTCACTGTGCACCAAGAAGAATATTGCAAAGTAAGAATGGAGCTTGCACTGAGCATACGTGGGTATTAACAATTAACAATACATGCTCAGAACAGCAGGGTCTAGCCCGGCCCTTGAGACAGTCACTGCTGATGCTTCATTTAAGGGAGGGGACAGAGGCTGTGGCAGTGACCGCATTCTCTGACTCCTGATGATGTCCTGTTTGAGTATCCAAGCTTGCACTAGGTAGTCTCAAACAATGCATCATTAAAACAAAAATAAGTAAAAAAACAAAAAAGCAGCTAAACTAGAGAGGGAAGGGTGGGCACTTTGTATTAGAAAGTGAAAAAAATTGGTAGAAGTGAAGCCATGCTATTTTTCCTGCCTAATTATTCAGTTTTCCAAAAATACCACTTTATAACAAATTTTAAGAGGTTTCCGGTACCTGAACTTTGAGCAAGTGGCGGCATTGTGAAGGTGTAGGTCGGCAGTTGGTACTGGACCTCAGGATAGTTAGTACTGACACTAGGCTGAGGTTTCCGACATTTTCTTGGTTGTGGGTGATATTCCCAACCTAAAAGATACAAGGAAAAGGGTATGATCGCAAGGTTTGTTTGTAGTCCGTTACCATAGAGACACACAGATCCATATTGGGGCTGTGAACACAAAAGGGTAGGAGATTTTTCATCGAGAATATTTGCAAAGTTGCTTCTTATTTTTGATTTGCTGGAATATTGGATGTAAGGAAGTATGTACTCTAGCTGGATACACAAAATTCCACTTTAATTTAATGTGTACAAGAGAAGCCCGATTGTCCCTTGACTGTAGCACACTGAGCCCGCATCTTTCCCCGCACGTGATGGCTGATTTAATCATAAAAGGGAAGACTTTAAACTATGAAATGCTAACTTCACTGTTGTGCAACCTTAAAAATAAAAACCTCTGGAGTCTGTGTAATTTGTATAGATCTGTCGTCAAGGACCTAACGAGCCACAAAACATATAAATGAAGAGATGTGAGTCCGATTTAGGTGATGATATCCGTCTCAAGAATTGGAGCGATGCCATCAAAATCACTTACAATTCCAACATATCAATGGGTCTTCGCGAGGGTTATTTTAAACACCTTGTTGTTGTTTTAACACCTTGTTGGGGTATAGTACCACCTATTTATCACATTTTAACACAGAATTATCTTCCTTGTGCTGGAGAGGCTGTGGACATCAAGGGAACCTCTACCATATATTTTGGGGTTGTTCAAAGATCAAAAACCTCTGGTTCCAGGTCACACAGCACATTAACCTCATTGCTAAGGACTTCACAATTACGCCTGAAAGAGCACTTCTTTCATTAGACATGGAACAGTTTGATGATTCGGTAAGATACATTATCGTACACATCCTCTTAGTGACTAAGACCATGTTAGCACAATGGTGGAAGAAAGTAGAGGTTCCTAAGTTTTCGGTCATACTTGATAAGATAGGCCAGCATAGCGATTTAGAACGCAGATTTGCGATTAACAACAATCACATCCACAAATATATAAAAAAATGGATGACTTGGAACAACCAATTCCATATCAAATAGACCTATTAAGAGGTATTATATTTTGAGGCCTAAACATGGCCGATTTATTACTGGGATGTTGTATCTCCTTCCACGAATGTTACCCCATAATAAGGATTGGCGATTTTCTTTTCCTTTTATGTTGTTATTCGCTATATGCTATTTAATGCCTATTTGTGGGTTCTCTAGTTTTAAATGTTTTCCGTACCTGTACAAGGTTCTTTACTTCCCATTCCCTTTCCTCCCTTCCTACCTTCCTTCCCTTACCGTGTTTAATTACTGAAAACCAATAAAATTATTTGAAAAGAAATACAGTAGCATTTAAGTAGTTAAAGGGGTTGTCAGGCTTTAAGCTACAAGTCAGACTGGTGAATCCTCACAGTGTACATGGTACGCACTGTCAGGATTCTCCGATGCCGGGCGGTCATGTTACCGCAAGCATGTGATTTGCATTCTTCCAGTCACAGACTAAATGTGTTCGGCTGTGCACGTCTAGTAGTCATGTGACCGCATGTATGCAAATCACATACTTGTGCCGCCACTGGAGAATCCTCATGGTGTGAGGATACACAAGCCTGCACTCACATAGAGACTTGTAGCCTAAGGCCGAACAACCCTTTTAACCCCATCCAGTCTGAGACAATTTTTAGCTCTCCTTCCAAGAGGCATAACTTTTTTTTTTTTTTTTATTCTACTTGTCAACATCACCGTATGCGAGATTGTTTTTTTTTTTTTGTTTTTTTTCCTGGGACGAGTTGTAGTTATGAATAACATCGTTCTTTTACAATGTAATGTTAAAAGAAAAAAACAAAGTGGGGTGAAAAAGTGATAAAAATGCAAATACAACAAATAAATAAATATATATATATATATATATATATATATATATATATATATATATATATATATATATATATATATATATATATATAATATTTTTTGTGTGTGGGGGGGGTCACTTTTAAGGCATTTACAATGCGGTAAAAATCACCTAGTCGTTTGACTCTTCACGACAATACCAATATGTATACGGGTTTTTTTATTTTAATTTTACTGCTTTTAATAAATTCTGAAAATAAAAACAAACAACTGCAACTTTTTTTTCAATTATTTTCTATCCAAAGGGCTTATTTTTATTACATTATTTTAGCCTCTGTAGGGTTTTCTTCCTTTTCTTTTTCTACAGCTTTTTTTTTACCGTACAGAATAAATAACTATATCTTGATAGACTGGATACTTACAGACACTGTGATACAAAATGTTGTTTTTTTGTTTTTTTTTTTTGGGGGGGGGGAAGGAAATACGGGCAAGTCTCTGGTTGGCGGTCTCACCTGACTCGGCAGGAGGTAGCGTGGCGGGGACATGTTTGGTATCCAGCTTCACCAATGGCTCCATCACTAGAGGGTCAGACGCTTTCCCAAAAGATAGAAAGAGGGGAAGGTGAGTTTGTGTCTCTGGAGAAAGAGCGACGAACGTCTCTGGAAGAGTTAGGTATTCTGTCAGATCCAGGCCTAGGGTCTCCTCGATCCCCATGGTTTGTAGGTCACAAGAGTTCATGGTGCTTTGGACAATGTCCACATTGCAGGTCTTGTCCTCGTTTTCTGAACTTGTAGGTGATAAGAGAAAGTCTTTCCAATTTAGGTCCCTTTTCCTCTCCATATTGGTCCCTCTGCAGGTGCCTGTGTGCTGTCTGTATCACCACCTGTTTTACACACTCCTTTTTTTACAGCAGAGATTATATATTTCTTCTTACCATCACTGTGCCATACTGAACTGTCATTATCTCCCACATCCAGGTCAATGAATACTCGTGCGCATGAATGTAAAATGGGTGGAGCTACAACTCTTCACTCTGCATTCCCCAAATTGTGTTACCATGGAGACCCTATATCGTTTCCCTCATAAACTGTGTTACCAGGACAGCCTGACAAAGTAATAAAGCCAAATGGCTATATATATATATATATATATACACACACACACAGTGGGGAAAAAAAGTATTTAGTCAGTCAGCAATAGTGCAAGTTCCACCACTTAAAAAGATGAGAGGCGTCTGTAATTTACATCATAGGTAGACCTCAACTATGGGAGACAAACTGAGAAAAAAAAATCCAGAAAATCACATTGTCTGTTTTTTTTTCATTTTATTTGCATATTATGGTGGAAAATAAGTATTTGGTCAGAAACAAGCAATCAAGATTTCTGGCTCTCACAGACCTGTAACTTCTTCTTTAAGAGTCTCCTCTTTCCTCCACTCATTACCTGTAGTAATGGCACCTGTTTAAACTTATCAGTATAAAAAGACACCTGTGCACACCCTCAAACAGTCTGACTCCAAACTCCACTATGGTGAAGACCAAAGAGCTGTCAAAGGACACCAGAAACAAAATTGTAGCCCTGCACCAGGCTGGGAAGACTGAATCTGCAATAGCCAACCAGCGTGGAGTGAAGAAATCAACTGTGGGAGCAATAATTAGAAAATGGAAGACATACAAGACCACTGATAATCTCCCTCGATCTGGTGCTCCACGCAAAATCCCACCCCGTGGGGTCAGAATGATCACAAGAACGGTGAGCAAAAATCCCAGAACCACGCGGGGGGACCTAGTGAATGAACTGCAGAGAGCTGGGACCAATGTAACAAGGCCTACCATAAGTAACACACTACGCCACCATGGACTCAGATCCTGCAGTGCCAGACGTGTCCCACTGCTTAAGCCTGTACATGTCCGGGCCCGTCTGAAGTTTGCTAGAGAGCATTTGGATGATCCAGAGGAGATTTGGGAGAATGTCCTATGGTCTGATGAAACCAAACTGGAACTGTTTGGTAGAAACACAACTTGTCGTGTTTGGAGGAAAAAGAATACTGAGTTGCATCCATCAAACACCATACCTACTGTAAAGCATGGTGGTGGAAACATCATGCTTTGGGGCTGTTTCTCTGCAAAGGGGCCAGGACGACTGATCCGGGTACATGAAAGAATGAATGGGGCCATGTATCGTGAGATTTTGAGTGCAAACCTCCTTCCATCAGCAAGGGCATTGAAGATGAAACGTGGCTGGGTCTTTCAACATGACAATGATCCAAAGCACACCGCCAGGGCAACGAAGGAGTGGCTTCGTAAGAAGCATTTCAAGGTCCTGGAGTGGCCTAGCCAGTCTCCAGATCTCAACCCTATAGAAAACCTTTGGAGGGAGTTGAAAGTCCGTGTTGCCAAGCGAAAAGCCAAAAACATCACTGCTCTAGAGGAGATCTGCATGGAGGAATGGGCCAACATACCAACAACAGTGTGTGGCAACCTTGTGAAGACTTATAGAAAACGTTTGACCTCTGTCATTGCCAACAAAGGATATATCACAAAGTATTGAGATGAAATTTTGTTTCTGACCAAATACTTATTTTCCACCATAATATGCAAATAAAATGAAAAAAAAACAGACAATGTGATTTTCTGGATTTTTTTTTCTCAGTTTGTCTCCCATAGTTGAGGTCTACCTATGATGTAAATTACAGACGTCTCTCATCTTTTTAAGTGGTGGAACTTGCACTATTGCTGACTGACTAAATACTTTTTTTCCCCACTGTATATATTATACATACACACACTCAGTGTGTCCGTAAAGTCATGGTGCACTTTTGATCAGCCACTGGAAAGCAACAAAAGACTATATAAATGTGAAATCTGCTCCAAATAAAAGAAAACCTCTCCCAGTTTCATACCTGTTCAGTGCAGTTCAATGTGGGCTCCATTTGTTGCCCTACACACATCCAAACTTGTGGTTGCATGATGTCACCGACCTGGCAGTGTATTAATCAGAATTCAGTTTATCAGGGGTTAATCTGACTGGGGCTCAGCAACAGCTTAAATGAGTGTGTGTTGTTTGATTGTTTCTTGTTATCTCTCCTCATGAACAGGTCTGATATGATTGGGCCAGAGAAAGGGCGCCACAATGTAAACTATAAAAGTGCACCATGACTTTACGGACACACTGTATATAGGCTATTAGTCTCTCTAGGAAGCATGAACCGCCAATCGCTTATACAATACACATATTGTAAAACTCTCTCAACTAGACCCCAACCTACGACTTGACCCAACCTAAGCTCTCCTTTTATTCACTGTTCTTGGGGACCACTTGGACCCAGGTTTACGGTTCCTTGTGTGTTTATGCCCTTTTGTAATTTTTTTTTTATGGTGGTCTGCAGCCTGTCTTTGGGAAGTGAGCACCGTGGATGGTTGTGTTGAATGTGGGAACTGTGGATGGGACTAGAACAGAAGGAAACAACTATGACTGCAAAATCGGACTGTTTGTAGTCTGTTCCATGGATACACATAGGTCGGACTGTTTGTAGTCTGTTCCATGGATACACGTAGGTCGGACTGTTTGCAGTCTGTTATGATGGATACACGTAGGTCGGACTGTTTGTAGTCTGTTACCATGGATACACATAGGTCGGACTGTTTGTAGTCTGTTACCATGGATACACGTAGGTTGGACTGTTTGTAGTCTGTTACCATGGATACACGTAGGTCGGACTGTTTGTAGTCTGTTACCATGGATACACATAGGTCGGACTGTTTGTAGTCTGTTCCATGGATACACATAGGTCAGACTGTTTGTAGTCTGTTACCATGGATACACATAGGTCGGACTGTTTGTAGTCTGTTCCATGGATACACGTAGGTCGGACTGTTTGTAGTCTGTTACCATGGATACACATAGGTCAGACTGTTTGTAGTCTGTTACCATGGATACACATAGGTCGGACTGTTTGTAGTCTGTTCCATGGATACACGTAGGTCGGACTGTTTGCAGTCTGTTATGATGGATACATGTAGGTCGGACTGTTTGTAGTCTGTTACCATGGATACACATAGGTCGGTATGGGTGCTGTGGAAAAGACATTTTAAATAATTATGTATTGGAAAGCTTTGTCACTTTAAAATTTTGTAAAGAAATTGGCCCCTTTTTTTTCATTGCTGGCTTATCTTGAGGATAGACCATCAGTACCTGATTTGTGGGGGTGCTAAGGATGTGCCATCAATAAGAAAGTAGTGGCCGACCCCTGATGACACAAGCTGCTGATCTCCCCAACTGATGTAGCGCTGCAGACAAACAACAGAGACCCGGTTTCTAACTACCCGCCTGACGCGCCCAGCACGGATCTCTGCCAGCACAAAGCGGTCACAGTCCGTTCCTGCAGATTCCGCTGGCGTCACGTCACAGAGCAGCGGCTTCTGTTCTGTTCTGTTGACAGGGTGTGACTGCCAATGTCACGCTGATTGCTTGCTGGCTCCCCGCGGTCTTACTGTAGGGAGCCCACTGTCAATCAGCATGAGTCGGCAGTAATGTCTCGACAGAGCAGCCTGGAAGAAGAGAAGCTGAATCACCAGTGGCGCCGACATCAGGTACAACAGGCAGGTAATGTTTCTGTTAGTAACCGCCTCCCTTTTAGTTTTCATGCCCATTGTAAAAAAAATATGTAACAGCTCTGGACAACCCCTTCAAAGGTGGTGGAAGTAGTCCATATAGGGTAAATCTGGTGACACATTAGTCTTAAAGATCCTCAGATATGTTGGCAGCCGTATGATACACACAGAGATCCAGTTATTCTTTTCCCATTTTTGCAGTGTTTTTTTTTTCGATTGAAACGAATGAGAAATTGCAAACACACTGACCTGAGTATGTTCACACATTGCGTTTTTTTCTCTCCTGCATTTTTCTATTTATACTAGCTGAAGAGCTCGGCGCTGCCCGGGCATAGTAACTAACTACGGTAAGTTATAAAAAAATTATAATGAATATATATATATATATAAAGCTGAGTGTAGAGCACCGCCCATTCCGCATAGCCACCAAACTCTCAGTATATGCTGGGGATTGTAGTGTGTCAGTGAAGGAGTTGCACAATTTTTTTTTTTTTTTGACTCTCGCTGCCGTAATCACATATTCTTCATGTTTTGATTTTATTCTATCTATATTTAAGAAGGCTTTTTTTTCTTCATGGATTTTAAAGCCTATGAACACCAGCTAAACGATGGTTTTCACAGGGTGATTGTAATGAGAGGCACGGGGGTCTTCTGCAGACCCCTGGCTGTAACGGCAACCCATTGGTGCCTCTTTGACGTCGTGCGAGCTTGAAATGGCGCATAACCCTGCCGGCGCGTGTTAAATGCCGCTGTCAGAGATTCACAGTTGGATTTAACGGGTTATAATTTATTTTTAGAGCGTTATTGATTCCATGGTGCCAGACATGAGAAGGGAAAGCACCCAGAGAGATCACGGAGATTCAACCAAAATGTCAGTGGAAAGCAACTCCGCTGCCTCCAGTACGGTCACTGCCAGCTCCACAATAACAATAGTAACCACTAGCTGCCACCACCAACCGCTTATACTGGCTGATTGGACACCCGTTACTGGTAGCATGTGGCTTCAGGGGGTGGTTAACAGAGCTATTATATATATATTCAATCTAGAAAGGTAGGCAGTGTTTATACAAAGATGATACAAAATGGGAACAAAATAATACAGTATACATAAAATAGAAAGGATAAACAGAAGAAATGTAGTAAACCTGATGTGACAGGCTTGGCTCTGGCTTCTATGAAGGGGAGCTCTTAGTTGTTTATGGAGGGAGTAACTGACAGAACTACAGCCACTGTTCCTCCCAGGACTGACACTGATCATAGTTCAGTATTTGCTTTTATTAACACAAGCCCCGTCCACATACCACCACCTCCAGTGATTAATAACAAGGCTGGTCAGAGATGTTTCTATTATTTTTAAAAAATTACAGGGTCCCTCAGCTTTGATGATCTCTTTCCCCTGGAGGTCCCAGGTGGAAGATATTACTGTCATGTTTCCTTCTATCCTTTTTTAATGTTAGTCTTTTTTTTTCAGATTCTCTGAGCAGCACAAGTTCACCAAACCCAACAATCCCCAGGCTCTGCTGCTCATGAACCACTCCGCCGTGACCGTGATGGAAGAAATCAAAGACATATGCCTGGCATACGGGCAAAGTGATGAATACAGTTTTGTCTTCCACAAAAAATCCAACTAGCACAAGCGTCGCGCAAGGTCGGTGAACTTGTGTAGTTTTTCCTTTTTTTTTTTGCCTAGAAGCTCACAATCTGGGTAATGGGGGAAGACCGTCCAGGATCCCTCCCTTTATGACATGTTTATCCCTCAGTAAAACATTGGTGGCTAGAATATGCCAAAAGGGTTTTGCTGTGGTGATCTGGCACCTTTCAGGTAAAGCAGGAGCTTTAGAGATGTCGTGCCTTACTAACGCTGCTCTCCACCGTCCATGAAGGGGCACAATAAGACCCCCACAGACCCGCCATTGATGCCCTTCACTATCAATATAACAAATGCTTTAATGAGGTCATCCCCTTTAAGCTCAGATTTCTGGCATGTAACGTTATAGGAAACACTAAAATGTCTATCTCTTGCATGGTGGGTCAATTCCTGGGGTAATGTATATAAACCAACTAGAAATCGGACTGAGAAAAAAAATCGCAGCGATTCTCGGGGCGAGACTCGCCACTGCAAATCAATGGGTGCGAGAAATATATATTCTATAGAGTGTATATATAATGTTTTTTGAGCTGTCAATGTGACTTTACAGTAGCTAGACATGAATCGGACGGCATACGCATGGTGCGAGTGCTGTGCGATTTTTTTATTTTTTTATTTTTTATTTTTCTCGCACCCATTGATTTGCAGTGGCAAGTCTTGTCTGAGAATCGCAGTAATACGCAGCATACATTACCCCAGGAAAAAACCCACCATGCAAGATGAGGTAGACAATTTAGTGTTTCCTATAACGGTACATGCCATAAATCTGAGCTTAAAGGGGATGACCTCGTTAAGGCATTTGTTATATTGATAGGCAAGGGCATCAATGGCGGGTCTGTGGGGGTCTTAGGCTATGTGCATATGCTGCGGTTTTTGCTGCGGATCTGCAGCAGTTCTGCAGACAGTGTACAGTAGCATGTAAGTCTATGTGATTTACCTTCTGCTGTGCACATGCTGCGGATTTTTAACTGCGGAAAAGCTGCGGTTTTGAATCCGCAGAAAGTATTGACATGTCAATTCTTTCTACGGATTCCGCTGCGGTTTGCCACCTATTCCATTGTCCAGGTGTCAGACCGCAGGGGAAAACCACTGGCCAATCCACAGGTAAAACCGCAGGACATTTTACCTGCGGTTTTACCTGCGGATCCGCAGATACAAATCCACGGGTGAATCCGCAGCGTGTACACATAGCCTCATTGTGCCCCTCCATGGACGGTGGTGGGAGCAGCGTTAGTAAAGCACGACATCCCTAAAGCTCCTACTGTGCTGGGTGAAAGGCACCAGATCACCACAGCAAAACCCTTTTGGCATATTCTAGCCACCAATGTTTTTACTGAGGGATAAACATCTCATAAAGGGAGGGATCCTGAACGGTCTTCCCCCATTACCCAGATTACCCGCCATTGGACGTCTCCCCCGCTTTGATGAGGGCTTTGGCGGTGAGCCTGCATCAAAGCCGGGACATGTCAGCTGTTTTGAACAGCTGACATGTGCCCGCAATAGGCGCAGGTGGAATCGCAATCCACCAGAGGCTATAAACTAGTTAAATGCCACTGTCAAACTCTGACAGCGGCATTTAACCGGCGCTTCCGGCCGTCGGGCCGGAAATGCGCGCATCGCTGACCCCGTCACATGAACGGGGGTCAGCAATGCGTTGGCATAACAACCAGAGATCTTATAGAGACCTCTCTGATTCTTGCTGCCTGATTGCCAACCGGTAGTCGGCGCTCATAGCAATGCAGTATTTCTGCTACATATAGGCCATCTGCTCATCGTCTATATGTAGCAGAGCCGATCGAGTTGTGGATGCTTCTAGCCTCCCATGGAGCATGCTAAAATTTAAAAATTTCTTACTAATATGAAAAAAATAAAAAAAAATATAAAAGTTTAAATCACACCCCGTTCGCCCCATTTAAAAAAAAATTACACATACACATATTTGGTATTGCTGCGTTCAGAATCGCACGATCTATCGATAAAAAAAAGAATTAACCTGACTGCTAAACGGCGTAGCGAGGAAAAAAAATCAAAACGCCAGAATTATGCTTTTACTCAGTCGCCATGACAGCACTACAAGAGAGGGGATCCGCCCTTCGGGGACAGGAAACTTACAGACATAAAAAGGCGGCCCTCTCTCCTGCCTCAGTTGGTTTCTTGTCCCTGACAGGGGATCCCTGCAGACATACCTTTAGGATCATGGATGAAGGCCGAGGCCTGGCGGCCGACTCAGGCAGCGGGGGTCCCCTGCTTCGGCCTGACCAGAGCTGTGTAAGCGCCGCATGGCAGGGGAACTGTTGATGCAGGCGGTGCCAGGTGGAAGTGGCCTCCAGGGGGAGAGCCCACTTCAGGATGCCCAGCGCCGGTACCGGGTGAGTAGGCCCGATCTCCTTTCCCTCCTCGCCCGGGCCAGGGGGGAGGTGAGCGCTGTCCTTTCCGGTGGCGGGGGTGCACGGGCCCGGGTACGTTCGCACCATTGCCGGGCATCTGCCTCCGCTTCAGTGAGTGGCCGACAGCGTGCAGGCATGGTCTAATGACGCGGCTCCGTCGCGCCGCATGAAGCGCCGGTCACGCTTTGCGGGCCGCGGCCTGACGTCAGAGGTGTGCACCTCTGGAGGGACTGGGCAGCAACGGCATGTGCGGCGTCCGGGGCCGCGCGCGCCGGCCTGGTGGGGGAGCATCTCGCCGACCCCCGCCGGGGGTGCGGTCAGGGGGAGGGGAGGATACCGGGCGCCGGAGAAGAGGGTACTCGGCGGGCCTGATGGAAGACACCTGTGGGCCCCAGAGGGGGCAGTACTGTGGCTGTTTGAGGGCTCAGGTCACAGGGAGCGCTGCTTCTGGCCCTGTGTCATCCTATAATGGCGTCGCAGGAGCAGCCAGAGCCTCTGGAGGAGACGCAGCCTCAGTCTTCAGAGAAAACGGAGCAGCGCTCTAGTAGCAGCAGCCGTTCTGAGAAACATAGGTCCACTCAGAAGGCGAGACCTGAGAAGTTCACGAGCTGTAAGGGATTGGCGGCTCCGATGGACCCCCCACAAAACCCGGTACTGCGTTGTTTTAAGCCAGGGTAAGTGAGCTATGAGAAAGTTCATCTGGGTGATTATCTGTTCCCCTTATGTTCCCTCTCTCCCATTCTACCAGGGGAAAAAGTGCTCAGGGAAAAGCAAGCACAGGGAGTGTGCCGAGTGTGGGTCCCCCTCCCGGATGGTCAGGGGAGGAAGCTCTGTAAACCCTGCATTCATCGCCTGGTCTCGGAGAGACAGCTGACTTTACCTCCAGTATAAGGGAGATAGTCAGACAAGAAGTCAGGGGTTCGGCTAGATCACTTTCTCCGGCAAGGTCTAGAGAAAAGTCCCCTAAATCCCTGGTTCTAGTCTCCGATAAGTGATTCGCAGGAGCTAAAATCGGATTCATCATCATCTTCTTCGTCATCTGAAGCCAGATCAGGCCATTCCTGTTTCCCACTGGAACAGATTAATCATCTGGTAAAGGCGGTAAACACTACAATGGGGATTGAGATAACCCCAGCAGAGAAGTCGGTACAGGACTCTATGTTTCGGGGTTTGGACCGGAAAAACCGTAGGTTATTCCCTCTAATTGATAAAATCAGTGCCCGTTATTACAGCGGAATGGAAGAAACCCGAGAGGAAGGGCTCCCTACCTCCGGCCTTTAAAAGAAGGTATCCCTTTGAAGAAACAGCTTCATCCTCATGGGACAAAGCCCCAAGATTGGACGCGGCTATAGCAAAGGCATGCAAAAAGACTTCCCTACCATTTGAGGATCTTGGTAGCTTAAAAGACCCTCTGGATAGGAAGGCTGATGCGTTTCTTAAGGGAACCTGGGAGACATCAGCTGGAGCCCTACGGCCAGCAATTGCAGCCACATGCACCGCCAGGTCCTTAACGGTTTGGTTGGACCAGCTGGAAGAACAGATTAGGGATAAAGTCCCAAGGCAGGACATTCTTTCCCCCCTCTCTACAGCTCAGGGGGCGGCGGCCTTCCTCTCTGATGCATCGGCAGACTCGGTGAAATTAGCAGTCAGATCCGCGGCCCTCTCCAAAGCCACCCGTAGGGCCTTGTGGCTTAAATGTTGGCCAGGCGATATGTAGGCCAGATCTAAATTATGCGGGATCCCATGTGAAGGGGTTTACCTGTTTGGCAAAGTTCTGGATGAGCTGTTAGAAAAGGCAGGCGACAGCAAGAAGCGCTTCCCATATTTAGGAAGACCACCTTACAGAAGGGACTCCTACAGGTGGTTTGATCGAAGGAGAACATTCAGAGAAAGACCCAGATATGACACCAGGAGAAGAGGTAGGGGGTATATGTTTAATACCCCTCGAGACCGTAATGATCCCAAATGACTGACGGACCAGGTGGGAGGTTGTTGTCCTTCTACCCAGCCTGGTCGTGTATTTCAAATAGTCCTTGGATAGGGAGCGTCATCAGAACAGGAGTGAGGTTCGAGTTCCAGCAGACTCCGTGTGAGAAGTTTATTCTAACTCCCATCCGTTCTTCGTCCACAGAACAGAAGGCGTTGGAGGCGGAGATCTACGATCTTCTCCAGAAAAGTGTTTTGGTCAAAGTTCCTGAGCTACAAAGAGGTAAGGGGTTTTACTCCCCCCTTTTTCTAGTCAAGAAGCCAGATGGCTCTTATCGCACCATAATTAATCTCAGAAGCCTTAATAAATTCATTAAAATCTACTCTTTCAAAATGGAGTCTGTGAAATCGGTGATTAAACTGCTATTTGGTGGGTGCTTTATGGTAGTCCTAGACCTTAAAGATGCCTATTATCATGTCCCGATACATGCAGACCATCAGCAATTTTTAAGGGTGGCCATCTCACTGGGTGGAAAAATAAGCCATTTTCAGTATAGAGCACTTCTCTTCGGGGTGGCGGTGGCACCCCGGGTCTTCACAAAGTTAATGGCGGAGGTTATGGCCCATCTGCGCGAACAGGACATTCTCGTAATTCCCTATCTAGACAATCTCCTAATTGTGGGGAACTCAGAGCCTCATTGTGCCATCCAATTAGGGAAGGTAATATCCAGCCTTCAGAGTCTAGGTTGGATCATTAACTTTAAAAAGTCATGACTACAGCCCCTGAAAGTGCAACAGTTCCTCGGCCTTACCCTAGATTCTGATATACAGGCGTGTCTGTTACCAGAGTCTAAGAAAACCCAACATCAGATACGTAGGGTAATAGATAATCCATCGATTACCCTTAGAAGGGCTATGTCACTTTTAGGCTCACTTACGGCGTGCATTCCAGCAGTACTCTGGGCCCAACTCCACACAAGAACTCTGCAGTGGGACATCTTACACAACACCCCTCGGCTACAGGGTTGCCTCGAGGGTAGAGTCACCTTATCTAACGTTACCATTCAGTCCCTTCATTGGTGGTCCCTGAGTTGGAATCTGCATAGAGGTGGTCCTTGGATAAACCATATCTTCCGAATTCTAACCACGGATGCTAGCCCCAGGGGCTGGGGGGCTCATATGGGGGATAACTGGGTCCAGGGAGTGTGGTCTCCGTCCGAACAGAGATCCTCCTCTAACCTCAATGAACTGCTAGCAGTAGAGCAGCGGTAAATGCTTTCCTTATGTCCCTACAGGGCGAACACGTCAGACTATTCTCAGACAACCAGTTAACTGTAGCCTACATTAACCACCAGGGGGGAACCCGGTCCAGGCCCTTAATGGATGTAGCGAATCGTATTTTCCAGATCGCCGAGCTTCACCTCCTATCCCTCACAGCTCTACACATAAAAGGAAAACAAAATCTAACAGCCGATTTCCTAAGCCGCAACAGGCTCAAACAGAGAGAGTGGACACTAAAAAAGGCTGTCTTCGGACAAATCGTACACAGGTGGGTGCTTCCAGAGATAGACTTGTTCGCCAGCAGAAGGAACAGTGAGCTCCCCTTATTCTGTTCTCTGGATCCCAGAGAAAACCCGTATGCAGTGGACGCTTTCCTGATTCTGTGGAGCTTCGGTCTGGCATATGCCTTCCCCCCGCTGAATCTGATTCCAATGTTGCTAAGGAAAATCCGAGAGGACGGGGCCCACGTTATCCTAGTAGCCCCATTCTGGCCTAGGAGGTCATGGTTTCCTTGGCTGAGGAAAATGTCTGTATCTCAGCCATGGATTCTCCCCGAGCTCCCGGACCTTCTATCCCAGGGTCCAGTATATCACCCACGAGTTCCAACTTACATCTAGCGGCAAGGAGCTTGAGGGGGAGCTATTAAGGGGGAGGGGGTTTTCCCGGGGGCTAGTCAACACCCTCTTAAAAAGTAGGAAAGCCTCCACAACAGATATTTACACCAAAATCTGGAAAAGGTTTTTTGCAGTGTCTGGGGCGGAGGTCGGTCAAAAATCTGCATTGATCAGATACTGGAATTCCTTCAGAGGGGGTTGGAGATGGGCCTAGCCACAAATACGCTTAGAGTCCAGGTTTTCGGCGCTAGGGGCCTTCTACAACTGCAACTTAGCAGGTAATTACTGGGTGGCAAGATTCATTAAAGCAGCAGCAAGATCCAAACCCATTATTAAAGATAGGCTGGTCCCATGGGACCTCAACTTAGTTTTAACAGCATTAACAGAGCCTCCCTTTGAGCCTATTGACTCCGTTCCCATAAAAATCCTGTCATTTAAAACTGCACTGTTGGTTGCCCTAACGTCAGCCAGGAAGGTTAGTGATCTGCAAGCCCTCTCTAGGATACCACCATACACTCAGTTTGGAGAAGATAGGGTCACCTTAAAGCCAGACCCCTTATATCTACCCAAAGTCGCCTCGAAATTCCACAGGCTTCAAGAAATAGTCCTCCCATGCTTCTACCCAAACCCCTCTAACCTGACCGAGCAGAAGCTCCATTCCCTTGATGTGAGACGATGCCTCCGTAGTTATATTTCGGCCATGGAAAAGGGACAATGCCCTGTTTGTATCCTTTCAGGGAGCTAGGAAAGGACTTAGAGTGTCCAAGAGCACCCTAGCTAGGTGGATTGGGGAGGCTATCTCTTTTGCTTATACAGCAGATGGGCTGGAGATTCCGGAAGGCATAAGAGCGCACTCAACTCGGGCCATGGCAACATCCTGGGCAGAGAGGTCGGAAGTATCCATCGAGGACATATGTAAGGCGGCCACATGGTCCTCTCCATCAACTTATTTCAACCACTATAGACTAGATTTAGGTGGGTCCCCCGGCCTCATGTTCGGGAGAAAGGTGCCTGAGGCAGCTATCCCTCCCTAAAGCTCTCCTCATCTCTGTAAATCTCTTGTGGTGGTGTCATGGCGACTGAATAAATGCTCAGCTACTTACCGGTAGTGGTGTTTTTCAAGAGCCAATGACAGCACCTTCACATTCCCTCCCTCTGCTTTCACGTCTTGGATCAGCACCTTTCCTTTTATTTTAAAAAGTTAGTCACAGTAGTAAGGACATTTAGTTTGACTGAAGATAAATATAAATTGCTACTAACCAGGGAGGTCCTCTCATGCTCTGTAATCCAACTGAGGCGAGAGAGAGGGCCGCCCTTTTTATGTCTGTAGGTTTACTGTACCCGAAGGGCGGATCTCCTCTCTCGTGGTGCTGTCATGGGCTCCTGAAAAACACCGCTACCGGTAAGTAGCTGAGGATTTTTGGTCGCTGCGATATTGCATTAAAATGCAATAACGGGCGATCAAAAGATTGTATCTGCACAAAAGTTGTAGGATTAAAAACATCTTCTCGGGACGCAAAAAATAAGCCCTCACCCAACCCCAGATCACGAAAAATGGAGATGCTACGGGTTTCAGAAAATGGCGCAATTTTTTTAAGAAACTTTGGAATTTTTTTTCACCACTTACATAAAAAAGGACCTAGACATGTTTGCTGTCTATGAATTGTTAATGACCTGGAGAATCATAATGGTAGGACAGTTTTAGCATTTAGTGAACCTAGCAAAAAAGCCAAGCAAAAAACAAGTGTGGGATTTCACTATTTTTGCAATTCACTGCACTTGGAATTTTTTTCCCGTTTTGCAGTACACGACATGGTAAAACCGATGCAGGAAAACAGGTCTGGGAGCTGTTTCCAAATTAAAACCACTCTGGGGCTGAGTCCAATCCTACACAGGTGGGTGCTCGTGGAGCTGGTGAGCACAGCAGAAATGTGAAAGAAGGAAAACGGCCCACCATCCCATGTAGAAAATGTAGAAAACTTTATTCAGCTATTGAGCCATATTAAAAGAGTGAAACAACTGACGCGTTTCTGGTGCGCTGAAAGCACCCTTAGTCATAGGTATATTAAAAACAAATCCACAGGAGTTATATAGGGGTCATAGACCAATCAGAATGTGCAAACAATCAATAGTGGCTACCTGAAAGAGTATACACACCAGAAATTCAAAAACACATACAAATACCATAATTCAATAAATATAAAATCATTACGACAATTCATGCTATTCGGGAATTTTGTATCAAGTTTTAAAATCCAAAAAGCCTCCCGTATATTCAGCAATTTTTGTCTGTCACCTCCCCGTTCAGGGCTATTAACCCTCTAAAGCATAAAATGCAAATGAGCTAATATTGCCCTGGTGTGTTCTGACAAAATGTTTTACCGCTCCAGAATAAGCTGCGTTTTTTAATTCAATGTTCCTTAAATGTTCTGCTATCCTTTTTTTATTTTTTGCATGGTGCAACCAATATGTTGAATTTTGCACTGTGTGCAACAAATACAATAAATGACATTCATTTTCGCAGTTCATGAAAGAAACAATATTTTGTGCAAAACCATTGTATGAAAAAATGGATTTTGTTTTGTCAATGGCATAAATGCAAACGTTACACCTGGAAGACGCACATTTAACAAAACCTGTAGTTCTCAACCATGAACTGCAAATGGAATTGGATTTTCATAGACTAGGAGGCAAATAATTGCCCAAGCTGGTGCCTCTGCGCTCAACATATCGGCCACCCGATTGTATAATTTGTCTCCGTTTATCATCTTGGTTTATCACTGCCAAGTATTTCTTGACAATCTCCTTAATCTGGTTAAATTGAGGACTAAAAGGAGTCGAGAACGTGACTACTGAGTTCTCTGGAATGACATTATGGTTATTACTTAATTTGGAAAACCGGGATTTACTGGAAACTTTATGAAACGCGTTATTGACATTATAATGATTATAACCTCTTTCTTTTAAACGTTTGATAATAATTCTGCTTTCTTGGAAAAAAAGGTCATCATTGGAGCATAACCGTCTTGCCCTGTTAAATTCCCCATAGGGAATAGCCCTGATTGTATGTTGGGGTGACAAGATGACGATCATAATAAAGAATTCCCTGAAGTTTCTTTTCTATAAATGGGGGTATGAACCTCGCCTGAACTCAGATCGCCCAATAAAATGATATCCAAAAAGGAAATTTGAGTGCCAGTGTCACTGATGGTGAAAAATAAATTCAAATTATTTAAATTAAGGTAAGACTGAAAAACTGGCAGTTCTGCTGGATCTCCCTGCCATACAAACATCAGATCGTCCACATATCTGCCAAACCAGAAAATATCCTTCAAGAATGGATTTAAATCATGACAAAGATTTTGTTCCTCCCACCAAGCCATGTATAGTATTGCAAGGGATGGTGTAAAATTTAACCCCATAGGGGCACCCAAAATGTGAAGAAAAAAAGATTTATTGAACATTAAAAAAAGCTTATTCTGGAGCGGTAAAACATTTTGTCAGAACACACCAGGGCGATATTAGCTCATTTGCATTTTATGCTTTAGAAAGGGTTAATAACCCTGAACGGGGAGGTGACAGACAAAAATTGCTGAATATACGGGGAAGCTTTTTGGATTTTAAAACTTGATAAAAAATTCCCGAATAGCATGAATTGTCGTAATGATTTATTTTATATTTATTGAATTATGGTATTTGTATGTGTTTTTGAATTTCTGGTGTGTATACTCTTTCAGGTAGCCACTTTTGTTTGTTGATTGTTTGCACATTCTGATTGGTCTATGACCCCTATATAACTCCTGGGATTTGTTTCTAATATACCTATGACTAAGGGTAATTTCAGCGCGCCAGAAACGCGTCAGGTTGTTTCACTCTTTTACTATTGCTCAATAGCCGAATAAAGTTTTCTACATGTTATACATGGGATGGTGGGCCGTTTTCCTCCCCCTCACATGGTAAAACCAATGGTGTTGGTCAAAAGTAAAACTCGTCCAGCAAAAAACAAGCCCTCACATGGCCATATTGACAGAAAAATAAAAAAGTTATGGCCCTGGGAAGAAGGGGAGCAAAAAAGGAAAACGCAAAACCGAAAATACCCCTGGTCGTTAAGGGGTTAAAACGATGTGTACATTTTTTTTTACAATGCTATTTTAACATGAGATTTAACATAGAGTGAACAGCTTTGTGTAAAAGCTCATGTTAAAACAGCATTGCATAACGATGTCATACGGATGTTCCGTGGAAAAATCGCACTGAAATCGCCTAACACTCGCATGACACTCGCAGAGCACTTGCATAGCACTCGTCATTTTTTTGGTCCGGAAATCAGACCGTTATTTTTCTCGCAAATGGGTATAAGCCCTGATAGTGATATTTGGGAGATGTGACCTTTTGCATGCTGTTTAGTCCTATATGTTCAATTACCACATTAGACTTGTCTCAATAGTGAATTTTTGTCTTTGTCTCTTTTTTCCCATTTCTAAGCAAGTCCATCACACACGTGGTCTCGCAGCTTTCCTCCAGTTACGTCTTCTACTGGAACAAATTTTTTCTGGACCAGCCGAAGCTCTATCTTCCAGGATTCGATGGCAGAGTTGGGCTGTACCCCAGCCTGCAAAACCTGATGGATAACCTCAGCTGGAGACAAGCGGACTGTAAGTGTTACTAGCAAATTCCTGAGAAACATGTAACTCCCCAAAATCAGCTTTATTACCACTACATGGTCACATTACTAATGCCCTGCAATATGCAGCAGCCCCCCATGATAAAGGTGGGGCAGCACAGGTGCCAAATATTGATGAACTGACACTGACTCCTACCCTTCACAAACATGGGGGTTGCATTATATTATAGCTGCACATGGATGAGGTGTGTATCGGGCACCAGTCACACATTCATGTAGGGCACAGGGTTTGGTTTAAGGCTCATTCAGACGTCAAGTCCAATCAGTCCAAGCTCATACTGGCCGCGGCTCTCCCGACCTGAGCGTGATTGCTTCATATATCTCTATGAAGCTGCCACGCTCGGATTATGAGACCCTCGACCAGTCCATGCATGCAGTCAGATTTCGAACCGATTGATGCAGACGTGTGAATGAGCCTTTGCAGCTTATTGTTCCCGTCCGTACTATAAGATCAGGTGGGTTCCTGCATTTAACTCGTGACAACAAATTCTATAAGGAGGGGTTTTAGAAGTGGTGACCAAACCTCCCCTTTCCATAGGATAGGAGAAGGCTTAAAGGGGTGGTCCAAGATACAAATTAATTTTTATCCTAAATTCTTATCTTTTTAGTGCCATAATAGAAACACTTTTTTAAATCTTTATTTGACTCGCCCCCAGAGGACGTGGGGTACTCGGTGCCGGGCCCGTTGATTTCAATGGGAGATGTCACAGTGGCAGTGACCCGGTCCGTGGCCTCAGGCGGTCAATGTAAAAGGGGTAGAGTAATGGGGATAAGGTTATTGAGATGATTCGTGACTCCACCTGTGGTTTCTGGTCAGTTTGACCAGCGCTGCAGGGCTGCTTCTCTGGGACAGATGGTGTGGTGCAGCAATGATGTTGAAGCTCCCCACAGGTGGAGCTGTAGTCCCAGGGCAGAGTAGATGAAGTTGGTAAATGGGGAGATGGTGTAAAGAAGTAGATGTAGCAGAGCCGGGTGCAAGGCACAGGAATAAGTGGAGGACACAAGGGCATGTAGTTTTAAGTCTTTACTCAGTCTGGTGCACACAGATGCCCGCTTCAGTGCCGTGTCCTCCAGGTCAGGGGCTCAGCCAACTCCCAGGCAAGGTAAAGTACACCCTTCCAGCACTCCTCCAACATGTGCCTTCTCTGAACGTCTCCTCACTAGCGCTTAAACTGAAGAACTTGTAGTTGTGTATTAAACTCAAGTTCCTCCTTCTAGATGTTGCTTGGAACTCTGCTTGTACGGCAGACAGCTGTAGCCTGCTTCGGGGACTTCTTACTATCAGGTCCCGGCTCACACACATTGCTATTGTGCCCCCGAGTCTTAGGTGGGAATAAAGTGGTGACAACTTCTATTCCTCCGGTTTCTGCTGCAGGAACATCAGTGTCCATACAACCACGGAGACCGGACTCCGGCCATGCGCTTTAACTTTGAGAAGGGCTCTGCTCTCACCCTTGTCCTCAGTTCTCTTCTCCTCATGTTCCGTACTAATCTATCTTCCTTCTGAAGAATTAGGCTTTCTCTTGCTCCTTCCCGTGCCAGCTGCCCAGATCACAGGAGTCTGCTGCAGCATTTGCTTTCACTCCATCCCTCTCTGGGGATCTTCTCTCACCTCACTGACTGACCTTTCCTAACATTCTCCCGGTCTCATGTGCAGTCTAAGCTTCACCCACCTCCCAGCACTCTTCATGTTCCAAGCAGGGAGCCACAAAGGTTGCTCTGCTACACTACTGGTGTGTGTGGGATGTGAGTGTTGGAGTGTGGTCAGGTGTCTCCACCTTACCTGGATAGTGGGGTACTACACCTCAGGAGGAGGTGCAGTACCTCTGTGACGACTGAACCCTCAGGGGCGCCACACATTAATTTAAAATTCCCTATACTTCTCTAACTACAAAATCTTACTGTTTTTTTCACATTTTCTTTTTAATGATGCTTTGCTGTAGAATCCCAGTGCATGCTGAGATACTCAGAAAAAGCTTCATCGAGGGGGGCAGAGGCTTCAGTCACTGCCGCAACCCCTACCATGAAGCGAAGAATCATCAGTGATGCTAATTTCAGGGGTTGGGCTAGTCCCTGAACTGTGTGCACAATGAGAGTGCGCTCTCTGTTGCTGGCTCAGATCAGTAGTAACAAGCCGGTAGGAGAGTGCGCTGTGTCAGAATACCCGGTATGTAGAGAACAGCACCACAACCGCAACTGACGCACACTAACAGTGCGCTCTGTTGCCATGTCATCACTGCTAATCTGAGCCGGCAACAGAGAGTGCACTGTCATTGTGCACATCGCTCAGGAACTAGCCAACCGCTGAAATTACTCTGGCCAAATAAAACTGATGGAAACAGAAAAATGATTAATCCGCTCATTACCCCTTTGGTTTCTGTTCTTGACAACAGCGCCATCTGAAGGCTATAAAAACATCAAATGCGTTTCCAAAGTCTGCGTATGTCACTGAGGTGTTTGTGAATGCAGCAAACCTCTGTCTTGCCCTAATTCAGCAATCTTTAATATGTCTGACAGGTTGGATGCTGCTTTATTTTCACACAATTAACCCATTAATAGCTTTATTGAGAAATTCCCATTTTTCATCAACAACTTGTGCAACAGTGTTTTGGGCTCTGGTGCAGCAGAAAGGGCTGACCCCGGCACAGGCTCAGGAACGGCTAAAGGTGAGCGATCAGTTTGCCTTGTGATGGCATTTTTATGTAGCTTTCCATAGATAAATGCGAAGAACATAAATATTTGTGACAGATTTCGATCAGCGGAGAACCGTCCTCCTATATCGGTCATTGCAGAGATTAACATTTTTTATGAATGTTTGCATCAGATCGCTGGAATGATTATGGGTCGCCCTCCCAGGGCTGTGGGGTACTCGGTGCCGGGCCGGTCACTCAGGGGGGAAAGGTGTCACAGCAGCGTTGACCGGTCCGTGGTCCTGGGCGCCCAAATAAAAGGGGGTTGATGAATAGAGTTTATGAATGGTTCGTGACGCCACCTGTGGTGTTCGGCAAGTGAGATGTTAGGCCGACGCTGCATGCAGATCCTCTGGGACTGGTGGTGTGTTGCAGCCAAGATGGTAAAGCTCCCCACAGGTGGAGCTGTAGTCCCAGGGCAGTGTAGATGTAGCAATGGAGGAGAGACACAGGCAGTGAAGAAGCTGGCACCCAAATGTAGCAGAGTGGAGTGTGTTGGCGTGGGAATAAGTGGGGACACCAGGGCATGCAGTTCCAAAGCTTTACTCACAGTCTGTAGTACACACAGGTGCCTGCCTCCGTGCCGTGTCCTCCGGGTCAGGGGCTCAGTCAACCTCCAGGCACGATAGGATGCTCCCTTCCAACACTCCGCCAACATGTGCCTTTTTGAACGTCTCCTCTATAGCGCATTTAAGTGAAGTACTCCCAGTACTGAGTTACACTGGAGTTCCTCCTGTCCGATGTTCCTATGAACTTTCCTTGTACGGCAGACAGCTGTAGCCTGCTTTGGGGATTCCTTGTTTCCTAAGTCCCGGCTCACTATCAAAGTTGTTGTTCTGCCCCCAAGTCTGAGATGGGAATAGTGCATTTACAGCCCACTACTCCTCCGGTGTCTGTTGCAGGACCATAAGTATCTGAACAATCTCGGGGACTGGTCCCCGGCCTTGCGCTTAGAACTTCTAGGTTGGGTTCTCCTCTAACCCATGTCCTCTGTTCCCTTTTTCTCCTACGTTCCGTACTAGTCTTTCCTTCTTATGGAAGATCAGGTTTCTGTTCAATGTCTTTCTCCTTCTTTCCTTTCCCGTGCCAGCCGGCTTAGATCACTGAGGCCGGCTGCAGCACCTCCTTCCTCCATCCCTCTCTCAGGGATCTTCTTCTCACTGACTGACTGACTGACGTGAAATTCTAAACCTTCCCGCTCTTATATCTATACTAAACTCCACCCGCCTCCCAGCATGTTTCGTGTTTCCAAGCAGGGAACCACCAAAGGGGCTCTGCTACACTCAAAGCAGGGAGCCGCAATGTGGCTTTGCTACACTTCTTTGTGGTGATGGGTGCAGGTGTTGGAGCTTGGTTAGGAGTTCCCACCTTACCTGGATGGTGGGGCACCACACCTCAGGAGGAGGTGCAGTACCTCTGTGGCGACTGAATCCTCAGGGGCGCCACATTTACATGGGTGGATAATCGGGCTGAGCTTTTCTATGAACTCTTCTTTGACAATCATCAACTTGTCCATCAGTTAATCTTTAGGAAATGGTTCATATTGTCACTACATGTTATTTCCCACAAATGGCAGGAGGTATGGGATTGCTTTAAAGGGGACCTGTCACGTGGATCTGTGGACAGTATGGTATAGAGAGGGAGAATCTGAGCAGAATGATACATAGGTTTGGTGGAAAAGGTTTAATATAAGTTATAGTATTCATGAACATCCCTGGTGTTCCTATGCTTAGGAGCCCAGTGGGCGGTCTTACTACTGGTTTACATCTATCTGCATGCACAGTTATACAGGGAAGACTGTCAATCACTGAAGAGCACCACCCACTGGACTCATACACATATTTCAGTGAATACAATGCAAGGATTACTGAAACCTTTCCCACAAAAATGGCTATCCATCTGATCAGCTCCTCCAGCTCTATACCATCCAGCCCACGGATCAAATACTGTTTTTGCATGACTGCTTCATCACTTGTGATTGGAAGCGCTGACTTGCCTGGAGCAAGCACAGTCTTGGATGCAATGCGCTGCAGATTTGTATGTCCGGAGGCAGAGCCGTCCATGTAAGGCAGCATTGAGGAACATTCATGGATCCTTCTGTTTCCCGCAGGGAACGCTTTCTGGAGATATTGTATTCAGAGTTAAACATCAACTACAACAACGAGCCGGCAATGTACAGGAAAGGCTCCGTCATCATACGGAACAAGGTAAGATGGAGACATAGGAGAGGGAGAGTCGCCGTACAGAGAGATGGTAAATGATTGGTTGCAGCGTTCTCTTTGCATTCATAAAATACTGAAATTGTGTCAGATCCCATTAGCCCCTTTGCGACATGCGCCATACTAGTACGGCGCATGTCGTATCTCCCCCTTTGAAGTGGGCTCCGGCAGTGAGCCGCAGGCAGAATCGCGATCCGCTCGCTGCTATTAACTAGGTAAATGCCGCTGTCAAACTCTGACAGCGGCATTTAACAAGCTCTTCCGGCCGTTGGGCTGGAAATACACGCACCGTTGACCCCCTTCACGTGATCGGGGGTCATCACTGTGTCGGCATGACAATCAGAGGTCCTCCTTGAGACCTCTATGGTTGTTGATGCCAGATTGCTATGAGCGCCACCCTGTGGTCAGTGCTCGTAGCAATGCTGTATTTCTGCTACATATTGGCGATCTGAGCATCGCCTCTATGTAGCAGAGGTGATCGAGTTGTGGCAGCTACTAGCCTCCCATGGAGGCCACTGAAGCATGCCAAAAGTAAAAAAAAAAAAAAAAAAAAAAAAAAAAAAGTGTTCAAAAATATATAAAAAAAATACAAAAGTTGAAATCACCCCCATTTGCCCCATTCAAAATAAAACAATTAAAAAAATCAAACAGACACATATTTGGTATCGCCACGTTCAAAATCGTCCAATCTGTCAATAAAAAAAAGGATTAACCCGATCGCTAAATGGCGTAGCAAGAAAAAAAATCAAAATGTCAGAATTACGTTTTTTGATTGCCGAGACATTGAGTTAAAATGCATTAACGGGTGATCAAAAGATCGTATCTGCACCAAAATGGTATCATTAAGAACATCAGCTCGGCATGCAAAAAATAAGCCCTCACCCAACCCAAGATCATGAAAAATGGAGACGCTACGGGTATCGGAATATGGCGCAATTTTTTTTTTTTTTAACAAAGTTTTGATTTTTTTGTTCACTACCTAGATAAAAATGAACCTAGACATGTTTGGTGTCTATGAACTCGCAATTTCAAAAACTGTCCGTCACATCCAAACATAAGCATAGTGTGAACAGGTGCTTAAACTAGAGTCACCAACTCATATATATTCAAGCAGAAAAGGAAGCACACTGCAGCGCCAAACCATGCAAACATGAATAATGAGTTGCATTACTGCATTAGAAATATGAAAAATTTGTGTAAGTTTAGCGCATAACAAGGCCAAGTTATGTGTACCTGGAAGCCAACGTTAAGGCATTTCTTGTTTTCCAGGTCCCTATTCTATGCCAATCCTCACTAAGACTGTAGTCTCCATCTGAATGGGAACCTATGAAAAATCCTCTGTTAGGACTGAAGTCTATATCTCTGTGGAGGGGAAATGGCCCTGGTATGAACTCATAATGACCTGGAGAATCATAATGGCAGGTCAGTTTTAGCATTTAGTGAATATGGTGAAAAAAAAAAATGAAGTGTGGGGTTGCAATTTTCTCCTTCGCCTCATTGGGGGACAAAGGTACTGTGGGTGTATGCTACTGCTGCCTGGAGGCTGACACTAAGTGAAAAAAAGATGTTAGCTCCTCCTCTGCCGTATACACCCTCGCCCTAATTGCGAGCGGAAATCAGTTCATGCTTAGTGTCCGTTGGAGGCACACGTCTGTTTTTCTCCAGATTCTTTTTTTTTTTCCCTATGAAGATGAGACAGGGGCGACGGACCCTATTGAAAGGGTCCGATCTCCCCAAACCAGCAACGGGCGAGCACGTGCGAGTGTCGCCTCCATGTATCCTCTCCCGCACTGTGGGACATGATGCCGGACTTAGCCCTGATTACCCTAAGGTATTGAAACCCTAGGCTGTACAGAGGCACAAGCATAGTCCGTGCGGCCCCCACTGCTCCACCAATGCTAGACTGCGGTGCTGCAAGGCGGCGGACGGTCCCTCTCCTCATCCCTGGAGGGAAAGATGGAGCTAGGGTGCCTGCACCGTCTTATATTTGGCCCCCCTCCCCTCTACCTGAGCTGGGAGGCTGAAGCATCGTCACGGAGGGGGATGGCCGGGGAGGGCTCCTGCAGCAGGAGTCCTTAGCCTTATCCCCGGGGGTCAGAGCGGCAGCATCCAAAGATAGCAGCCCCCGTCGCGCAAGGTGGTGGGTCCTGATGTCCAGCCATGTATCCTTGGCTTGGGACTCCGTGGGTAGGTGGGTCCACCCCCCCTGTCGTGGGCAAGCGCTGTAAATCTAGTCCGCGGCTTCTGCCGGCGCTAGGCCGCGGGCGGAAGTCCCGCCTCCTTCTTTGCGTCACTTCCGGTAGGGCCCCCCATTGGCTGAGCGGCGCCGAAGAGATTGAGCCCCCGGCTTCGGACCAGCGCTTGGCCGCAAACCGGAAGTACCGCCCCAGGACTCTTCTTCCGATGGCCCGCTCGCAGCTGTGGCGCGCGCTTCTTTGAGCTGGAGCAACGCCCGGCACTTCCAGGACATGTGGGGCACAGGACTGGGGTAAGTGCTGCCCCCCAACCCGAGAGGCCGCGATACGGGAAAACGAGGAGTGCCCCCCCCAGCGGTCTGCAGGGCTGATGCCTGGCAGATGCAGCATGTCCGGAAAAGCGAAGACGCAGCGTATAGAAATGTGTGCATGCATCTCTTGTCGGGCCGATTTTCTGCGGGCGCAGAGCAAGCGATTATGCGAAGCCTGCGATTACTAACGCGCCCAGGAGCCCTCCCCTGCGACCGAGCCCAGTGTACCAAGTCCCCCGGAGTGGGCCCTATCACTGTCACAGTCCATGGCACCACTTACGAGAGCAATTGAGTCCCTTCGTGCCCCAGATAGGGGCAGGGACAGTGGCTCGCCTGTCTTAGAGGGGTCCTCTACCTCACAAGAGTCTCCGACCTGCAGGGGCCGCCCTCACTCCAGGCAGACGCGGGGGAAACGAACCCACACGGCGTCTCCCGGTTCATCCGGTGCCTCGGCACCAGTGAGTTGCGCTTCTCGCTCTCCTTCACCAGTAGTCGATAGCGAGCAAAGCTCAGATTTCGACTCGGATGAACCCCTTGACCTAGATACTCCAGGGTGTCATGAAACAGTGGACAGCCTCATCGAAGCCGTCAACCAGACTTTGGGGATTGAGGATGATTCCACCTTGGCTTCGGGCCATAAGGTGTCATTTAAGCGAGTTAAGTGGCCGCATAGAGTATTTTGCACTCACCCAGAGTTCGAGGACAAAGTGCAACGACACAGGGAACGGCCGGACAGACGCTTCTCGGGCCAAAAGGCGCTCGAAGCGAGGTATCCGTTTGCCACGGATCTCTGTAAAAAATGGACGGAATCCCCAACGGTGGATCCACCCATGTCACGCTTGGCCTCTTAAACCCTGTTATCAGTACCTAGTGGTTCTTCTATTAAAGGGCACCTGTAACCCCCTCCAGACGTTTTTAAGTAAAAGAGCCACATTGTGCAGCACTAATGTTGCATTCTGTCAAGGTGGCTCCTTTACTTAGCCTCTGTTCCACCGCAGAAATAATTGTTTATAAAGTTGTTCCAAAATACCTGAATTTGTCAGGTGGGCGGGACTTTCCTCCTCTGCCAGACGCCTCTCATTCATCCTTCCTTTCAGACCTGGCACTGCCTCCTTAGTTTGCTTTTGAAAGTCTGGCGCCTGCGCTGTACTGTATGTTAGGGGGCATGCGCAGTTTGCGCTGCTCGATGTGACCAGGCTGTCAGATTACATCTTGGCCTGAGATCCCTCCCAGCAGTCGTTTATGATGTATCCACAGCGGGGCTGGGATTCTCGGGCAGACGATTACAAAGCTGACAAAGCAATGTAGGAAGAAGGAGGCGGAGTGATTTCCGGGAGGCGGAGCTCCGCAGATCACCACTGGCAGAGGAGGAAAGTCCTGCCCACCTGACAAATTTCAGGTATTTTGGAACAACCTTTTAAACGATTATTTCTGCGGTGGAACAGAGGCTAAGTAAAAGAGCCACCTTGACAGAATGCAGCATTAGTGCTGCAGAAGGTGGCTCTTTTACTTAACGCCTGGAGAGGGTGACAGGTGCTTTTTAAGGTTCCCACAGATCATCTCATAGAGAGCTTGGCTCGCTCAGTATTTGAGGCATCAGGGTCAGCACTCTCTCCCTCGTTCGCGGCAATGTGGGTGGCCAGAATCATTAAACAAAGCCTTGCAGGATAAGGACCTACCTGCAGAAGTATCAGAGATCGTGAGTCAGATCGCTATGGCTGGGGACTACTTAATCAATGCATCTTTGGATGCAGCCATTTGCGTGGCACTTGCTGCCGCAAACGCAATTTCCATTAGGAGAGCTCTATGGTTAAGGACATGGCGGGCTGATTCAGCCTCCAAAAAGTCCTTGTCTTCTCTACCTTTTCAGTGCGGCCGTCTATTCGGAGAGAAGTTAGATGAGTTCATCTGACTCCACAGGAGGGAAGAGCGGTTTTCTCCCTCAACAAAAGGTCAAATCGCTGTTTCGTCACCAGCTTCAGGCACGTTTTTGGGCCTTTCGCAACCCCGGGTGGACTACAGCGGCCAATTCCGCCGCTTCAGGTCGCCCCAACCAGGATAGAGATCGACAGGTCACATATAGAGCCAACCCTTTGGGGAGAATGCGTACTCACCAGCCCAGGCCGAGGGGATCCAGGTCCCAAAGATCCTCAGCCAAATGACTCGAGGCATTTTTCAGGCGACACCAGCAAGGTAGGCGGCCGCCTACTCTGGTTTCGCCATGTCTGGCTCACCGTCGCACACGACACATAGGTAAGGGAGCTGGTGTCCTCGGGGTACAAGATAGAGTTTGTCAGGTACCCCCCAAGACGTTTTTTTTCTTTCCCGTCTTCCCAAGGTGGATACCCGGGCAAGGGTTTTACTAGGAGCCATCGAATCGTGTAGTCATTATTCCCGTGCCGGAACACAAAAAGGCTCAGGGCTTCTATTCCAACCTATTCGCAGTCCCCAAAAGGGATGGGATTGTCAGACCTGTTTTGGACCTGAAGCTCCTGAACAAATTCATCAGGGTCAGACATTTCCGGATGCAGTCTCCATTCAGTCATATCGGCCATGGGGCAGGGAGAATACTTGGCCTCTATCGATATCCAGGACGCCTACCTACATATCCCCATTTTCCCTCCGCATCAAAGATTTCTACGCTTCACCATCAACGGTCTACATTTTCAGTTCCCAGCGCTGCCCTTCGGGCTAGCCACTGGCCCCAGAGTGTTCACAAAGGTTATGGCAGTCGTCATGGCCATCCTGCACTCCTGGGGCATAGTCGTCTTGCCTTATTTAGATGACTTCTTGGTCAAGGGCCCTTCAATTTGGGCATGCGAGGAAAGTGTCAACATCATGCAAGATAGTCTTTCCCGATTAGGGTGGTTGGTCAATGTGAAAAAATCATCCCTTGTTCCAGCTCAGAGGATTTCCTTTTTAGGGATGATCTTCGACACCTTCCGAGGGTTGGTAATTCTCCCTCAGGACAAGGCCCTAGCTCTCCGGCAGGGAGTCCAGACACTTCGCCAACCAGTCCATCATACCATCCGTTTCGGCATGAGGATTTTAGGAAAAATGGTGGCAGCAATGGAAGCGATACCATTCGCCCAGTTCCATCTTCGCCCCCTGCAGCACGCCCTCTTGTCATCCTGGGGCAAGAACCCATTCACGCTCGATCACCGGTGCCAGTTGTCCTCTCAGGTCAGACAGTCACTCGAGTGGTGGATAACCAGTTCCTCCCTGCTTCAGGGGAAACCCTTTCCCCCAGACTATTGGTTGGTGGTCACAACCAACGCCAGCCTCCTCAGCTGGGGAGCGGTTTTTCGCCACCACACGACCAAAGGGCGGTGGTCGCCGCAGGAGTCACGCCTTCCGATCAACTTGGAGATACGAGCGATCCGGCTGGCTCTGCAACATTTTCATCACCTTCTAGCAGGCCGCCCCGTCCGGATTCAGTCGGACAACGCCACGGTGGTGGCTTACATAAGTCATCAAGGAGTCACCCGCAGCAGAGCAACCATGCACGAGGTAGAGAACTTTCTTCATTGGGCCGAGAGGAACCACTCAGTGATATCGGCAGTCCACATACCGGGCGTGGAGAACTGGGAAGCAGACTTCCTCAGGTGGCAGGGTCTTGCGTACGGGGAGTGGTCACTACACCCCGAGATCTTCCAGCAGATTTGCCAACGGTGGGGAACACTGGATGTGGACCTGATGGCCTCCAGGGTGAACGCCAGGGTGCCTATGTTTGTCGCTCGGTCTAGGGACATGCAGGCAATCGCTGTGGATGCGTTGGTTCTGCTATGGAACCAGTTTTGCTTCCCATATCTATTTCCCCCACTGCCACTACTTCCGAGAGTCATCAAAAAGATCAAAACAGAAGGGGTTCCAGTGATTCTGCTGGCCCCAGACTGGCCCCGTCGAGCATGGTACGCAGATCTAGTGCAGCTGCTTGCTGACGTTCCTTGGCGACTGCCACAGTGCCCAGATCTACTGTCCCAGGGCCCGATCTTCCACCCGAGCTCAGGGGCCCTGTGTTTGATGGCATGGCCGTTGAATCTTGGATTCTAATCCAGGCGGGGTTTGGGCACGAGGTGGTCGCTACAATGGTTAGCGCCCGGAATTCTGCCACAGCAAGTATTTACCATCACACCTGGAAGGTTTTCTTTTCTTGGTGTCGAGGCCGCGGTTGTTCTCCACTGAGATTCTCTATCCCCAACATCTTGGCCTTTCTCCAGTCTGGCCTAGACTCAGGGTTAGCCCCAAGCTCCCTCAGGAGACAGATATTGGCTTTATCCTTCCTGTTCCAGCGCAGAATTGCTACCAGTTTGCAGGTGAAGACTTTCATCCAGGGAGTATCCCATTTGGTACCTCCCTATAGTGCACCCCTGGACGCCTGGGACCTTAACCTGGTCCTAAGCGTTTTGCAGGAAGCCCCATTCGAACCGCTACAGGATGTCTTTGTTGTACCTTTCCTGGAAGGTGGTATTCCTGGTAGTCATAACTTCTATCAGGCGGGTCTCGGAGCTTGCAGCCCTATCCTACCGAGCCCCGTTTCTCACTTTCCATAAGGATAATAATAATAATAATCTTTATATAGCGCCAACATATTCCGCAGTGCTTTACAGTTTAACAGTTTCAAAGCACAAGTCATAAGTAGCAACGTTAACAATACAGTAATTAAAGTAAAATAAGACGACCCTGCTCGTGAGAGCTTACAATCTGCAATGAGGTGGGGGAGATACAAAGTACAGGTGTGTATTTACAATTATGTATTTACAATGATGCTCTAGCCATCTTGAGAAGGTGGGGGACAGAGATAGTGAATGGGCTACATACTCACACTTGCACATAAAATGACTTTGATTAGTGAACGTGATAGGCTACTCTGTATAGATGTGTTTTGAGAGAGCGCCTTAAACTGTGCAAATTGTGGATAGTCCTAATTTCTTGGGGTAGAGCATTCCAGAGGATTGGTGCAGCGCGGGAGAAGTCTTGGAGTCGGGAGTGGGAGTTGCGGATTAGTGCAGAGGTTAGTCAAAAGTCTCTTGCAGAGTGCAGTGGTCGGCTAGGCCGATAGACAGAAATGAGGGAGGAGATGTAGGGGGGTGCCGCACTGTGGAGAGCTTTGTGGGTGAGAACAAGTACTTTGAATTGGACCCTATAATGAATGGGCAGCCAATGTAAGAACTGGCGATGAGCGGACGCGTCCGAGTACCAATTAGCCAGATAGATGACCCAGGCTGCTGCATTAAGTATGGACTGGAGAGGGGAAAGTTGAGTAGCGGGGAGGCCAATTAATAGAGCATTGCAGTAGTTCAGGCGGGAGTGGATCAATGCGACAGTGAGGGTTTTTGTTGTTTCCATGGTGAGAAAAGGGCAAATTCTGGAGATGTTCTTTAGGTGTAGGTGGCAAGAGCGGGCAAGACATTGTATATGGGATGTGAAGGAGAGGTTTGTGTCAAACATAACACCCAGACAACCGGGGTGTTATTATGGTGCCACCCACAGAGAGGGAGATGTCAGATTTAGGGAGGTTAGTAGATGGCGGGAGCAGAAGAAGTTCAGTTTTTGAGAGGTTAAGTTTCAGATAGAGAGCGGACATGACGTTGGTGTGACGGCCGTCTGCGAATCTGGGCTGCAGTGGGGACAGCACCCCGAGTAACCCCGAGACCCTTAACCCCTATACAGGGATCTGGAATTGTAGCAAGGCCCAGGAGGTAGCTGTCTAGATTAGCAGTGGACCAGAGCAGGACGGCCACCAAGGGGTCAAAACTAAAACCCGTAATCAAGGTCAGGATGCAGGAGTCTGAGACCAGGGCGCCGCAGAGGAACAAAATCAGCAGACAGAGGGAGAGTCAAAAGTCCAGGCCAGGGTCAGTAAAACCAGGAGGGCAGCGAGGTACAGAATCAGCAGGCAGAAGGAGAGTCAGGAATCCAAGCAAAGGTCAGCATCAAAAAGTCGGAAGAGAGGCGGAGGTACAAAAACGGCAGGCAATAGAATGGTCAAGAATCCAGGCTGAGGTCAGAGTATACACTATAGAAATTCACACAGTAACACGCAGGGGAACCAAGAATATATCCGGCGGCTTGCAAGACCAGTCCCCAGGTATTTGAGGGATCAGGTCCTCCCTCACAGGTTCCCGGCCCGATGATGTAACCAGGACCGCCCCCGGACCAGGCCAGATGGACATGCAGTAAGCCCTACATGACTGACAGAGGGGCGGAGCCTGCGCCCACCAGATGCCTGTGCAGGAGCCCCCTCTCTGCCACCACCCTCACCCTGGAGCGAACCACGGCGCCTCCCAGTGGCTGAGGCAGGAATAGCCGTCCCCGAGTCCGACGGCGATGTGACGGTCCGGCGCCCCCGAGTGGCCGAGACCGGAACTGCAGGCCCTGAGTCTGGCAGTGACGTCCGGCGCCTCCTAGTGGCAGACGCTGGAACAGCAGGCCCCGAGTCCGACGGCGACGTGACGGTCCGGCGCCCCCGAGTGGCCGAGACCGGAACTGCAGGCCCTGAGTCTGGCAGTGACGTCCGGCGCCTCCTAGTGGCCGACGCCGGAACAGCAGGCCCTGAGTCTGGCTGCGACGTGACAGTTGGAGACTGCGGACAAATAGTCACTGGCGTTCTCTAGTACAGCGGGGGTAAGGTCAGGGGATGACGTATATAGTTGTGTATCATCAGCATAAAGATGGTGCTGAAAGCCAGATCTGCTGATGGTCTGTCCAATTGGGGCCGTGTAGAGAGAGAAGAGAAGGGGGCCAGGGACTGAGCCCTGAGGTACCCCAACAATGAGAGGAAGAGGAGATGACGTGGAGCCAGCGAACAAAACACTGAAGGAGCGGTCAGAGAGATAGGAAGAGAACCAGGAGAGAGCGATGTCCTTAATGCCTAGTGACTGGAGCCTATGGAGTAGGAGACAGTGGTCAACAGTGTCGAAAGCTGCAGAAAGGTCAAGAAGAATGAGCAGAGAGTGTTCACCGTTACATTTTGCTGTCAGAAGGTCATTGGTCACATTGATGAGTGCAGTTTCAGTTGAATTTAGGGGTCGGAAGCCAGACTGTGAAGGGTCTAGGAGGGAGTGATTGGAGAGGTAACGGGTAAGGTGGCAGTAGACTAGGCGCTCCAAGAGTTTAGAGATGAAGGGGAGATTGGAGACTGGTCTGTAGTTGTTTGTGCAGGATGGGTCGAGAGCAGGTTTCTTTAATAATGGAGTAATGATAGAGTGTTTGAAGGAGGATGGGAAAATGCCTGAGGAGAGGGAGAGATTAAAGATTGTAGTTAGGTGAGTTGTGATGACTGGAGAGAGAGACTGGAGTAGTTGTGAGGGAATGGGGTCGGTAGTGCATGTAGTTGGGCGAGAAGAAGAGGAGTCTGGAGACTTCTTCTTCTGTGATGGGTTCAAATGTGGAAAGTGAGCCAAGGGAAATGCAGGTAGGGATGGGAGTCACAGCATTTGGTGGTTGGGAGCAGATTTCCTGACGGATATTATCTATTTTCTCTATAAAATGGGAGGCCAGGTCATTTGCACAAATGTCTGAGATAGGAGCTTGTGCTTTTAGCCTGATAAGGATAAGATGGTGCTCAGACCAGCTCCCCCCTTTCTGCCGAAGGTCGTTTCCTCATTTCACATTAATGAGGATATTGTCTTGCCCTCTTTTAGTCCAGCACCGGTACACAGTGTGGAAAAGGCTTTTCACACGTTAGACCTGGTAAGAGCCCTCCGGAGGTACGTGTCACGGACGGCATCCTTTCGTCAGACAGACACGCTGTTCGTGCTCCCCGAGGGGCGCAGAAAAGGACTCTCTGCCTCAAAATCTACCATAGCCAGATGGATTCGGTTGACTATTCAGGAGTCCTACTGCACCAGAGGCGCGCCGATTCCAGCAGGGATCAGAGCACACTCTACTCGGGCAGTGGGCGCCTCTTGAGCGCTTCGGCACCAGGCTTCGATGGAACAGGTTTGCAAGGCAGCGACCTGGTCCAGCCTGCACACATTTGCCAAACATTACAATATCCATACTCAGACTTCAGCGGATGTGAGCCTGGGTAGAAGGATTCTCCAAGCAGCGGTGATGCACCTTTAGACAGGAGGTGCATGTAGCTTGGATCGGTGAGTCAACTTCCCACCCAGGGACTGCTTTAGGACGTCCCACAGTACCTGTGTCCCCCAATGAGGTGAAGGAGAAACATGAATTTTTGTGATAAAATCACCGTAAAATCCTTTTCTCCGAGACGCTCATTGGTGGACACAGCACCCACCCTGTTACCCAGCTGGCTCTTGTTTGTTTAATATGCATTTTCGTTTGATATTAGGGTGTTTTTTTTCTGGACATGTTACCTGCATTAAGCCTGATTTTGTTGTTCTCCTACTGCTTTTGCACTAAACTGATTTCCGCCCGCAATCGGGGCGAGGGTGTTTACGGTGGAGGAGCTAACCTCTTTTTTTCACTTAGTGATAGCATCCAGGCAGCAGTAGCATACACCCACAGTACCTGTGTCCCCCAATGAGCATCTCAGAGAAAAGGATTTTACGGTGAGTTTATCACAAAAATCCATGTTTTCTGCAATTTCACCGCACTTGGAATTTTTTTTCCCGTTTTTGAATACACGACATAGTAAAACCAATGGTGTAGTTCAAAAGTAAAACTCGTCCCAAAAAAAACAAGCCCTCACATGGACATATTGACTGAAAAAATAAAAAAGTTATGGCTCTGGGAAGAAGGGGAGCAAAAAACAGAAACGCAAAAAAAAAAATGGGCTCCAGCGTGAAGGGGTTAAAGTCCCATACAAATTGATTGTTTGTTCACTGATAATTGGGGAATTAACCCCCTTAAGGAGCAGGCAATTTTTCCCTTTTTGCTCCCTTATTTATTTTTGCTCCTCCCTAAAAATTTTACTTTCTACATAGCCATGAGTTCTTTTTCTGTTTTTTTTGTTTTTTGTCGGGGCGCGTTAATTGGCACACCGCCGCACTCACATACCCTGGATTTGCAGGTATATAGCCTCATTTATATTCTATTGCCAACTGTGGATTGAGAGGCTGTTTTTGTATGGGCGCCCCAGCACTTTAACATATGCTAATATCACCACTGTGATTGTTTATCTACACATGTTGTTTATTGGATTATAGCACCCCAGCACATAGGTGATATATTTCTTATCATTGTTTTTTGTCCACTTTGCTAACCTTGCAGGCTTTTTGGCACATTGCTTTAATAAAAAGTCCATTTCTTGCACATTTTTGGTTTATATATATCACTTTAGTATATTTTTACCATTTGTGTCTTGCACATGTTGCAATTTTCTTAATTCCTTTTTTGCACACACTGAATCTTGATACAGATTTTTTCCAAATTATTGCACATTGGTTTATATTATATTTTATTTGTCACCATTGGCTGGTAATTTTTGCACATTTTTTTTTATTTTTGTACTCCTGCATAGGTTTAATCCTATTTTTTGTACATTATAATCATTTTTTGCATATTATGCGTTTGTTGTGCTGGCCATTTATGTATCCATACTGTTACCTGCTCCAGGACTATGTGACATAAAAATATTGGTATTATCCTATTATTTTTATTGGACCATTTTTTTGGGGGGGTCATATATATGTATTGTGGTGTTTGCTGATTATACTATTATTATATTTACTATATTTTATATATTTTTATATGTTGTTGAGCCAATATTTCTAATAAAGACGCTTTTAAAAATTTTTTTATGGTAAAGTTTTTATTATTTTATTTTACATGACCCTCACCAGGTTGTCCCTCACTATCACTAGTCGGTATCTTTGACTACTTGTTCTTATGATGGAAGTTTTATTCTGTTATTTATTCAGTGAGGATGGACAATTTTATTTTAAGATTTTTCAGCTTTGAAGTGTTAAAATAAAGCATTTTATAGGTGTTTATTCTGCATTTATGGCTGAAGGACTCATTCACATCATGGCTATAGCGCAATGATTCCACAAGGAGAGAGACAATCATCCATCTTCCTCTGAATAAAAGAAAAGTTGAATCTTTCATCCCAAAAATAAAGGCGCCACATCTGTCCGCTGGTTGGGTGCGGTATTGCAGCCACTTCTGTGAAATGTGTGGCATGGGATTACAACAGAAATCAGTTTAAGAAACGGTGCCATCCTGTGTTTGTCTCTGGTATTGCAGCTAAGTCTCACTTCAAACAGGTGAAACTGCAGTACCAGGCAGGGACTATAGGCAACAGTGGCACTGTTTCCAGAGGAAGAAAGAAATCCATGCCAAATTTGCCTACCTGACATACGCTATGACTTTCGTGGTGGCAAAGATGCTAAAATGTGTTCTATTGAGTATATTATTTTCCAGTATGTGCTGAGTCTACAGTACCCCTTATATTAAAGCTGCCATCTACTTAAAGGGATTGTTCATGAGTCAAAAAAACTTGCTTTATTTCAGAAACAGCAGCAGTCTGGCATTGGAACTGTGCTCCATTGAGGAGTTGAACTACGGTACAACTCACACATCATTCAGGTCTGAAACACGCAGGCCCCCCGAGGCTCCACTGTTTGTCCTTGGGTTACTGAGCTCCCGACACGGTGGCGTCCACAGAGCAGCCGATGCCAGAGTTTTGTTTTTTCACAGCTAAATGTGCATCATCGGATGCTTATTCAGTGTGCACATTACTTTTCTTTTGTGTGCGTGCATGTGACCGTCAAAATGGGGAACACTACTACAAGAGGGAGGACCAGAATGGGGGGGCACTAATACTACAAGAGGGAGGACCAGGATTGGGGGGACACTACTACAAGGAGGAGGACCAGGATGGGGGGGAAGAGGACATTACTACTACAAGAAGGAGGACCAGGATGGGAGGCACTACTACTACAAGAGGGAGGACCAGGATGGGGGGCACTACTACTACAAGAGGGAGGACCAGGTTTGGGGGGGACATTACTACAAGAGGGAGGACCAGGATGGGGGGGCAATACTACTAAAAGAGGGAGGACCAGGAATGGGGGGACACTACTACAAGAAGGAGGACCAGGATGGGGGGTGGGGACATTACTACTACAAGAAGGAGGACCAGGATTGGGGGGAACGCTACTACTACAAGAAGGAGCACCAGGATGGGGGGGCACTACCACAAGAAGGAGGACCAGGATTGGGGGGCACTACCACAAGAAGGAGGACCAGGATTGGGGGTGGGGGGGACACTACTGCAAGAAGGAAGACCAAGATTGGGGGAGGACGGGAACACTACTACAAGAGGGAGGACCAGGATTGGGGGGACGCTACTACTACAAGAAGGAAGACCAGGATGGGGGGGACGGGGACACTACTCCAAGAGGGAGGACCAGGATTGGGGGGGTTGGGGACACTACCACAAGAGGGAGGACCAGGATTGGGGGGGTTCGGGACACTACCACAAGAGGGAGGACCAGGATTGGGGGGTTCAATTTTAATACATACAAGTTTGGATTTATAGCCCATTCTGAGTCAATAATTCAGGGTATATTTCCAGCCATTTTGCTCATATTTTTTGCATATTTATTAAAATAGCCATTAGCAATAGCGATATTTTTTTTTTTTTTTTTTTTGTTCATAAGACCTGTGCAGATTAATTTTGTCTGTAATGTCAGAGAAGGTGGGTGGAATTGGGTTCTTCCATTGGTAGGCTATAGACTGTTTTACAACCCAAAAAATATGAATTAGGATGGGTCTACCTGTTGGGTTTATGTTTTCCATCTCTAGTGATAAGAGCCATTTGTGGTGTAATTATGATTCTATTACCGTGGATTTTATTGATCAAGTCAGAGGTTTGAGCCCACAAAGAGTTAATTTTGGGACATTTCCAAAACGTGTGTAAAAGGCTCCCGTAGCATCCACAATTTCTCCAGCACATAGAGGAATTGCTTGAATTTATGTGTAAATAAAGTCCGTGGAGCCTCATTTAAGAGTCTCAAACACGGGACTAGCCAGATCTTCCTCCAGGGTAGGACCCAGCCAAGGAGTGGCTCCTTTCGGAAACCACCATTACCATCATATTAAGTGGCCCTTTAAGTCAATATCCAGCTCTTTACGAGTTTACAGATATTTCATGAATCAAAAAAAAATCCGGCACAGTTGTGTGAAGAAATTAACCCTCAATGTCAGCACATGTTGTTCCATGTCCATAATCAATGAAAACACCTTATTTCCCTATGGAACGGGTGCTCAGTCCCATGCAGAAAAAACATGAAATATCGTCAAAGAGAAAGAAAAACGGGTGGCACTCACCGTTCTCATGTAGCGATTTACTTTATTTCATTAAAACGAGGCATAGGTATCGGCACAGGAGTAATGTATAAAAGACGGACAACAGCCGTTTCGCACACAATGCGCTTCAACAGGTCCGCGGACTTTATTTGCATATTTGTATTTCCCAGGGAGCATTTCACCTAGGATTTCACTGTGTTTGAGCGCCTTTGCCGGCTGCCGCATTGTTTTCTTTGACTGGTCTCCCTGAGGTCAGTGATTGTTTTGTGATGTTGAATTTATGTGTGAAAGACGGGCTGGTGTATAATACCACCTATTAAGTATTTTAAAGTATGATGCCTGTAACGCCATGCAGATATTTGATGCATATGTGTAAAGCGTTTTCCCATTGCTCAGGATGATGTGTGATGGTTAATTCTGCTTCCCACTTCAGCATATAGGAGGATTTGACCAAATCTGTGTCAGCGTTAAACCATTTGTAGATTCTTTGGTTGCTCAAAAAGATGCTTTGTTTAATGTTGCTTAACAAATTGATAGTAGCTTCTGAGAATAATGGTTTGTTATGTAAAAAGTTTTGAATCTGATTCTTAAGTATCAAATAGTGTAAAAATGCTGAAGAGGGAAGGTTAAAATTTGCTGTTAAACTACTAAAGGTGCAGTTTTCCTCATCACATACTGGGGCTGGCTGGCACTTTTCAGCTTGGGGGGAAATCACAAAGCAGTGGCCCTCGAGTTGAGGTGGCCCTCCTTTTCCCTGTTGATCTCTGGCCATTGCATTAAAGCAGCAGAGATAACAGGCTTTACAAATAGGCTGGTACCTAGATATGGGAACAGTAAGGAGCTTGCTGCATAGATATGGGAGCAGAACAGAGCTTACTCCAGAAATATGGGAGCAGAACAGAGCTTACTCCAGAAATATGGGAGCAGAACAGAGCTTACTCCAGAAATATGGGAGCAGAACAGAGCTTACTCCAGAAATATGGGAGCAGAACAGAGCTTACTCCAGAGATATGGGAGCAGAACCAAGCTTACTCCAGAGATATGGGAGCAGAACCGAGCTTACTACAGAGATATGGGAGCAGAACCGAGCTTACTCCAGAAATATGGGAGCAGAACAGAGCTTACTCCAGAGATATGGGAGCAGAACAGAGCTTACTCCAGAAATATGAGAGCAGAAACGAGCATACTACTAAGATATGGGAGCAGAACAGAGCTTACTCCAGAGATTTGGGAGCAGAACCGAGCTTACTAAAGAGATATCGGAGCAGAACAGAGCTTTCTCCAGAAATATGGGAACAGAACAGAGCTTACTCCAGAAATATGGGAGCAGAACAGAGCTTACTCCAGAGATATGGGAGCAGAACCAAGCTTACTCCAGAGATATGGGAGCAGAACCGAGCTTACTACAGAGATATGGGAGCAGAACCGAGCTTACTCCAGAAATATGGGAGCAGAACAGAGCTTACTCCAGAGATATGGGAGCAGAACAGAGCTTACTCCAGAAATATGAGAGCAGAAACGAGCATACTACTAAGATATGGGAGCAGAACAGAGCTTACTCCAGAGATTTGGGAGCAGAACCGAGCTTACTACAGAGATATCGGAGCAGAAACAAGCTTACTTCAGAGCGATGGGAGCAGAACTGAGCTTTCTCCAGAAATATGAGAGCAGAAACGAGCATACTACTGAGATATGGGAGCAGAACAGAGCTTACTCCAGAGATTTGGGAGCAGAACCGAGCTTACTCCAGAGATATGGGAGCAGAACAGAGCTTACTCCAGAGATTTGGGAGCAGAACCGAGCTTACTACAGAGATATCGGAGCAGAAACAAGCTTACTTCAGAGCGATGGGAGCAGAACTGAGCTTACTACAGAGCTATGGGAGCAGAATAGATCTTACTACAGAGAAATGGGAGCAGAACAGAGCTAACTACAGAGCTATGGGAGCAGAACAGAGCTTACTGAAGAGCTATGGGAGCAGAACAGAGCTTACTCCAGAGATATGGGAACAGAACAGAGCTTACTAAAGAAATATGGGAGCAGAACCAAGCTTACTACAACGATTTGGGAGCAGAACAGAGCTTACACCATAGATTAGGGAGCAGAACAGAGCTTACTCCAGAGATATGGGAGCAGAACCGAGCTTACTACAAAGATTTGACAAATCCCATTTGGTCTTCATCTATTAGTTTGGGAAGGAAACGTTTTAGTCTATTAGTTAATATTTTTAAAAACACATGTGACCTGCACAAATGTGAACAAGTCGGTCGGACAGTGTTCACACCACCCACTGACTGAAACACAAGAAGGAAACACAGAATGACAAATTTGCAAAAATAGTCTGCATTAAAGAATATGACAGTAAACAGCAAGTGCTGGTAGAAAGATGATAACAAATACAGGGTATTTAGTCGATGCGTTTTTTGCAAAAAATGTATACCAAGCTACTCCACCTCGTCATGGTAACCCTTAGCGGAGCAGTCCCTATCTAATGTATTTAAAACTTGAACATATGAACAGTGTCTAAATGAACAGGATTCAGACAGGCGCTTCCTAGTTGGGCTCGTGGTGTAAGACAGCTCTTTATGTGCATGTCACACAAGAGAGGGGTGGGGTCTCCCAAACCATGCAAAGCAAGGAAAAAACAGATTAAAAACACATGTGACATGCACAAATGTGAACAAGTCGGTCAGACAGTGTTCACACCACCCACTGACTGAAACACAAGAAGGAAACACAGAATGACAAGTTTGCAAAAATACTCTGCATTAAAGAATATGACAGTAATCAGCAAGTTCTGGTAAAAAGATGATAACAAATACAGGGTATTTAGTCAATACGTTTTTGCAAAAAATGTATACCAAGCTGCTCCACCTCGTCATGGTAACCCTTAACGGAGCAGTCCCTATCTAATGTATTTTCAGGTCGGAGTTATATCTAATATATTTTCAGGTCGGAGTTAATTAGGGAGATTGGTCTGTAGTTAGTGACTTTAGTTGGATCTGTTTTGGGCTTAGGGATTAAAATGATCATTGCTTCCAGCATCTCCTCGGGGAATGAGCTGGAGGTAGATGCCTTATTAAATATTTGGAAAGATGGGGAGACAAAATTTTATTAATTGACTTGTAATATTCATTGCTGTATCCATTGGGGCCAGGGGATTTAAATAATTTGAGCTGTTGGATGGTTTCCTCTATCTCTTCAGGGGTGAAAGGAGAGGTTAATGACTCTGGATATTACGGAGCTAAATTGGGTAATTTCCTAGATTCAAGAAAGATCTCTGCCTGTTTTACTGGGTTGGGGGGATGAATGTTGGAGGTTTAAATTATATAGTTTGATAGAATTCAGCGAATGCTAAACCACCGGCTAATCCGCAGATAAACCGCAGGCTAATCCGCAGATAAACTTTTCACCTGTGGATTTACCTGCGGATTTCACCAAATTCGCTCGGAATAATCCGCAGAGCAATCTGCAGCATGTGCACATAGCTTTAAATGAGTTTCTTGCCTCCATAGATTCCTTAGACAGGTCGGCAAAAATTTTTAAATTGTTATATGGTTCGGGAAAATGTTTTTTAGCCTTTATAAATTGCTATATCTTTTCTTTCGTGCTATAAAAGTGTATAAGAAGGATTGTATCTCTTGGCACGTCTGGGGGAATATGCACTGGACGAGGCAACCTATGGATCCTATCAATAATCAATTCTTGTAGGAATATTTTTCAACATACTTGACAAAAGTCCAACTACTGCTCTGTAGACCTGATGGAAGACCCAGTCATGTAAAAACCAGCCATGGGTTTATTGTGGACTACTGCTAGAACAACTACAATACCAGTCACATCATGTTCCCATGGACACCCTTTAGAGACTTAGGAACAGGACACTGATGGCACTCGGTGAGTGCATATTGGAAGGAGCTTTGGTCCACCCCTACCTCCATAAAGGAGGAAGTCTAGGCCTCCGGAAAGGGGCAGCATTTTTTCTTACATGTTTCAGATGTGCTGTCCTTCCTTTAAAGGGGTTGTCCACTACTTTAAATTATCCCCCCGGGGCCCCTAAAGAATATTGTAAATACCTTATGTTGCCTATAATGCCTGTGAGCGGTGCTATCTGTGGCTGCTCACAGGCAGCACGTGACCCAGCATTGACATCACGACAAGTGAGGCGTGACTCAGCGCTGGGTCCCCGTGGTGGCTGCTGGGTTGTGGGAGGGGTTACTCCCGGCGTCACCCCCAGCATCCACCGCACGCTTTCTCAATGAATGGGCGCACGGTGGATGCCTGGTGTGATGCGGGGGGAAAACCTTGCCCACAGCCTGGCAGCCAGCGTGGAAGGAGGAAGAGGGACGTCAGCAGTAGCAAGAGCCGGCTGCAGCCGGGGGTCACGTACTGCCTGTGAGCGGCCAGCGATAGCGCCGCTCACAGGCAGGATAGGCAACATGAGGTATTTACAAAATTCATTAGGGGCCTCGGGGGGGATACATTTGGTAGTTAATTCAAAGTAGTGGACAACCCCTTTAATATTATAAAAAAAGTGTGATTATTTTTAATTTCTTCACATTAAACTCTGAGAATCAACACCATGTACACAAACCGAACGTAAAAATATATCTACCGCCACATAGGATTTCGCAGTAAACTTTTTATAACTTCTATTAAAATTTTCAGACAAAAGACACATTGGGTGTAATGAAAAGAAAAAATAAAATAAAATTTGTACAATACTTAATTATTCAATAAATACAGGCAAAAAAAAATATTGTAGAGATCCAGCATCTATTGCTGCATTCTTGTCTGTAGGCAGAAGAGGTCATGTTGCACAAAATATCAATAGGATTACTACAAGGTGAATGCTATAAAAGTTTTTGACAACGTACATATAACAGAACCATTTGGGCCTTTCCCTCTGGCAGGGAAGGCTTTTGCATGTCTTTGGAATATGGTGCTTGGGAACAGACCAGAGATGTAACCAAAGATCCACATCTAATGATGTTGCCTAAAAAAAGGTAGGATGTTGGAAGTAGAAGGTATCATACATTGGGTGAAGAGGCCAGTCATTGAAGTTTTACCACAGCACCAAGTCAACTAGTCCAAACATATTACACCCCAAGTTTTCGTTAGGTGTAGATAATGAATACTGATGAGCGAGTATACTCGTTGCTCGGGTTTTCCCAAGCATGCTTGGGTGGCCTCCGAGTATTTTGCTCGGAGATTTAGTTTCTACCGATGTAGCTGCATGATTTGTGGCTGCTGGACAGGCTGAATACATGTGAAGAATGCCTGTTAGTGAATTTCCACATGTATTCAGGCTGTCCAGCTGCCATAAATCATGCAGCTGAGGTGACAGAAACTAAATCTCCGAGCACACCAAGATCACCCGAGCATGCTCGGGGAAAACCCGAGCAACAAGTGTACTCGCTCATCACTAATAATGAACACTTTGGAAATGTTCCCAGTGTGTTCTGTCTCCATGTGATGTACGAGGGTTATCTTGTCTTCTTTCTTGGCCAGCCATTCGGTAGAAATTGAAGCTACCCGATGTAGTTGTTGCCTTAGACTTTTAAGACTTATATCCAGGTTATTAAATGCGTGGAGCATGAAGACACCAAGAATGATCACGAGGAACCCGCAGACTGAACCTTCGCCTTCCAATGAAGACATAGACACCCATTCTTTAATGAGGGTCAGGGTCGTAGTGATAAACACGGTGGTGAATAAGGCGTAGTTAGATGGGAAAGACCAAGGAGGTGTTGAACACGTCCAGGGATTTGTTGAGGTAGTTCACTTGTGTGACCACAGAGATGATCAAGATGGAGATGAGGACCCATGGAAGAGGATGTTGGACAACTGGTGGATCGGTGAGAAGACCATTCACAGCGATGCCCAGGCCCTTCACAGAAGAAACTGAGAAGGTGCCCAAGAGAGAGCATATTGCCAAGTAAACAAGGATGTTTTGGTGTTCATAACGGGGCGAGAGAATGAAAATCAGGACCAGGGAGAAGATGAACAGCACTCTGATGTAGACAATGAAGCCTGTTGGTTAAAAAAAAAGAAACAAAAGTGGCCATTGTGTAGACAAACCTCTACCCCAAGGAAAAGTTTTGTACTTTGTGCAATCGAGTCGCATAAAATCAGAATTTTGGAGTGACATGGGAAAAAAATAATGAACTGCACCCCATACTTTTTGGAATTGTCACACTGACTTCTACGCCTTATGCTAGACTCCTCACACAGTTTTGCAAAGATGACTTTTCAGCAGTCTCATTATCATTACAGACAGGAAACACTTCTGTATAGAGTACAGAGCAGGATTCACCATTCACGATAGGTCACAGTTCACCTCCTACTATAAAGTGGCCTGTGACCTGATTTGTATAGGAGCCTTCTGAACTTCCAAAGACAGGGTCTGAGTCAGTTTATTGCTGCCAATATCCATGTGCCCAACAGGAAGTAGACATCTAAAATGAGGCCTAGTGATCAGTGCAAAAATAAAAAAAAATTCACAAGTTTTCCTTTCCCTGGGTCTGCCATCCTCCTCCTGATTATACTTCACATCTACTATATAATCGTCTAATTCTGTCTGTCTGTAACTGAAATCCCGCATTGCTGATTGGTCGTGCCCGGCTGGCAGCGACCAATAAGCGACAGGCGCAGTCCGATACGAACAACATACGCCATTGCTACCTTTGGGAAATCTGCGGCGCTAGCCGCTGATCTCCCGATGGTTGCCGTGGGTTATCTGCCGGCGATGCCAACTCCTGGCTGCGAAAGTATCCCAACTGGTGCTAGCGATATCGCTCACACTCGCCCCAGCGTCCGTTTCAGTCCGGAGGGTGTCACGGTCTGGTCGGCACCTCCCATCTTCTAACGACGTCCTCTTTCCTTCCTGTTGTGGCTCTGGCACAGGCGCACTGCTCTGTTGAGGGCAGAGCAGAGTACTGCAGTGCGCAGGTGCCGGGAAAGGTCAGAGAGGTCCGGCGCCTGCGCACAGCAGTATTCTGCTCTGCCCTCAACAGAGCAGTGCGCCTGTGCCGGAGCCACGACAGGAACAAAAGAAGAGGACGGCATCGTTTGAAGATGGCAGGCGCCTGACCGGACAGCAACACCCATCGGACCGGACCGGACGCCGGGGTGAGTATAATCTAACTCTTTTTTTCTTATCTTTCAGGTTACATGGGGGGCTTATCTACAACATTACAGAATGCTGTAGATAAGCCCCTGATGGCGGTGCCGGCAGGACATATTCGAAAAAAAGGGTGACAGATTCCCTTTAAATCTTCATAAATAAACTACATACATATTCTAGAATACCCGATGCGTTAGAATCGGGCCACCATCTAGTCATGTATAAGGAGAGTGGGAGGGAAGTAATTTGGAAGAGAAGTTTTCCCAAAAATCTGAGAGAAGTAACCACAGATGTTCTGTCTCTACATGTAATTCCAGGCAGTCTGGATGATGTTGAGATTAGGGCTCTGTGGTTCTCATATAATCACTTCTAGGACTCGGGCTCTTTGTGACATTTCAGTATGTTTGGGGTGTTCCTGTTGAAGAATACATTTGGAGATGATCAGATGCCTCCTGATGGTATTACATTATGGATAAGTATCTGGATGCATTACTCTGCCATGAGGACACCATTGGTCCTGACCAAATTCTCAATTCCTTTGCCGAAATGCATCCCAAACTTGTAGAAACCTCCACAATGCTTCACTGTTCCTGCAGTCACTGTGTACCGCTCTCCAGCCCTTTAGTAAACAAACTGTCTTCTGTTACAGCCAAATATTTCACATTTTGACTCCTCACTCCAGATCACCTGCTGCCAGTTTTCTGCATCCTAGTTCCTATGTTTACGTGGAAATGCATCAAAATCCGCAATGTGAGTATAGAATATAACGAGGAAAGTCACATAATCATTTTATGCAAAATTGTATTGTAACTAGTGTTGAGCATTCCGATACTGCAAATATCGGGTATTGGCTGATAGTCGCTGTATCGAAATTCCAATACCGAGTACCGATATTTTATCAATATCGGATACCGGTATCGCAAGTCCCCATAATGCAATGAGCCACTGTTGTGGCTGTAATTGGCTGCTGAAATGATGTCATCATGATGCGCGGTCTGTGCGCATCATGATGTGCGGTCTGTGCGGGCTGTCGGTGGTCTGTACGGTCCTCTTGGGGGCCTGTGCCGGCTGCCAGGGGCCTATGCCAGCTGCCGGTGGTCTGTACGGGCCTCTCGGGGCCTGTGCCGGTTGCCGGGGGCCTGTGCCGGCTGCCAGTGGCCTGTACGGGCCTCTCGGGGGGCCTGTGCCGACTGTCGGTGGTCTGTGCCGGCTGCCGGGGGCCTGTGCCGGTTGCTGGTGGTCTGTACGGGCCTCTCGGAGGCCTGTGCCGGCTGTCGGTGGTCTGTACGGGCCTCTCGGGGGCCTGTGCCGGCTGTCGGTGGTCTGTGCGGGCCTGCTGGGGGGTCTTGTGTGTGTGCAGGCATCGTCCGATGGGACTACAAGTCCCATTGGGCGATGACTGCTACACTGACAGTGATTGACACATTAGTCAATGATGGGACAGTAGTAGTCCCATCATCTGGCTAATGTGTTGAATGTAAAAAAAAAAAAAAACATACTACATATATACTACATTCATACAACATACATACTACATACATGCTACATATATACTACATTCATACAACATACATATATACTACATACTACATACATGCTACATATATACTACATTCATACAACATACATACATACTACATACATGCTACATATATACTACATTCATACATACTACATATATACTACATACATACTACATATAATAATATAAATAATAAATTTTATTTTTATAGCGCCGACATATTCCGCAGCACTTTACATTTCAGAGGGGATTTGTACAGACAATAGACATTACAGCATAACAATAATCACATACAGTAGATTATAACAAATAACAAGAGGAGTGAGGGCCCTGCTCGCAAGCTTACAGTCTATGAGGAAAGAGGGAGACACGAAAGGTGGGTGGTAACAGTTGCTCTGATTGTATGGACCAGCCATAATGTTAAGTGTGTAACAGTACAGACACAGAGGGCTAATGGATGCATAAAGCATGTGGGAACATGATGCTGGGAACCTGGTTATGGTAAAACTTTTGGCTCTGCCACACAGGGATAGGTTAGGTTAATGTGTTGAGGCGATAGGCCAGTCTGAATAAATGCGTTTTCAGGACACGCTTAAGATTGTGGGGATTGGGGACTAATCGTATTGACCTGGGAAGTGCATTCCAAAGAATTGGCGCCGCACGTGTAAAGTCTTGGAGACGGGAGTGGGAGGTTCTGACTATTGAGGATACTAACCTCAGGTCATCAGCAGAACGGAGGGCGCGGGTAGGGTGGTATACTGAAACAAGGGAGGAGATGTAGGGTGGTGCTGAGCCATGGAGGGCTTTGTGGGTGAGGGTAATAAGTTTATACTGAATTCTGGAGTGGATGGGTAGCCAGTGTAATGACTGGCACAAGGTAGAGGCATCGGTGCAACGATTGGCGAGGAATATGATCCCGGCTGCAGCATTCAAGACAGATTGGAGAGGGGAGAGTTTGGTAAGAGGGAGACCGATTAGAAGAGAGTTACAATAGTCGAGACGAGAATGAATAAGAGAAACAGTAAGAGTTTTTGCAGAGTCAAAAGTAAGAAAAGGTCGAATTCTAGAAATGTTTTTGAGGTGCAGATGACAAGAGCGAGCCAGTGATCGAATGTGGGGGGCAAAGGAAAGCTCGGAATCAAGTATGACCCCAAGACAGCGGGCATGTTGCTGGGGAGTAATAGTGGAACCACACACAGAAATAGCAATGTCGGGTATAGGTACATTAGTAGAGGGAGGAAACACCAGGAGTTCAGTCTTTGACAGGTTCAGTTTCAGATATAGTGAGGACATGATATTAGACACAGCGTTTAGACAATCGCCAGTGTTTTCTAGAAAGGCTGGCGTGATGTCAGGAGAAGAAGCGTATAATTGGGTGTCATCAGCATAGAGATGGTACTGGAAACCAAATCTACTGATTGTTTGACCAATAGGGGCAGTGTACAAGGAGAAGAGGAGGGGGCCTAGAACTGATCCTTGAGGAACCCCAACAGTAAGGGGAAGGTGAGAGGAGGAGGAACCGGCAAAAGAAACAGTAAAGGAGCGGTCGGAGAGATAGGAGAACCAGGAGAGAACGGTGTCCTTGAGGCCAATGGAATGGAGCATAGTGAGGAGGAGCTGATGATCCACAGTGTCGAATGCTGCAGAGAGATCCAAGAGAATTAGCATGGAGTAATGACCATTTGATTTAGCTCTTAGCAGATCATTAGAGACTTTAGTGAGGGCAGTTTCAGTGGAGTGTAAAGAGCGGAAACCGGATTGGAGAGGGTCGAGAACAGAGTTTTCTGAGAGATAGCGGATAAGACGGGAGTGGACCAGGCGTTCCAGGAGTTTAGAGATGAAGGGAAGATTAGAGACAGGTCTATAGTTAGCGGCACAGTTTTGGTCGAGGGATGGTTTTTTAAGTAGTGGATGTATGATGGCATGCTTAAATGAGGAGGGAAAAATACCAGAAGAGAGAGAAAGGTTAAATATTTTAGTTAGGTGAGGGGTGACAGCAGGGGAAAGGGACTGGAGGAGATGTGACGGAAATGGGTCACTGGTGCAAGTAGTTGGGCGAGAAGATGCAAGGAGCCTGCTTACTTCTTCTGTGACTGGTTCAAAATCAGAGAGTGAGTTAGATGCAGTGGGGGAGGGAGGACAGTGCATGGTATGAGGGGATTTATATATACATACTGTATATACTACATTCATGCAACATATATACTACATACATGCTACATATACTGTATGCTACATTCATACAACATACATATATACTACGTACTACATACATACTACATGCATACTGCATACAATACATTCATACAATACATACATATAGACATACAGTACATATAATATAGAGTACATACTCACCATCACTTTTCACTTTGATCCCAGAAGCCAGTGTCATCTATGAAAGAAATTAGAAAATAACAAACAAGCGATATACTCCCTGATCCGCAGAAATCCACGAGGGTCCCACACCGATTTCCCGGAAACTTTCTCACACACCTTTTGCCATAAAGTGAGACTAGGGACTATTTTTTTACAGTGGCGGAGGAATACAGTGCGGATGGATACCTACCTACCTTCCGTCATTGGATTATTGAAGCCCCTAGAGAGCGGTTGCATCAGCTGATGCTGCTGTTCTCCACGGGAAATCGGTGTGGGACCCTCATGGATTTCTGCGGATCAGGGAGTATATCGCTTGTTTGATATTTTCTAATTTCTTTCATAGATGACACTGGCTTCGGGGAACTAAGTGACAAGTAATGGTGAGTATGTACTCTGTTATATGTACTGTATGTCTATACAGTTGTGGCCAAAAGTATTGACACCCCTGCAATTCTGTCAGATAATACTCAGTTTCTTCCTGAAAATGATTGCAAACACAAATTCTTTGGTACTATTATCTTCATTTAATTTGTCTTAAATGAAAAAACACAAAAAGAATTGTCCTAAAGCCAAATTGGATATAATTCCACACCAAACATAAAAAAGAGGGTGGACAAAAGTATTGGCACTGTTCAAAAAATCATGTGATGCTTCTCTAATTTGTGTAATTAACAGCACCTGTAACTTACCTGTGGCACCTAACAGGTGTTGGCAATAACTAAATCACACTTGCAGCCAGTTGACATGGATTAAAGTTGACTCAACCTCTCTCCTGTGTCCTTGTGTGTACCACATTTAGCATGGAGAAAAGAAAGAAGACCAAAGAACTGTCTGAGGACTTGAGAAACCAAATTGTGAGGAAGCATGAGCAATCTCAAGGCTACAAGTCCATCTACAAAGACCTGAATGTTTCTGTGTCTACCGTGCGCAGTGTCATCAAGAAGTTTAAAGCCCATGGCACTGTGGCTAACCTCCCTAGATGTGGACGGAAAAGAAAAATTGACAAGAGATTTCAACGCAAGATTGTGCGGATGTTGGATAAAGAACCTCGACTAACATCCAAACAAGTTCAAGCTGCCCTGCAGTCCGAGGGTACAACAGTGTCAACCCATACTATCCGTCGGCATCTGACTGAAAAGGGACTGTATGGTAGGAGACCCAGGAAGACCCCACTTCTTACCCCAAGACATAAAAAAGCCAGGCTGGAGTTTGCCAAAACTTACCTGAAAAAGCCTAAAACATTTTGGAAGAATGTTCTCTGGTCATATGAGACAAAAGTAGAGCTTTTAGGGCAAAGGCATCAACATAGAGTTTACAGGAGAAAAAAAGGCATTCAAAGAAAAGAACACGGTCCCTACAGTCAAACATGGCGGAGGTTCCCTGATGTTTTGGGGTTGCTTTGCTGCCTCTGGCACTGGACTGCTTGACCGTGTGCATGGCACTATGAAGTCTGAAGACTACCAACAAATTTTGCAGCATAATGTAGGGCCCAGTGTGAGAAAGCTGGGTCTCCCTCAGAGGTCATGGGTCTTCCAGCAGGACAATGACCCAAAACACACTACAAAAAGCACTAGAAAATGGTTTGAGAGAAAGCACTGGAGACTTCTATGGTGGCCAGCAATGAGTCCAGACCTGAATCCCATAGAACAAATGTGGAGAGATCTAAAAATGGCAGTTTGGAGAAGGCACCCTTCAAATATCAGGGACCTAGAGGAGTTTGCCAAAGAAGAATGGTCTAAAATTCCAGCAGAGCATTGTAAGAAACTCATTGATGGTTACCGGAAGCGGTTGGTCGCAGTTATTTTGGTTAAAGGTTGTGCAACCAAGTATTAGGCTGAGGGTGCCAATACTTTTGTCTGGCCCATTTTTGGAGTTTTGTGTGAAATGATCATTGTTTTGCTTTTTGCTTCATTCTCTTTTGTGTTATTTCATTTAAGACAAATTAAATGAAGATAATAATACCAAAGAATTTTTGTTTGCAATCATTTTCAGGAAGAAACTGAGTATTATCTGACAGAATTGCAGGGGTGTCAATACTTTTGACCACAACTGTATGTATGTATTGTATGAATGTATTGTATGCAGTATGTACAGTCATGGCCAAAAGTATTGACACCCCTGCAATTCTTTCAGATAATACTCAGTTTCTTCCTGAAAATGATTGCAAACACAAATTCTTTGGTATTATTATCTTCATTTAATTTGTCTTAAATGAAAAAACACAAAAGAGAATGAAGCAAAAAGCAAAACATTGATCATTTCACACAAAACTCCAAAAATGGGCCGGACAAAAGTATTAGCACCCTCAGCCTAATACTTGGTTGCACAACCTTTAGCCAAAATAACTGCGACCAACTGCTTCCGGTAACCATCAATGAGTTTCTTACAATGCTCTGCTGGAATTTTAGACCATTCTTCTTTGGAAACTACTCCAGGTCCCTGATATTTGAAGGGTGCCTTCTCCAAACTGCCATTTTTAGATCTCTCCACAGGTGTTCTATGGGATTCAGGTCTGGACTCATTGCTGGCCACCTTAGAAGTCTCCAGTGCGTTCTCTCAAACCATTTTCTAGTGCTTTTTGAAGTGTGTTTTGGGTTATTGTCCTGCTGGAAGACCCATGACCTCTGAGGTAGACCCAGCTTTCTCACACTGGGCCCTATATTATGCTGCAAAATTTGTTGGTAGTCTTCAGACTTCATAATGCCAAGCACACGGTCAAGCAGTCCAGTGCCAGAGGCAGCAAAGCAACCCCAAAACATCAGGGAACCTCCGCCATGTTTGACTGTAGGGACCGTGTACTTTTCTTTGAATGCCTCTTTTTTCTCCTGTAAACTCTATGTTGATGCTTTTGCCCTAAAAGCTCTACTTTTGTCTCATCTGACCAGAGAACATTCTTCCAAAATGTTTTAGGCTTTTTCAGGTAAGTTTTGGCAAACTCTAGCCTGGCTTTTTTATGTCTCGGGGTAAGAAGTGGAGTCTTCCTGGGTCTCCTACCATACAGTCCCTTTTCATTCAGATGCCGACGGATAGTACGGGTTGACACCGTTGTACCCTCGGACTGCAGGGCAGCTTGAATTTGTTTGGATGTTAGTCGAGGTTCTTTATCCAACATCCGCACAATCTTGCATTGAAATCTCTTGTCAATTTTTCTTTTCCGGCCACATCTAGAGAGGTTAGCCACAGTGCCATGGGCTTTAAACTTCTTGATGACACTGCACACGGTAGACACAGGAACATTCAGGTCTTTAGAGATGGACTTGTAGCCTTGAGATTGCTCATGCTTCCTCACAATTTGGTTTCTCAAGTCCTCAGACAGTTCTTTGGTCTTCTTTCTTTTCTCCATGCTCAATGTGGTACACACAAGGACACAGGAGAGAGGTTGAGTCAACTTTAATCCATGTCAACTGGCTGCAAGTGTGATTTAGTTATTGCCAACACCTGTTAGGTGCCACAGGTAAGTTACAGGAGCTGTTAATTACACAAATTAGAGAAGCATCACATGATTTTTCGAACAGTGCCAATACTTTTGTCCACCCTCTTTATGTTTGGTGTGGAATTATATCCAATTTGGCTTTAGGACAATTCTTTTTGTGTTTTTTCATTTAAGACAAATTGAATGAAGATAATAATACCAAAGAATTTGTGTTTGCAATCATTTTCAGGAAGAAACTGAGTATTATCTGACAGAATTGCAGGGGTGTCAATACTTTTGGCCATGACTGTATGTAGTATGTATGCAGCATGTAGTATATATGTATGTTGTATGAATGTAGTATATATGTAGCATGTATGTAGCATATATGCATATTGTATGAATGTAGTATATATGTAGCATGTATGTAGTATATATGTATGTTGTATGAATGTAGTATATATGTAGCATGTATGTAGTATGTAGTATATATGTATGTTGTATGAATTTAGTATATATGTAGCATGTATGTAGTATATATGTATGTTGTATGAATGTAGTATATATGTAGCATGTATGTAGTATATATGTATGTTGTATGAATGTAGTATACAGTGCCTACAAGTAGTATTCAACCCCCTGCAGATTTAGCAGGTTTGATAAGATGCAAATAAGTTAGAGCCTTCAAACTTCACACAAGAGCAGGATTTATTAACAGATGCATAAATCTTACAAACCAAAAAGTTATGTTGCTCAGTTAAATTTGTTTGGGAGTACAAATTTATGACGAACTTTGACACTCTCAGTGCTGGAATGAATGTGTCGCATGGATTTATGTCTTTTTACATCAATTAAGGAATTTCCTTTTAAAACCTTGCAGGGCAACACAGAACTAGACCCCAATCAGAGGACCATAAAACATCCAGACTCCTTATCTATGAACTGGTCCAATGTTTATATTTATGTTTCTCCCTCTCCCATATTGATAGTTCTGCTTCACGTCACTTGTCTTATCTATTGCATTTTTTCTAGGCTGTATTGTGCATAAATATGTGACTTCAGATTTTGTATTAGTCTAGCCTGATGAAGAGACCTGAGTAGTCTCGAAAGCTTGCAATGTATTACCATCTTTTCAGTTAGCCATTAAAAGGTATCAACTACTGAGGACTCTCAATCCTGAATATTTTACTAAATTTTAAACATACAAGTGTGGGTCAATTATTATTCAACCCCTAGGTTTAATATTTTGTGGAATAACCCTTGTTTGCAATTACAGCTAATAATCGTCTTTTATAAGACCTGATCAGGCCGGCACAGGTCTCTGGAGTTATCTTGGCCCACTCCTCCATGCAGATCTTCTCCAAGTTATCTAGGTTCTTTGGGTGTCTCATGTGGACTTTAATCTTGAGCTCCTTCCACAAGTTTTCAATTGGGTTAAGGTCAGGAGACTAACTAGGCCACTCCAACACCTTGATTTTTTGCCTCTTGAACCAGGCCTTGGTTTTCTTGGCTGTGTGCTTTGGGTCGTTGTCTTGTTGGAAGATGAAATGACGACCCATCTTAAGATCCTTGATGGAGGAGCGGAGGTTCTTGGCCAAAATCTCCAGGTAGGCCGTGCTATCCATCTTCCCATGGATGCGGACCAGATGGCCAGGCCCCTTGGCTGAGAAACAGCCCCACAGCATGATGCTGCCACCACCATGCTTGACTGTAGGGATGGTATTCTTGGGGTCGTATGCAGTGCCATCCAGTCTCCAAACGTCACGTGTGTGGTTGGCACCAAAGATCTCGATCTTGGTCTCATCAGACCAGAGAACCTTGAACCAGTCTGTCTCAGAGTCCTCCAAGTGATCATGAGCAAACTGTAGACGAGCCTTGACATGACGCTTTGAAAGTAAAGGTACCTTACAGGCTCGTCTGGAACGGAGACCATTGCGGTGGAGTACGTTACTTATGGTATTGACTGAAACCAATGTCCCCACTGCCATGAGATCTTCCCGGAGCTCCTTCCTTGTTGTCCTTGGGTTAGCCTTGACTCTTCGGACAAGCCTGGCCTCGGCACGGGAGGAAACTTTCAAAGGCTGTCCAGGCCGTGGAAGGCTAACAGTAGTTCCATAAGCCTTCCACTTCTGGATGATGCTCCCAACAGTGGAGACAGGTAGGCCCAACTCCTTGGAAAGGGTTTTGTACCCCTTGCCAGCCTTGTGACCCTCCACGATCTTGTCTCTGATGGCCTTGGAATGCTCCTTTGTCTTTCCCATGTTGACCATGTATGAGTGCTGTTCACAAGTTTGGGGAGGGTCTTAAATAGTCAGAAAAGGCTGGAAAAAGAGATAATTAATCCAAACATGTGAAGCTCATTGTTCTTTGTGCCTGAAATACTTCTTAATACTTTAGGGGAACCAAACAGAATTCTGGTGGTTTGAGGGGTTGAATAATAAATGACCCTCTGAATAAACTTTTCACAATTTAAAAAAAAATTAAACAAAGAAATAACATTCTTTTTTGCTGCAGTGCATTTCACACTTCCAGGCTGATCTACAGTCCAAATGTCACAATGCCAAGTTAATTCCGAATGTGTAAACCTGCTAAATCTGCAGGGGGTTGAATATTACTTGTAGGCACTGTATATGTAGCATGCATGTAGTATATATGCATGTTGAATGAATGTAGTATTTGCGTAGCATGTATGTAGTATATATGTATGTTGTATGAATGTAGTATATATGTAGCATGTATGTAGTATATATGTATGTTGTATGAATGTAGTACATATGTAGTATGTGTGTAGTATGTATGTATATATGAATGTTGTATGAATGTTGTATATATGTAGTATGTGTGTATGTATGTATATATATATATATATATATATATATATATATATATATATATTTTTTACATTCAATACATTAGCCGGATGATGGGACTACTACTGTCCCATCATTGGCTAATGTGTCAATCACTGTCAGTGTAGCAGGCATCGCCCGATGGGACTTGTAGTCCCATCGGACGATGCCTGCACACACACAAGACCCCCGGCAGGCCCGCACAGACCACCGACAGCCGGCACAGGCCCCCAGCAGCTGGCACAGACCTCCGACAGCCGGCACAGGCCCCCGAGAGGCCCGTACAGACAGCCGGCACAGGCCCCCGAGAGGCCCGTACAGACGACCGGCAGCTGGCACAGGCCCCCAGCAGCCGGCACAGACCACTGACAGCCGGCACAGGCCCCCGAGAGGCCCGTACAGACCACCGGCAGCCGGCACAGACCACCGACAGCCAGCACAGGCCCCCCGAGAGGCCCGTACAGACCACCGGCAGCCGGCACAGACCAACGACAGCCGGCACAGGCCCCCGAGACGCCCATACAGACCACCAGCAGCCGGCACAGGCCCCCGAGAGGCCCGTACAGACCACCGGCAGCTGGCATGGGCCCCGGCAGGCCTGTACAGACCACCAACAGCCCGCACAGACCCCGCACATACAGACACGCACAGTGTCTGCCCACGCACCGCCCACACTCTTCCCCCCTCCCGAAAGGGTTTTTTTTAATTCCGATATTTCTGTCCCATTGACTTTAATGGGACTTCCGGTATTGGAATCGGTGATACCCGATACTTTTTTGTGTATCGGGCCGATCCATTCCGATCCGATACTTTTGAATATCGGATGGTATCGCTCAACCCTAGTAGCATGTATGTAGTATATATATATGTTGTATGAATGTAGTATATATGTAGCATGTATGTAGTATATATGTATGTTGTAATGAATGTAGTATATATGTAGCATGTATGTAGTATATATGTATGTTGTATATATGTAGTATATATGTATGTTGTATGAATGTAGAATATATGTAGCATGTATGTAGTATTTTGTATAAATGCAGTATATATGTAGTATGTATGTAGTTTGTATGTATGTTGTATGAATGTTGTATATATGTAGTATGTATGTAGTATGTATTTTTTTTTATTTTTTAAATTCAACACATTAGCCGGATGATGGGACTACTACTGTCCCATCATTGGCTAATGTGTCAATCACTGTCAGTGTAGCAGTTATCGCCGGATGGGACTTGTAGTCCCATCGGACGATGCCTGCACACACATAAGACCCTCGACAAGCCCGCACAGACCACCGACAGCCGTCACAGGCCCCCGAGAGGCCCGTACAGACCACCGGCAGCTGGCACAGGCCCCCGGCAGCCGGCACAGACCTCCGACAGCAGGCACAGGCCCCCAGAGGCCCGTACAGACCACCGGCAGCCGTCACAGACCACCGACAGCCGGCACAGGCCCCCGAGAGGCCCGTACAGACCACCGGCAGCCGGCACAGGCCCTCGGCAGCCGGCACAGACCACCGACAGCCGTCACAGGCCCCTGAGAGGCCCGTACAGACCACCGGCAGCCGGCACAGGCCACTGACAGCTGACACAGGCCCCCGAGAGGCCCGTACAGACCACCGGCAGCCGGCACAGGCCCTCAGCAGCCGGCACAGACCACTGACAGCCATCACAGTCCCCTGAGAGGCCCGTACAGACCACCGGCAGCCGGCACAGGCCACTGACAGCTGGCACAGGCCCCCGAGAGGCCCGTAAAGACCACCGACAGCCCGCACAGACCCTGCCCGCACACACAGACACGCACAGTGTCCACCCACGCACCGCCCACACTCTTCCCCCCTCCCGAAAGGTTTTTTTTAAATCTGATATTTCTGTCCCATTGACTTTAATGGGACTTCCGGTATCGTAATCGGAATCGGCGATACCCGATACTTTTTTGTGTATCGGGCCGATCCATTCCGATCCGATACTTTTGAATATCGGATGGTATCGCTCAACCCTAATTGTAACATTACATGGGAAATATGCTTGAATAAGTTCAAGAACTTTGTATATATCTAGTATAAATAGTGGATATGATGTGGATTTTCTGCTGATTTTCCCCAGCTACCTGCAGCATTTCCAATGTTCTTCATCAAAATCCCCACTTGTTACATGCAGATTTTGTTGTATAAGGGCACTGGACTGTGGGATTGATGACATGTATGATAGGTATATAGGCACGGGACTATGGGATGGAGGATATGTATGATGGGTATATGGGCACGGGACTAAGGGATGGAGGATATGTATGATGGGTATATGGGCACGGGACTAAGGGATGGAGGCTATATATGATGGGTATATGGGTGAGTAGCAAGGGAAACAGAGTTTATACACTACCGTTCAAAAGTTTAGGGTCACGTATAAATTTCCTTATTTTTGAAAGAAAAGCACAGGTTTTTCCAATGAAGTTAACATTAAATGATTAAAAAATACACTCTGTACATTGTTAATGTGGTAAATGTCTATACTAGCTGCAAACGTCTGGTTTGTAATGCAATATCTTCATAGGTGTTGTGGTGTGACAGGTGATCGCGTGGTTAATGGGAGATATGTCACATGGAGGGATGCTCCCTGCGATGCAACCCGGAGTATTTTGCCTATAGTGTACATGAGCACTAAAGATGTCATTTAGTGCACTGGGTGTGGACTGTACTCCGTTTTGCCTGAAGATATGTGTATGTTCAGGACCTGTGGTGAAGTCCTGACCATGTGACCAGCTCATGTGATCCATACCTCACCTATGGGTGTGGTTACAGGGCTATGTAATTAAGGTGTTTAGCACATGTGAGGGAGACTGTGAGGGAGTCTGTCAGAGTGTGGACAGACTTCCATGTGTCCAGGTGGGACACTACAGAGAGTGGTCTGTGTTCCAAGGAAGGAGAAGCCTTCCTGTGTCTGCGGCTGCAGATAGAGCGCTGCTCTGGACATTGCCCTGGCCTGTGTGCACAGGATCTGAGGGAACACAGCCCAGCTAAGGACTGTTTATGTGCTGTCTATGGTTTATGGAGTAATAAACCCTGTGAAATTTTAAAGGAACGCGCCTCATGTTTGTCTCCCGCTGCACCTAAGCGAGTCGAATCCTTACAGTGTATAGAGGCCAATTTCCAACAACCATCACTCCAGTGTTCTTATGGTACTTTGTGTTTGCTAACTGTGTAAGAAGGCTAATGGATGGTTAGAAAACCCTTGAAAATCCTTGTGCAAGAATGTTAGCACAGATGAAAACAGTTTGGCTGATTAGAGAAGCTATAAACTTGACCTTCCTTTGAGCTAGTTGAGAATTTGGAGCATTACATTTGTTAGTTCCATTATACTCTCAAAATGGCCAGAAAAAAAGAACTTTCATGTGAAACTTGACAGTCTATTCTTGTTCTTAGAAATGAAGGCTATTCCATGCGAGAAATTGCCAAGAAATTGAAAATTTCCTACAATGGTATGTACTACTCCCTTCAGAGGAGAGCACAAATAGGCTCTAACCAGAGTAGAAAGAGAAGTGGGACACAACTGAACAACAAGACAAGTGCATTATAGTTTATAGTTGCAGAAATCGACGCCTCACAGGTCCTCAACTGGCAGCTTCATTAAATAGTACATGCAAAAGGCCAGTGTCAACGTCTACAGTAGAGTTGAGCGAAACGGGTCAAAAAATGTCAAAAGTCGCCGACTTTTGGTAAAGTCGGGTTTCATGAAACGAAACCCGACCCTAGGGTGAGGTCGGCCACGAGCTCGGCGACTTTAGCGCCAAAGTTACGTTTCAAAAGTTTGTTTTCCGCCCTTTTTCAGCCATTCAGGATCCACGGACACTGTGGGCAACGTGATGACATAGGCAGGGGTCACCACCATCTTTGAGAAGGGCATGCAAGTGATTGGCTTGCTTTGGGGGGCGTCACAGGGGGTATAAAAGGGCGTGCACGCCAACCGCCATGTTACTCATGCTGATTTCAGAATAGGGAGAGCTGCTGCTGCTGCTGATTCTGTAGGGAGAGCGTTAGGCAGGGAAGAAGACACCAAAAACTGCTTCTGCTACTAGCGATTTTGCCTGTACAACACACCAGTCACTGTGTGTGCAGTGCAAGTGGAGGCTATATTTTGCTGGATCAGCTGTGTTGGTTGTTAAGCTGCCTTATAAGGCTTCCTGATAGCTGCATTGCTGTTTTCCCACTGCTCTGCAAACTGCTTTTTTAAAAGCAATCCAAATTTTTTTTTTTTGTCCTGGTGAGGTACTGAGCGTGCATTTTTTCACATCATACAGCGGTGTACGCTCCTCACACAGTACCGTGTAACGGCTGTTATCTCGGCCACAGTGAAGTTATCTGTGTGTGACTCTGTAAGAATAAGTCGAGGACGTGTTCCGTTCTTACAGACCTCCACCTTCTACTTTTGTCTGGTTTTCAAACAGTTAAGTATATTTGCTGTTTGATCACATTCAAAACTATAGAGAGACAGCGTGTGTCAGTCCGTATACTTAAAAAACACGGAGCTTGACAATTTTATGGACACCGGACAGCGGTGTACATTCACGCTCCTCTCTTAGTACCGTGTAACAGCTGTTATCACGGCCACAGTGAAGCTATCTGTGTGTGACTCTGTAAGAATAAGGCGAGGACATGTTCCGTTCTTACAGACCTACACTCTAGGGAGATTCCTATTCTGCCCAATTCTATATACACCTTGTAGCTTGTCATACACTAGCCAATTTCTGCCTGTGACATAGCGGTGTGATATTCACTGGGCCTCACACAATCCAACAGTGTCCACAAGTGTGTTCAGAAATTCTACATCTCCCCTGTCCTATAGTGACATTTTTCAACCTACGACATTGAGCCCGTGACATAGCGGTGTGATATTCACTGGGCCTCACACAATCCAACAGTGTCCACAAGTGTGTTCAGAAATTCTACATCTCCCCTGTCCTATAGTGACATTTTTCACACCTGCGACATTGAGCCTGTGACATAGCGGTGTGATATTCACTGGGCCTCACACAATCCAACAGTGTCCTCAAGTGTGTTCAAAAATTCTACATCTCCCCTGTCCTATAGTGACATTTTTCACACCTGCGACATTGAGCCTGTGACATAGTGGTGTGATATTCACTGGGCCTCACACAATCAAACAGTGTCCACAAGTGTGTTCAGAAATTCTACATCTCCCCTGTCCTATAGTGACATTTTTCACACCTGCGACATTGAGCCTGTGACATAGCGGTGTGATATTCACTGGGCCTCACACAATCCAGCAGTGTCCACAAGTGTGTTCAGAAATTCTACATCTCCCCTGTCCTATATACACCGTGTACCTTGTTTTACATTACTATATAGTTTGTGGGATTTTGTGTACATTTTTACCAAAAATGAGGAAGGCTGGTGGAAGAGGCCGTGGAATTGGACGGGGGTTGCCAGCTGGTAATGATGGTGTTGGTGGTGGATCTGATGGTAGTGGCAAAAGCAAAATAGGACCGAATGCAGGAGGTGTTGAGCCTGCATCATCGTCTGGCTCCACAAGGCCTCGAAGGCTTAGTTTTCTAGGAGATGGCAAACCGCTTTTAAAGCCGGAGTTTCAGGAAAAAGTTTTGGCTTACATTGCTGACTCATCCTCCAGCTCTATCGCCTCCTCTTCTGAAGTTGTAAAAAATAAAAGCACTGAGTCATCATTGGAGGCTCATATTCATGAACCACACCTTTCCTTGTGTCCTTCACCCCAACCAAGATTGAAGGATGACGCAGGCCATACAACTGATTACTCCATGGAGCTATTTTCACATACCATGCCTGGGTTATCGAGTGAAATGGTGAATTACCCAGGCCAAGATGAATCTGACATGGAGTGCACTGATGCACAGCCACTGATAGATGATTCTGCTGGTACATTCACTCAGAGCACTACATTGTCCTCGCAGTGTAATGAGCCAGATTCTGACCCTGATGAGACTCAGGTGCCCCTTCCCGCATACTATACCACCATACACGGTGACACAGAGGAAGGTGCACATGACATTGAAGAGGAGGTGATGGATGACCCAGTTGTTGACCCAGATTGGCATCCATTGGGGGAAGAGGGTGCTGCTTCCAATAGCTCAGATGAGGAGGAGGAGCATCCACAGCAGACATCGACATCGCAACAGCTGTTATCTGGCAGGCCCGGAGCACTCCAAAGACAGGTTCCAAAAATCAAAAGAGTTGCTGGACAGCTTGTCCAGACGGTCAAAATAGCACAGCGTGCTAGGCCGCAAAATGTCTTCCAAAGTAGGAAGAGTGCAGTGTGGCACTTTTTTGAACAAAATCCTCATGATCAGGCCAAGGTTATCTGTAAGAAGTGCGCAAAGACCTTTAGCCGAGGGAAAAATCTGAAAAATTTGAATACCAGTTGCATGCTTAGACATTTAACCAGCATGCACTTGCAAGCGTGGACACAACACCAAACCTCAAGTACCACATGTGCAACTGATCACAAAGAAGGTAGTCAGCAACGCTACATTGTTTCCCCCACTGTAAGCCCACCGGTTAGCACAGCAGCAAATGTTGAGGTGTCGTTGCAAGGCCAAAGCAGTCAGGGAATCCCACTGTTATATCAATGAAAGACTGAATCTAGGCCATCAGAAAGAACACCAACTCCATCACCATCATCAACCCTCTCTCAGTCCGCCCTGTCCACCGCTAGTTCCACCATATGCAGCTCTCAAGTTCAGCTCACCCTCCCAGAGACTATGAGTAGGTCAAGAAAGTACTCAGTCTCTCATCCGCGTACACTGGGTTTGAACGCCCACATTGCCAAACTAATCTCGTTAGAGATGATGCCCTATCGGTTGGTGGAAAGCGCAGCTTTCCGCAAACTCATGGCCTATGCAGTACCATGCTATGACCTACCCAGTCGCCACTTCTCTCGCAAAGCCATCCCAGCTCTCCACCATCATGTGAAAGACCGCATTGTCCATGCACTCAAGCAGTCAGTGAGTGGAAACAGATGCATGGTCCAGTCGGCATGGCCAGGGCCGTTACGTGTCCATCACTGCGCACTGGGTTAATGTGGTGGATGCAGGATCCACAGGGGACAGCGGTGGTGGGACAGTGCTGCCTAGCCCACGGTATAGGAAACAGTTGGCTGTAGGCGTTCGACCCTCCTCCTCCTCCAGAAGCGAAAGCTCGTCCACAGAGCGCAGTCGTACGAGCACTCCATCTGCAGCTGCCACTGTTGCACACGAGGTGTCCCTCTACCGAGCAGCTAGTGGAAAGCGTCAGCAGGCTGTGTTGCAGATGATGTGTTTGGGTGACAGACACACCGCAGAGGTGCTGACCGAGTACTTTCAGCGACAAACTGAGTCATGGCTGGGCAGTATACATCTTGAGGGAGGCAAGGTAGTTAGTGATAACGGCCGTAATTTTGTGGCAGCCATAGCCCTTTCAAAACTCAGCCACATACCTTGCTTGGCTCACACCTTGAACCTGGTGGTGCAGTGCTTCCTCAACAATTATCCGGAGTTAACAGCCCTGCTCCAGAAGGTGCGAAGACTGTGCGTGCACATCCGCCGGTCGCCTGTACACTCCATTCGTATGCAGAGGCTGCAGCGATTGCTCCACCTTCCCAACCACCGCCTCATTATCGACATTGCAACAAGGTGGAACTCCACCCTGCACATGGTTGAGCGGCTGTGCGAACAGAGGCAGGCAATAATGCATTTGTGGGAGGATACATGGCCAGGCACTTTGAGAGCAGACATGGAGTTGACAGGTGTGCAGTGGTCGAAGCTGAAAGACCTTTGTAAAGTCCTTCAGTGTTTTGAGGAATGCACACGGCTGGTAAGCGCAGACGACGCCATCCTAAGCATGAGCATCCCACTTATGCGTCTGCTCATGCAAACTTTGACGCACCTTAAGGAGCAGGCGTCTGCAGCCAATGTTGACGAGGAGGAAGAGGAGGAGGGAATCCTTGATGACATTCAGCCATTGTCTGCTCAGGGACCTCTCCTGGACGAGGTGGAGGAAGAAGACGAGGAGGATGATGATGATGGGGATGATTACTTAGGGGAGGAGGATGCATCTCATGGGGCAAGTGAAAATGTTGGCGTGGCAAGGTCTGGTACAGGGTTTGTGAATGACTGGAGGGATGTGGATTTGCCAGAAAGTGCTCCTCCAACCAGCACTCGCAGTGCATCATTGACACCGGGAACATTGGCCCACATGTCAGATTATGCCTTGCAGATCCTAAAAAGGGACCCCCGCATTGCCAAAATGATGAACGATGACGACTACTGGTTGGCCAGCATCCTGGATCCACGCTATAAAGGCAAATTACAAAACATCATGCCACACGAGAACCTTGACCTAATATTGGCTAATAAACAAGCAACTCTGGTAAACCGGTTGGTTGAGGCATTCCCAGCACACAGCAGCGGTGATGGTTCTCACACGAGCCGTACGGGCCAGGGGCAGCTTGGCAGAGGTGTTCTTGGTGCACACAGCAGAAGTGGCATTGAAGACAGGGGTTTCATGACAATGTTGTGGACTGATTTTTCAAGTACCGCTCACACAACTGGTAATACTGCATCGATGGAAAGGGACAGGAGACAGCAGTTGTCAACTATGGTTACAAACTACTTATCCTCCCATATCGATGTTCTCCCGCACTGGTCATTCCCCTTTGACTATTGGGCCGCTAAACTGGACACCTGGCCTGAATTGGCACAATATGCCTTACAGGAGCTCGCTTGCCCAGCTGCAAGTATGCTATCGGAAAGAGTCTTCAGTGCAGCTGGATCAATCCTGACAGAAAAAAGGACCCGTCTGTCAACTCAAAATGTGGATGATCTAACCTTCATTAAAATGAACCATGCATGGGTTTCCAAGGATTTTGTCCCACCTTCCCTTGATGACACATAGGTTGCCAGTAAAATGGCTTGCTTAGGTCCTCCTCCTATTCCGCGAACTTGACCTATTTCGCCTTTTGCAGCAGCTGAATGTCCCACATCAACATATGCCACTTTGTAAGCTGCCCTAACTGGGCTGCCCCCCCCCCATGGCCGGGGTCACCACCTAACGCACGAAACCGTGCGAGTGCCGTTGCCCTGGACAGGTGGGTAGGCCGACTCTTGGGCGCGGGCACTGGCACAGGGTCCCTCATAGTGCAATCAAGTGTCTCTGAGGGTGGTGGTGCACACCCGCCGTCAGACACACCGCCGTACTATGAGGGGCCCAGTGCCAGTACCGACGCCCACGAGTGTGCCCCCCTTGCTTGGGCAGGGCCCCAGCATTTGCAATGTTTACCTCTCCCTGCTCCTCCGCTGTGTAGTCTGGGCTGTCAAATACTTCACTGGGAGTGCCACTACAAATTGATTGAACTGAAATATGATGGTTAAGATGTAGCTATGCCCTGTCCTGCTGGCCGGGCTCTAGCTCCAGATGATCAATGTCTTCCATTTCTTATGGACGTCGACTCACAATGACATGCAGTGGTGGTTTATCATCAGCTTTCACAGTTTTCCTACTCACAAACGTGTGACATTCCGGCGCACATTTTAAAATGTGCCCTCTCATGCCAATCAAATAGAATCGCCTACGGCCTGTGGCTTCTGTCTTTTGCACTCCAAAGTTACGTGACAGATCATGATAGCCAGTGAGCACCATGTTTACATCGCTCCCTGTGATAAAAATTTGATTGAGATGAGTAACAGTGATGGAATCAACGGAAGTGCGATACAGCAAGACTTTATTCACAAAAAAAGTTTTCACTGTCTCAACACAAATTAATTGAGGGTCAGCATCGCCTATGAGAATTGTGATGGAAGTTTTTCCCGTGAATAGTAATTCCTAGATTTCTGCAATCACTAGCCTTTATGTCAGTAATTGTATGCATCTCATTTCCTATTGCGGAGAGGCTGGACTGTATTACTGAGACAGAAATATATCTGAAGATTTAAAAATAACACCAAAAGTATATAGTTGTGTACGCCTCAAATGCATTTCCTTTTTTCCACTTTTTAGATTGCTGTGTAATCCATACTGAGAACACGGAGATTTTACATGTTTAAACTATGCTATATATACCTGCTATCCAGTGATAAAGTACCCTTTCTCAACTTTGTACAATCTGGTCAAATCCATACTGGGCCTGAGAACATCTGAGTCTGCCTCCTGATCTATAGACATATATTTTTAATGTGTAAACTAGGCTACATATATACGTGTTATCCGGTGAAACTGTACCCTTTATCAACTTTCTAAAATGTTGTTGAATCCATACTGGGCCTGAGAACGGCTGCCGAGCTGTTAAGCAAGCTACAGCACCTGTGGTTTGGACACGTAATTTTTTCAGGAATGATGGTTAGGCCTAACTCCGAAATTGCGGTTGACCTGAACTTACTGGGAAATCATCGTTCGTTCGCGGGGAATAATCTGAATCCCAGATCCCCATCACTAACGGAGTTCAGCAGGTTATCTGCACCTGTAAGTGGCAAAAGCTGGTCCTCTCAGTGTAGCGTGCATGCAGCCCTGGACATGTACGGGAATGCTAGACCTGTTATTGCTCGATCTCACGTGCCAGAGCCTCGCTTATCCCTCTAGTAAGCTTGACGCGTACTGCGGGGGCATGCCGGAGTCTCGGTTGTTAACGGAATAAAGCTGAGAAATCGCTAGCACAACTACAAACACACATACCACACCACACACAGAATCGACAAAGCTTTCAAAGTGTGCATCTTTTCTTCAGGTGGCATGGTTGTGGTTTCCCGAGTGGAGTCCAATTAAGCCACAGGTTCCACTCCTGGTGGTGCCCTTTTGGACATTTCTTTAAGGTTCAGCTTTGCAATCATACTGCCCCCGGAAACCAAAAACTTTGCCATCATGGACGCTGTTTGGAGGTTCGTGGGAATAACGCCGCCCGATCAGCAGTCGGCATATGGGTCGCCCTCCCAGGGCTGTGGGGTACTCGGTACCGGGCCGGTGTCAGTGGGATGTGTCACAGCAGCGGTGACCTGGACGGTGGCCCTGGGCGCCCATGTAAATGGCGTGGTATAATGGTAAAGAGTTTATATAGATAGTTTGACGCCACCTGTGGTGTTCGGCAACAAAGATGTTAGGCCGACGCTGCATGCAGATCCTCTGGGACTGATGGTGTTGTGCAGCAAAGATGGCGAAGCTCCCCACAGGTGGAGCTGGAGTCCCAGGGAAGTGCAGATGTAGTGATGGGGGAAAGGCACAGGCGGTGTAGGTGCTGGTACCCAGATGTAGCGGTGCTGGAATAACTGTAGGACACCAGAGCGTGCAGTTCCAAAGCTTTACTCACAGTCTGCAGGTTACACAGATGCCTGCCTCCGTGCTGTGTCCTCCGGGTCAGGACCTCAGCCAACCTCCGGGACCAAAATGGAAAGCTCCCTTCCAACACTCCGCCAACATGTACCTTCCTGAATGTCTCCTTTCTAGCGCTTGTGGGGGAAGCACTCACAGGACCGTGGTTCACTGAAGCGCCTCCTGTCTAACAGATGTTCCTCAGACTTTACTTGTATGGCAGACAGCTGTAGCCTTTTCCTTCTGGCTCCCACACGTCGATGCTGGGGCCTCCGAGCCTTAGTTGGGCACAGAGCATTTATAGCTGCTACTTCCCCCGGTTTCTGCTGCAGGAACGTCCGTGTCCCTACAAACTCGGAGACCGGAATCGGGACCATGCGCTCCAGCTAGGAGTGAGCCTTAACTCTGCTCATCCTCCAGCTCCCCTTCTCACATCCACACACTTCCCCTTCCCTGCACAGAGTGCCCTAACTTACCTCCTCCCGACCACAGAGAGCAGCTCCTCAGCAGTCAGGTTCAGAGGTCTCCCTGCTAGCCTGGAGTGGGAAATGTGTTGTGTGTTGGTTTCAATGCTAGAGAGATCCTTTGTTGCTCCCAAGCTTGACAACACACTCCCTAGGAGGAACGTAATGCCACAGTGGCGACCATACTCTTGGGGATGCCACAAGTGCACTGAGGCCCAGCCACTGCTGGATGATGCTGCTGGTACATTGACCCAGACCACTACATTCCCCTCGCACTCTACAGTGCCAGAATCTGACCCAGAGGAAACTCAGGTTCCCCTTCACACATACTATACCACCTTACACGGTGACAAAGCTGAAGGTGCAGATGAAAGTGCAGGTTCCTTGAGCAGGTGGGGGTGGCATACTCATGGGCGATGGCACTGGCACAGGGCACCACATAGTACGCAAGTGTCTGCCGGTGGGAGGGCCTAAACAGCCAAGTGCAGTGAGATGGAAGATGGGGACGACAAGGAGTTCAGAGTAGTGCTGGGATTCCCTAGCAAGGAGACTTATGTAATTGTTTTCAATGTTGGGACAGCAATTTTTGGGGAGCACTATACTCTGGTGAATGATATATGGGGCCCACCATACACTGGAGCATTCCAAAGGTGGACATCAGACACTGGAGCAGCATTTACAGGGCCTATTATACACTAGAGCAGTAGAAATGGGGCCCATTATATATGGAGCATTATTTGGGCCCATAAGACAGTGGAGCTTCATCCATTGGGACCAACATATACTATAGCATTATGTGGAGCTCATCATATACGGTTTGAAACATTATATGGGATCAATGATTCCATATGGTGAAATATATGGGCCTCATTACTCTGTATAGCGCACTAAGCGCTGGCCATAATACTGTATGGAGTTATATACTCTCCGTTTTTGGAGGTATTGGAGAATTTAAAATGGATATCAGTCATGAGATGTAAGAAGTGAAGTATTTTTCATTGTACTATACTGCTATTTCTCTGCCGTATCGGAGCATCATGAGTTGTGGTATGTGTTAAAGGGGCGCTCTTTGGCCCTGGGCCCACGAAAACCTGGAGCCAGCCCTACCCCCCCACAACTGTAGCCAAATAACCCCCATTTTTCAGTGCGTAACTAGTATTGTGAAGTAAATTAAGGTTGACAAGCTTAAGTAATAAGAATTGATGCTTTTGGCATTCAAATGGGCATTGTAGGTGTGTTTCCTGTCCTCCTCTCACTGCTGACTTTAATTCCCCATTGACTTACATTGGGTTTCGTGTTTCGGTCGGACCCCCGACTTTTCCCTATAGTCGGCTGATTTTGCTCGACCCGACTTTTGGAAAAGTCGGGTTTCATGAAATGAAACTCGACCCTAAAAAACCAAAAGTCGCTCAACTCTAGTCTACAGTGAAGAGACGACTCCGGGCTGCTGGCCTTCAGGGCAGAGTGGCAAAGAAAAAGCCATATCTGAGACTGGCTAATAAAAGGAAAAGATTAATATGGGCAAAGGAACACAGACATTGGACAGAGGATGATTGGAAAAAAGTGTTATGGACTGACGAATCCAAGTTTGCGGTGTTTGGATCACACAGAAGAACATTTGTGAGACACTGAACAACTGAAAAGATGCTGGAAGAGTGCCTGACGCCATCTGTCAAGCATGGTGGAGGTAATGTGATGGTCTGGGGTTGCTTTGGTGCTGGTAAAGTGGGAGATTTGCACAAGGTAAAAGGGATTTTGAATAAGGAAGGCTATCACTCCATTTTGCAACTCCATGCCATACCCTGTGGACAGTGCTTGATTGGAGCCAATTTCATCCTACAACAGGACAATGACCCAAAGCACACCTCCAAATTATGCAAGAACTATTTAGGGAAGAAGCAGGCAGCTGTTATTCTATCTGTAATGGAGTGACCAGCGCAGTCACCAGATCTCAACCCCATTGAGCCTGTTGTGGGAGCAGCTTGACCGTATGGTACGCAAAAAGTGCCCATCAAGCCAAACCAACTTGTGGGAGGGGCTTCTGGAAGCATGGGGTGAAATTTCTCCAGATTACCTCAGCAAATTGACAGCTAGAATGCCAAAGGTCCTCAATGCTGGAATTGCTGCAAAGGGAGCATTCTTTGACGAAAGCAAAGTTTGAAGGAGAAAATTATTATTTCAAATAAAAATCTCTTTTTCGAAACTTGTCAATGTCTGGACTAGATTTTAAATTAATTTGGCAACTCATTTGATTAATAAAAGTATGAGTTTTCATGGAAAACACAAAATTGTCTGGGTGACCCCCAAACTTTTGAACGGTAGTGTAACTAAGTCATAAATCAATTAATTATAATAAATCATAATGAATCAGTAATATAAATTATATGACCAAGCAGACCAGACTAAATTAGGAGCAAGGGACAGTTGGTACTAAAATATGATAAAAAAGGGGGAAGAAAGGAAAACCGACCAATAAACATCCCAATGTAATGATATAAAAGTAATCTTTTTTGTACACAAGTAATAGTGAATGGTAACAGCTGGGTAAAAGAATAATATATAATAATAAAAACTCAGACAAGGACGCACACTAGGATATGGGATAATAATAAAGAGGAAGCCGTATAGAAATTAAAATAAAACATTGCAAAGATATAATACTGCCATACTAGCCTAATAATGTAAGCAGTAATATAAAGTGCAGTGCACAAATTAAAAATATCAATTGTACATTATTATGGTGCTGCCATACTATCATAATAATGTGATTTATAAATAAAGTGCAGTGCAATGACTAAAAAAGAAGAGGATCCACATTACGTGTATACCAACACGTATCACAAGCAAACCATGGAAGGCAATATTCATATAATGACACTGGTAGTGCTCATGCAAAGGGAAAAAAGTGGTGTCGGTAATACAAATGTAAATTACATTAGGGGTAGTAAACCTACATAACAAAAACGGGCTCCTGATTCCAAGTGGCGTCCACCCCGCCGCGCGTTTCGGCTTGCACCTTTGTCAGAGGGTAGAGTCAACAGGGACCAAGGTATGGCTCTATAGTGCCCAGAACCAATCAACGATGGGAGGTGTGTAAAAGATGAGCCAATCACAGAGAGGAGGCATGGTAATGACGTGCAGCTCACGTAGACGAGAACGTGCAACCCCAGCAGCCGCGTCATGTGACCGATGATGCCACAGCTATGTGGGGATCACATAATCGGGAGACAGCAGAGATATAGAGACACGGTCGGCGAGGAAACACGGACGTGCCAGTGTGAGCGCGCGTACAGCGTTCTCCCTGGAGTAAATGCAAATAAGTATAAGCGGGGGTCTATTTTACCAATACCGATCAATATTGTGTATAGCAAATTGGTATGGAGATAAATGTATACTTATATTAAAACTTAACTTTTAATGTTAAATTAAAAAAACTGTGTGTCAAATTAAGGTGCCAAATAAAATATAGTGATAGTGTCTGTGCAACCGTGCCCATAAAATAAATTTGTATTAAGACGCCTCCTATTGTCCAGATATGAGCGGATTACAATCCTCTATATTGTCTATATAGGCCAGGTATTAATAATACCAAACACTAGCCAGAGAGCATCTCAATATAAACAACACAACACTTTTTAGAGGTTGTCTTAGGTACCTAAAACATCAATCCTATACTCATTTCCAAAATTTAAGGACAATTATCATTAGAGTGCAAATCATAAAAATAAGATATCTATTTCCCCAATCTCAGATATCTATTACATTGACATATTTTTTAGGGTCAGAAGGAACAATATATCGCATCTATGGAGTCCAGTATAATGTAGTGCCTATATTCCACCAAAATACTGCATATTAAATACTCTCATGATGCATTATTAGTATGTCCTTATACTCATCTCATGTGTATTGATCCTATACACTGATGCCTGTATATGCCCTCTTGTGGAAAAGGCCTCCAGTCTTTAAAAGAGCTTCATGTCTGCATTCATCTGGACCGCCTTATTCCAACGCCGTTCTCCCAACGCGTTTCATCTAATCAGGACTCATCAGGGGAGTTTGTGGAGTTCAAATAGACACATGGCGCGCAAATATCGCCCTCCTTTTATATAACTGAGCACCGCATTGTATCCTATCCATTTCCGGACGCCGGGTACCTCATTTCCGGTCCCACCATATGCAAAGGCCCATCTCTATCTGCATGCCCCACTTCCTGGGCTCGGCTTACGGCCATTTACATCACTTCCGGTCTCGGAGGTGCAGCGTCATCATAACGCCATTCACATGACAAATAGTATCCATGGTAACCCGACGCTGCATATCCTCCATCTGATCGCGCTCTCTGCCGCTATCTCCCGATTGTATCAATAGATTTGTTGATCAATCATAATAGAGGCGGCTGCATCCAGATTAATATAAGAAATTATTCAGACTTTTTCAATTTGCTGAATACCCTATTAATGGATACTTTGCATGGATTCCATAACCATCTTTTCATTCACATTTATAATAGATAGGGAAAAAGGACGTATCTACAGTATCCCTCACCAGGAGAAAAATAATATGAGGAAATCAACTACAGGGAGTCATAATTCAATTGGTATATTGTTACAAAAATAGGGGTCAGTTAGTAGTCTGATCTAATGTTGTATGCTGGACGATGGACACCACGGATCTTCTTGTTATTAGAAGTATAGAGAGGGTGCTCACTAGGGCTCTCCCTGATAAGCCCTCTCTACCTCTTCCCTACCTCACGCGGAGGTTGGCACCCTATTAACCTGCGCAAGTGGCGCCCCCACTCAACGGCGGCTCTCCCTAATATATCTCACCCTATTACTCCCTCCCTACAAGAAGGAAGAAAAGGAGAGTATATCGTTTAATCCTTTAGGGTGCATTGTCTGTAGGGTAAAAATCCAGAAAGTCTCTCTTTGGAGGATGTATTTATCCCAATCACCCCCTCTCTGATTTCTGGGTACCTTTTCGATACCTATAAAGCTAGCCATCTTGAGATCTCCCTTGTGAGACTGATTAATATGGTTGGCTACCGGGGTATCACGTTTATTGATAGTATCCCTATGATGCTCTCCTACCCTTACCCTAAGCTCTCTCTTTGTTTTGCCAACATATTCTACACCACATCTGCACGTCATCTTATATATAACCCCTACAGATCTGCAGTTAATAAATTGGTGTATGGGGTATATTTTTCTTGTATTATTACTGCAGAATCTATAAGATTCATCACAAGATACTGTAACGGAGCCAAGGATATCAAAGAAATAATAGATCGATACTGGCCGATTTTATGTATGGATCAGGACCTCACAAGAGCTATCTCTAATCACCCGCAGATTACATACAAGAAAGGTCGTTCCTTAAAGGATAGGTTGGTCCGTAGCCATTTTACCCCAAAAAGTGTTGACAGCGCCACATGGCTGGGCACCCAACCAAAAGGATGCTATAAATGTGGTTGCTGTAAATACTGCACCTCAATTGAAAAAAACAACGAATTCTGCAGTAATAATACAAGAAAAATATACCCCATACACCAATTTATTAACTGCAGATCTGTAGGGGTTATATATAAGATGACGTGCAGATGTGGTGTAGAATATGTTGGCAAAACAAAGAGAGAGCTTAGGGTAAGGGTAGGAGAGCATCATAGGGATACTATCAATAAACGTGATACCCCGGTAGCCAACCATATTAATCAGTCTCACAAGGGAGATCTCAAGATGGCTAGCTTTATAGGTATCGAAAAGGTACCCAGAAATCAGAGAGGGGGTGATTGGGATAAATACATCCTCCAAAGAGAGACTTTCTGGATTTTTACCCTACAGACAATGCACCCTAAAGGATTAAACGATATACTCTCCTTTTCTTCCTTCTTGTAGGGAGGGAGTAATAGGGTGAGATATATTAGGGAGAGCCGCCGTTGAGTGGGGGCGCCACTTGCGCAGGTTAATAGGGTGCCAACCTCCGCGTGAGGTAGGGAAGAGGTAGAGAGGGCTTATCAGGGAGAGCCCTAGTGAGCACCCTCTCTATACTTCTAATAACAAGAAGATCCGTGGTGTCCATCGTCCAGCATACAACATTAGATCAGACTACTAACTGACCCCTATTTTTGTAACAATATACCAATTGAATTATGACTCCCTGTAGTTGATTTCCTCATATTATTTTTCTCCTGGTGAGGGATACTGTAGATACGTCCTTTTTCCCTATCTATTATAAATGTGAATGAAAAGATGGTTATGGAATCCATGCAAAGTATCCATTAATAGGGTATTCAGCAAATTGAAAAAGTCTGAATAATTTCTTATATTAATCTGGATGCAGCCGCCTCTATTATGATTGATCAACAAATCTATTGATACAATCGGGAGATAGCGGCAGAGAGCGCGATCAGATGGAGGATATGCAGCGTCGGGTTACCATGGATACTATTTGTCATGTGAACGGCGTTATGATGACGCTGCACCTCCGAGACCGGAAGTGATGTAAATGGCCGTAAGCCGAGCCCAGGAAGTGGGGCATGCATATAGAGATGGGCCTTTGCATATGGTGGGACCGGAAATGAGGTACCCGGCGTCCGGAAATGGATAGGATACAATGTGGTGCTCAGTTATATAAAAGGAAGGCGATATTTGCGCGCCATGTGTCTATTTGAACTCCACAAACTCCCCTGATGAGTCCTGATTAGATGAAACGCGTTGGGAGAACGGCGTTGGAATAAGGCGGTCCAGATGAATGCAGACATGAAGCTCTTTTAAAGACTGGAGGCCTTTTCCACAAGAGGGCATATACAGGCATCAGTGTATAGGATCAATACACATGAGATGAGTATAAGGACATATTAATAATGCATCATGAGAGTATTTAATATGCAGTATTTTGGTGGAATATAGGCACTACATTATACTGGACTCCATAGATGCGATATATTGTTCCTTCTGACCCTAAAAAATATGTCAATGTAATAGATATCTGATATTGGGGAAATAGATATCTTATTTTTATGATTCGCACTCTAATGATAATTGTCCTTAAATTTTGGAAATGAGTATAGGACTGATGTTTTAGGTACCTAAGACAACCTCTAAAAAGTTTTGTGTTGTTTATATTGAGATGCTCTCTGGCTAGTGTTTGGTATTATTAATACCTGGCCTATATAGACAACAAAGAGGATTGTAATCCGCTCATATCTGGACAATAGGAGGCGTCTTAATACAAATTTATTTTATGGGCACGGTTGCACAGACACTATCACTATATTTTATTTGGCACCTTAATTTGACACACAGTTTTTTTAATTTAACATTAAAAGTTAAGTTTTAATATAAGTATACATTTATCTCCATACCAATTTGCTATACACAATAAATGCAAATAAGCTATGTGAAAAAACAGAGTGAGGCTGCAATGTTAAAATATACCTGGACAACACATCTAATATATAAAGCTCAATGTGTGTGTGTGTGTGTGTGTGTGTGTGTGTGTGTGTGTGTGTGTGTGTGTGTGTGTGTATGTGTATGTCTGGGATTGGCATCCGCACCGTCGCAGCTACAGCCACAAAATTTGGCACAGTCACACGTCTGGACCCCGAGAGTGTCCTAAGCTATGTTGTGAGGTGAAATTTTAACCCGGCGTGTTCCAATTCACCAAACAATTTTGCCCCTATCTACATAATGGGGAAAAAGTGTGTGCATATCAAGCCCCGCCCCTCATTATGATGTCACAATGGTTGCCATGGCGACTCTGATGTCATCATAGGTTGCAAGCCCTGCCGCTCATTATGATGTCATAATGGTTGACTATGGGATGGAGGATGTGTGATGGGTATATGGGCACTGGACTATGGGATGGAGGATATGTATGATGGGTATATGGGCACTGGACTATGGGATGGAGGATGTGTGATGGGTATATGGGCACTGGACTATGGGATGGAGGATATGTATGATGGGTATATGGGCATGGGACTATGGGATGGAGGATGTGTGATGGGTATATGGGCACTGGACTATGGGATGGAGGATATGTATGACGGGTATATGGGCACGGGACTATGGGATGGACGATATGTATGATGGGTATATGGGCATGGGACTATGGGATGGAGGATGTCTGATGGGTATATGGGCACTCGACTATGGGATGGAGGATATGCATGACGGGTATATGGGCACGGGACTATGGGATGGAGGATACAGTATGTATGATGGGTATATAGGCACGGGACTATGGGATGGAGGATATGTATGATGGGAATATGGGCATGGGACTATGAGATGAAGGATGTGTGATGGGTATATGGGCATTCGACTATGGGATGGAGGATATGTATGATGGGTATATGGGCACGGGCCTATGGGATCGTGGATATGTATCATGGGTATATGGGCACGGGACTATGGGATAGAGGATAATTATAATTTGCTATTACTAACCACATTTAGTTACTATGCCCGGGCAGCGCCGGGCTCTTCAGCTAGTTATATATATAATCTAACCATTACAGACAAAATATATCTCAGAAAGCATAGACTAAGAGTGACAGTGCATAATAAAAATACAAACAATATAAAAGTGTTAGCTGGACAAATTTATGACGGTAAAAAAATAAGAAATTAAAGAACAAAAAATGTTATTAAATAATATCTCTCCAATAATAATGAAATAATGAATAATAATGCCAATATAATAATATGTGCAAAATAAAATGGGTGAAGTGCATAGGCAGATTTCTTAATTCAAGTAAGATATAGTCCTAGGAAAAATCAATAAATTCAGCAACAGTACAAGCCAAGGTTTCAATGTCTTTAAGGCCGAAATCCAGTGCACAGTAGGTACAAAGCATTAAATATATATATATATGTATATACATACATACATCAGTGCCTTGCGAAAGTTTTCAGCCCCCTGGAACTTTTCAACCTTTTCTCACATACCATGCTTCAAACATAAAGATACCAAATGTAAATTTTTGGTGTAGAATCAACAACAAGTGGGATACAATTGTGAAGTTGAACGAAATTTATTGGTTATTTTAAATTTTTGTGGTAATGCAAAAACTGAAAAGTGGGACGTGCAGTATTATTCGGCCCCTTTACTTTCAGTGCAGCAAACTCGCTCCAGAAGTTCATTGTGGATCTCTGAATGATCCAATGTTGTCCTAAATGACTAATGATGACAAATTTAATCTACCTGTGTGTAATCAAGTCTCCGTATAAATGCACCTGCTCTGTGATAGTTTCAGTGTTCTATTTGAAGCACAGAGAGCATCATGAAGACCAAGGAACTCAACAGGCAGGTCCGTGATACTGTTGTGGAGAAGTTTAAAGCCAGATTTGGATACAAAATTATTTCCAAAACTTTGAACATCCCAAGGAGCACTGTGCAAGCGATCATATTGAAATGGAAGGCGTATCATCCCACTGCAAATCTACCAAGACCCGGCCGTCCTTCTAAACTTTCATCTCAAACAAGGAGAAGACTGATCAGAGATGCAGCCAAGAGGCCCATGATCATTCACTCTGGATGAACTGCAGAGATCTACAGCTGAGGTGGGACAGTCTGTCCATAGGACAACTCTGCACAAATCTGGCCTTTATGGAAGAGTGGCAAGAAGAAAGCCATTTCTCAAAGATATCCATAAAAAGTGTTGTTTAAAATTTGCAAAAAGCCACCTGGGAGACACACCAAACATGTGGAATTAGGTCCTCTGGTCAGATGAAACCAAAATCGAACTTTTTGGCAACAATGCCAAACGATATGTTTGGCGTAAAGGCAACACAGCTCATCACCCTGAAAACACCATCCCCACTGTCAAACATGGTGGTAACATCATCATGGTTTGGGCTTACTTTACTTCAGCAGGGACAGAGAAGATGGTTAAAATTGATGGGAAGATGGATGGAGCCAAATACAGGACCATTCTTGAAGAAAACCTGTTGGAGTCTGCAAAAGACCTGAGACTGGGATGGAGATCTGTCTTCCAACTAGACAATGATCCCAAACATAAAGCAAAATCTACAATGGAATGGTTCACAAATAAACGTATCTAGGTGTTAGAATGGCCAAGTCAAAGTCCAGATCTGAATCCAATCGAGAATCTGTGGAAAGAGCTGAAAACTGCTGTTCACAAACGATCTCCATCCAACTTCACTGAGCTCGAGCTGTTTGCCAAGGAAGAATGGGCAAGAATTTCAGTCTCTCGATGTACAAAACTGATAGAGACATACCCCAAGCGACTTGCAGCTGTAATCGCAGCAAAAGGTGGCGCAACAAAGTATTAAGTTAATTGCACGCCCCACTTTTCAGTTTTTGAATTTCCACAAAAATTTTAAATAACCATTTAATTTTGTTCAGCTTCACAATTGTGTCCCACTTGTTGTTGATTCTTCACCAAAAATTTACATTTGGTATCTTTATGTTTGAAGCATGATATGTGGGAAAAGGTTGAAAAGTTCCAGGGGTGTGAATACTTTCGCAAGGCACTGTATATACATATACATGTAGAAAACCTGTAAGAGATAAATAAATAAATAAATAACATAAAAAAGACACTAAAACCACAAAATAAAATAGTAAAATACATGTTAGACATAAAGGATAAAAAATAGTAGATATGGTGGTCAGAGAAAAGGGTGCAAAAGTATTTTAATCATTGAGGCCATGCGGATGGACAGTATTAAGAGTCCATATCCAATTAGTCTCCCACAGAAATAACTTGACTCTGACGAAAGTAATAATAAATAACAAATCTATGAAAATGAACAAATGAAAGTCAGACATTGCTTTTCAACCATGCTTCCACAGAATTAAAAAAAACACCTTATGAAATAGGCCTGGACAGAATTGATGGTGTCCATAGCTTAATATTTTGTTGCACAACCTTTTGAGGAATCACTGCAATCAAAAGGTGCCTGTAACTGTCGATGAGATTTGTGCACCTCTCGAAAGGTATTTTGCCCCACTCCTCAAGAGCAAACTGCTCCAGTTATCTCGTGTGTGAAGGCTGCCTTTTCCAGATGGCATATTTCAGCTCTTTCCAAAGATGCTCAATATGATTTAGGTCAGGGCTCATAGAAGGCCACTTCAGAATAGTCCAATGTTTTCCTCTTAGCCATTCTTTGGTGTTTTTAGCTGTGCGCTTTGGATCTTTATCCTATTGCAAGACCCATGACCTCTCGACTGAGATCAAGCTTTCTGACACTGGGCAGCACATTTCTCTCTAGAATCCCTTGATAGTCTTGAGATTTCATTGTGCCCTGCACAGATTCTAGGCACCCTGTGCCAGATGCAGCAAAGCAGCCCCAGAATATAACAGAGCTTCCTCCATGTTTTACAGTAGGGACAGTGTTCTTTTCTTGATATGCTTCATTTTTCAGTCTGTGAACATAGAGTTCATGTGCCTTGCCAAAAGTTCAATTTTGTCTCATCTGTCCATAGGACATTCTCCCAGAAGCTTTGTGGCTTGTCAGCATGTAGTTTGGCAAATTCCAGTCTGGCTTTTATATGATTTTTGTTCCATGAAGTCCACTTTGGCTTATACAATGATGGATGGTGCAATCTGACACTTATGTTCCTTGAGCTTGAAGTTCACCATAATCTGTTTAGAAGTTTTTCTGGGCTCTTTTGTTACCATTCGTATTATCCGTCTCTTTGATTTCCCATCAATTTTCCTCCTGCGACCACATCCAGGGAGGTTGGCTACAGTCCCATGGAGCTTAAATTTCTGAATAATATGTGCAACTGTAGTCACAGGAACATAAAGCTGCTCGGAGATGGTCTTATAACTTTTACCTTTAACATGTTTGTCTATAATTTAAATTCTGATCTCCTGAGACAACTCTTTCCTTCGCTTCCTCTGGTCCATGTTGAGTGTGATACACACCAGGTCACCAAACAGCACAGTGAGTATCTGTAGCCTCTATTCAGGCCGCTCACTGATTCCAAGATTGTAGACACCTGTGATGCTAATTAGTGGACACACTGTAATTTAACATGTCCCTTTTGTCACATTATTTTCAGGGGTACCATCATTTCTGTCCAGGCCTATTCCATGAGTTTAATTTTTAAAAAAAATTCTGTTGAAGCATGGCTGAAAAACAATGTCTGACTTTCATTTGTTCATTTTCATAGATTTTTTATTTATTATTACTTTTGTCAGATTCAAGTTATTTCTGTCACCATTGTGGGTTTTTCTGTCATTAAATGAGGGGTACCAAAAATTTTGACCATGTGTGCATAACAGGATGGGGGACATATATACCAGGATATGGGACTTTTATAACACGATGGGTCTCAGGATGGGGGACATATATACCAGGATGGGGACATATGAGCCTTGATGGGGGACATAGATAATATGATGGGGCCCAGGATGGGGGACATATAGAACAGGATGGGGGACATATATAACACAATGGGGGACATATATACCAGAATGGGGAACATATATATTAGGATGGGAGACATATATACCAGGATGGGGCCCAGTATGGAAGACATATATACCAGGATGGGGGGCATATATAACATGATGGGGCCCAGGATGGGAGACATATATACCAGGATGGGGCCCAGGATGGGAGACATACAGTATATGCCAGGATGTGGGACATATGCAAAAAAATGGACATATATCCCAGGATGGGGGACATATACACTCACTGGCCACTTTATTAGGTACACCTGTCCAACTGTGTGTTAAGACTTAATTTCTAATCAGCCAATCACATGGCGGCAACTCAGTGCATTTAGGCATGTAGACATGGTCAAGACAATCTCCTGCAGTTCAAACCGAGCATCAGTATGGGGAAGAAAGGTGATTTGAGTGCCTTTGAACGTGGCATGATTGTTGGTGCCAGAAGGGCTGGTCTGAGAATTTCAGAAACTGCTGATCTACTGGGATTTTCACGCACAACCATCTCTAGGGTTTACAGAGAATGGTCCGAAAAAGAAAAAAAATCCAGTGAGCGGCAGTTCTGTGGCCGGAAATGCCATGTTGATGCCAGAGGTCAGAGGAGAATGGGCAGACTGGTTCGAGCTGATAGAAAGGCAACAGTGACTCAAATTGCCACCCGTTACAACCAAGGTAGGCAGAAGAGCATCTCTGAACGCACAGTGCGTCGAACTTTGAGGCAGATGGGCTACAGCAGCAGAAGACCACACTGGGTACCACTCCTCTCAGCTAAGAACAGGAAACTGAGGCTACAATTTGCACAAGCTCATCGAAATTGGACAGTAGAAGATTGGAAAAACGTTGCCTGGTCTGATGAGTCTCGATTTCTGCTGCGACATTCGGATGGTAGGGTCAGAATTTGGCGTAAACAACATGAAAGCATGGATCCATCCTGCCTTGTATCAACGGTTCAGGCTGGTGGTGGTGGTGTCATGGTGTGGGGAATTTTTTCTGGGCACTCTTTGGGCCCCTTGGTACCAATTGAGCATCGTTGCAACGCCACAGCCTACCTGAGTATTGTTGCTGACCATGTCCATCCCTTTATGACCACAATGTACCCAACATCTGATGGCTACTTTCAGCAGGATAATGCGCCATGTCATAAAGCTCGAATCATCTCAGATTGGTTTCTTGAACATGACAATGAGTTTACTGTACTCAAATGGCCTCCTCAGTCACCAGATCTCAATCCAATAGAGCATCTTTGGGATGTGGTGGAACGGGAGATTCGCATCGGGGATGTGCAGCCGACAAATCTGCGCCAACTGTGTGATGCCATCATGTCAATATGGTCCATAATCTCTGAGGAATGCTTCCAGCACCTTGTTGAATCTCTGCCACGAAGAATTGAGGCAGTTCTGAAGGCAAAAGGGGGTCCAACCCCTTACTAGCATGGTGTACCTAATAAAGTGGCCAGTGAGTGTATATCAGGATGGACCCAAAATGGGGGACATTACTACATAATGAGAGAGGGGTGGTAACACGTATGCTCTTATAGGATTTAGTAAGCTACAAGGGCTAATACATCTGACCAACATGGAGGCGACCCCAGGTACAAATTTTTCACCAAGACTCGTCCGATTCTGGTCACACCATAGGTTAGTCTGCCACATCTATGGGCAATTACCAATCAGTCATCCAATGATACTCTTCTGTGCAGTCTGCAGAAGGTGGAACTGATATAATAGAATAAATGTATATGTGTCCTACGTAATTATCCTACAATTATCCTTGGATTTCATTGCCAAATCATTTATTTTCCTTGGGATAAGCCTTTGCCAGAGGAGGAGTGTGACAGCGGCTTTCACATCGACAGTTGAGAACGCTCCTGCCCAAAGATCTGTCAGCCGACAGCTATCTAATGTGTATGGGAGCAGTGTTGGACTGGGGTGCCAAGGGCCCACCAGTAACATTGACTATGGGAGGCCCACTTTTCACCTGTATATAATATTACATGACCTTGGCTCACATACTTACCCATATCTCTATATAATAAACTGGGTAGTTTGGTTAATAAATGAGATGCTGCTTTTTTCTGTACAGAGAGAATAAAGTGAATTATGACCACCAATACTGCCCATCCAGTAAGGTTGGGGGAATAGATTTGCACATGGGCCCACCGGGGGATTCCCCTGTTACCCTATGGGCCAGTCCGAGCCTGTATGGGAGCCATAAATGAGCATGACGTTCTCCGCACACTCTTATTCCAGATTTGCAGGGATTTATTTCAAGTCAAAGCAGGCAAAAATGCTATACAACCGCTCTGCCCACCAAATCTGAGACAAAGATGGAGTGCAGGGCGGTGATCACCATTTTACATTAACCTTTTTGGTGCTGTTTGGCTGAATAACAGTTTCTGGCCAATCAATGCCAAAGGGGTTAATCAGGTGAGGTGACATCGCAATCAACCCACCCATTGTGACCGCTCTGATTTTTGTTGTGTCACACAGCACCGATCACAGCATGTCACTTTTTTTTTTTTTACTAACTTTGTCACATTGCTGTGATTCTCTGGCAGAACTGACCAGCCAATCACAGCAGTCGCTAATATGGGGGGATGGTACAGACCCCCGGGGTGAGGTGCAGGGATGTTTGCTGTCAGTGACAGCAGCCATCTTAACCCGGTCACCGCACGATGCAGCATGGTGACCGTAAATAGCAGCGCCGTACTAGTACTGCGGTTTGCAGTACTAGTATGGCAAATGTAGGGAAGGGGTTAAATATATCTCGCTAGGAATGCTTTACTCCACCATAGGTGGGTGCGTTTGTTGAGTAATTCCTTGTATTTATTAGTTAAATCAGTAGTGTCCCTGGATTTCAAGTCTAAAAAACTACCCGATCCCTCACTAAAGACCTTGTCCAATCGTGTAAGCCGCCCTTTTTCATGTTTGCGGTAATCCATCTGTTCTGAGATGGTTACTGTGAAAACACAGAGCATAACGACATGATATCGTCAAAATAGAAAACCTATTAAAGATCAAGAATATACAGTATCATAAGGTCCTATGCCTTGTTTAACCCCTTCCCGCAAACAGCAGTACTAGTATGGCGCAGTGATCGCACGGCCTCACGCTGAGGACTCCGGTGATCGGGTGCAGGTGTCAGCTGTATGTGACAGCTGACACCCTGCAGCAACGCCCACGATCGGTGCTAGGACCGATCGTGGGCATGTAACCACTGATGCCGCTGTCAGTAGTGACAGCGACCTAGAGGGGCATCGCGCAGGGAGGGGTCTTTTATTACATGGATGATCTAGGCATTGCACTATTGTGCACAATAAAGATTTTAACGAATTAAAAATAAATCCAACTGATCATATCCCCAGGGATACCCCTAACAGAGTACAGAAATTACATAGGAAAGAAATATGCTGGATATACAGAGTTAATACCATAAAACCGCATGGTCTAAATGAAATTACAGAGGGGTTTTTTATAAGAATTCTCATCCCTTGTAGCGAATAATATTTATTATTTCTTTTAATCAGTGCTGTGTATGCATCTGTGACTTCTATAAGAGATTGTAAATGATTTTATATGGATTTGTCAATGATATTATATCATGTTCATATACTCATCTGATACAACGGATCTTCCATTGTTAGTACCACTTCAAACTACGACTTTCAATGTAAATGGTTGTTCTAAATGAATTGCTTATAAATAATGATATTGTAGACATTTGAACAAGGGGTTCCTGGTGTAACGTGTGAGGTGTGGGCTGTTTTTTAGTTGTTGTTTTTGCCTGGTGCGCTGCTGGGGATTGATCTCCAGTCCTCTTTGCTCTTTCCTTTTGTGACCTTTTCCTCTGCTCCATTATTCCTGATGGTGGTAATCTCAACCTTTTAAATAATTTTTTTTTATTTCAAATCACTAATTTTTTATTCAAAATCATCAATTATTATTTTAACTAGTTTTCCGATCTCGAGTTGTGGCTCATTCATTAGATGGGTCTGTGAAACTCGGTCCATACGTAATTTTTTGGAGCAAGTTCTTGCCTGCAGTTGCTCCTTTTCATTCTTTTGTTTTTATTTTCTTCTTTTAAATAAATTCTATAAATCTCTAGAATCTATTTTATTCCTTTTGACTGTGTTGAATGTTACAACCTGAACTGTCATGCGCTGTGCTAAGTGTCAGAGTCATGAGCTTTGACACTGCTGGACATGTGATTCCCTTTGGCGCCAGATTTGAATGTGGAATCTATTTTAACAGTATGAGGTCATATTGTAGGATTATAGCAGCTCCTGATGAAGGAGTCCTGTAGACTTCGAAACGTGTTGAGAGAGTAAAACGCCATTCTTCACCTTCTACACGTCTGGACCGTTATTTGTACAGCAGCGCGGATGATAACCACAAATCCTCCTGGTTTAATGCTAAAATTCCAGTTGAGAGATGTAAGAAGCTTGTGGATGGTTATACGAAGTGATTGATTGCAGTTATTTACTCCGAAAGGTGTGCAACCAAACATTAATTTGAGGGCGCCAACAATTTTGTCCAGCTCATTTTGGGGGTTTTGTATGAAATTATGTCCAATTTGTTTTTTTTCTCTGATTTTTTTTATGTTGTTCCAATACACACAAAGGAAATAAACGTGTGTATAACGAAACATGTGTAATGGCGATAATATTCTGGGAGAAATACTTCATTTTCTGGAACAATTTCAAGGATGCTAAAACGTTTGGCCATGATTGTATGTACTGCAGATGCACTGCATGATGACATCACAATAGAACCCTCTGTGACTCGCTGATTCACAATGACTTAGAACACTTGGTGCCACGCTGATGACATCACACAATAGAACCCTCTGAGACACACTGATGATGTCACAATTGACCACAGCGTAAAACTATGTGCAACGGTCTGATCCCAGTCATTTTCTATTGTGCATTGCAGTCACGAGTTGTGTCTTGCAAAGTCTGATATAGAAAGTGATATTTATTTATTATTATCAAGCAATAAGAGAGAGAGAAGAGAGAGAGGAGAAGAGAGAGAGGAGAAGGAAGAGAGAGACGAGAGAGAAGAGAGAGAAGAGAGAGAAAGGTAAGTCTGAACTTAATCTAATGAGTTATGGGAGTCTTTCCCAGGGGGAGACACGACCAACAGATAATTATAGAGGGACAGATATAGATTTCCCTATAGAATCATCGCCAATAACAGGAGAGACACATTCTTGTAATCGGCATTAACTGTTTCAGGAAAAGGTCAATATTTCCTCTTCTTCATTTCTCTGATCTCAGTCAGGTGAAAGCTTGTTTTTTGCGAGATGAGTTGTTGTTTTGAAGGACACCATTCATTTTACCTTTGAAAAAAAAGTTTGCTTTTGTGGACACATTCATGCAAAATATGTATGTTTTTATCTCTTTATATTTTAATTAGGAACAGGAGATGATTGAAATTTTTATGTTTTATTATTTGTATTTTTTTCTTCACCTTTATGTTGATTTTTACCTTATGTTTTTAGTCCCACTAGGGGATGTAAACCTATAATTGTTTGATTGTTTATACTATATACTACAATAACACAGTATTGCAGTATATATAGAAATTAATGTTCCTCCTTATGGATTGATACATTAATGATAGATAGATGGATAGATAGATAGGTAGATATGGGATTTGTAGTGCTTCACCACTGATAAAGCTATTATCTTATTTTAGTACCGTATATACTCGAGTATAAGACGAGGCCCCTAATTTTGTCACAAAAAACTTATTGACTCGAGTGTAAGCCTAGGGTGGGAAATGCAGAAGCTACTGGTAAATTTCATAAATAAAAATAGATACCAATAATAGTGAAATTAATTGAGACATCAGTAGGTTAAATGTTTTTAAATATCCATATTTAATCAGGAGTCCCATATAATGCTCCATACAGTTCATGATGGCCCCATAAGATGCTCCATACAAAATACGCCCTATATAATGCGCAATACAGTTCATGATGGCCCCATAAGATGGTCCATACAAAATACGCCCCATATAATGCTCCATAAAGTTCACGATGGACCCCGTAAGATGCTCCATACAAAAATATGCCCCATATAATGCGACACAATTGTTAATGATGGCCCCATAAAATGCTCCATATTAAAATATTCCCCATATAATGCTGCACAAAGGTTAATGATGGCCCCATAAGATGCTCCATATTAAAATATTCCCTGACGGGGACAGGTGAATATTGCATGGCTCACGGTCCCCCCAGTCCTAATCACCATCCAGACACTGCTACATCTCAGTCCCTGCATCTCCGTCCAGGTGCCGGCATCTCTCTTCCTGTCTTCCGGTGCTGAGTGGTCACGTGGTACCGCTCATTAAAGTAATGAATATGCGCTTCACACCTATGTGAGTGGAGACACGTGCATATTCATTACTTTAATGAGTGGTACCAAGTGACCGCTCAGCACTGGAAGGAAGACAGGAAGAGAGATGCTGGAGCCTGGACTGAGATGCAGGGACTGATATGCAGCGATGAGGCCAGGAGGGTGAGTATGATGTCTTCTGCTCCCCCATCCCCCCTCCCCCACCGGCAATGACTCATGTATAAGCCGAGAGGGGTATGAAAACACGCTGAAAAGCACAAAAAAGTGCTGAAAATCTCAGCTTATACACGAGTATATACAGTATGTTTGTGCCGCTATAGTTGTGAAAGTACATGTTTGTATACATATAGGTCAGTATGAGAGTATATGTGTATATACATATACACTCACTGGCCACTTTATTAGGTACACCATGCTAGTAAGGGGTTGGACCCCCTTTTGCCTTCAGAACTGCCTCAATTCTTCGTGGCAGAGATTCAACAAGGTGCTGGAAGCCTTCCTCAGAGATTTTGGACCATATTGACATGATGGCATCACACAGTTGGCGCAGATTTGTCGGCTGCACATCCCTGATGCGAATCTCCCGTTCCACCACATCCCAAAGATGCTCTATTGGATTGAGATCTGGTGACTGAGGAGGCCATTTGAGTACAGTAAACTCATTGTCATGTTCAAGAAACCAATCTGAGATGATTCGAGCTTTATGACATGGCGCATTATCCTGCTGAAAGTAGCCATCAGATGTTGGGTACATTGTGGTCATAAAGGGATGGACATGGTCAGCAACAATACTCAGGTAGGCTGTGGCGTTGCAACGATGCTCAATTGGTACCAAGGGGCCCAAAGAGTGCCCAGAAAAAATTCCCCACACCATGACACCACCACCACCAGCCTGAATCGTTGATACAAGGCAGGATGGATCCATGCTTTCATGTTGTTTACGCCAAATTCTGACCCTACCATCCGAATGTCGCAGCAGAAATCGAGACTCATCAGACCAGGCAACGTTTTTCCAATCTTCTACTGTCCAATTTCGATGAGCTTGTGCAAATTGTAGCCTCAGTTTCCTGTTCTTAGCTGAGAGGAGTGGTACCCAGTGTGGTCTTCTGCTGCTGTAGCCCATCTGCCTCAAAGTTCGACGCACTGTGCGTTCAGAGATGCTCTTCTGCCTACCTTGGTTGTAACGGGTGGCAATTTGAGTCACTGTTGCCTTTCTATCAGCTCGAACCAGTCTGCCCATTCTCCTCTGACCTCTGGCATCAACATGGCATTTCCGGCCACAGAACTGCCGCTCACTGGATTTTTTTTCTTTTTCGGACCATTCTCTGTAAACCCTAGAGATGGTTGTGCGTGAAAATCCCAGTAGATCAGCAGTTTCTGAAATTCTCAGACCAGCCCTTCTGGCACCAACAATCATGCCACGTTCAAAGGCACTCAAATCACCTTTCTTCCCCATACTGATGCTCGGTTTGAACTGCAGGAGATTGTCTTGACCATGTCTACATGCCTAAATGCACTGAGTTGCCGCCATGTGATTGGCTGATTAGAAATTAAGTCTTAACACACAGTTGGACAGGTGTACCTAATAAAGTGGCCAGTGAGTGTATATATACATGATTGTGCCCAGGGGTGAACACTGACAGCTTGGGACCCCTGTTCAAGAAATATGTCTGGGCCTCCCTCCTTTTTTTTACAACAAAGTACTTGTACTTTACATGTCATATTCTCTTGTTATCTTTGTTATTTTCTGTTTTATTATATACCGTCCTCTCTTGTTAGATAATGTAATGCAATGACGGGTGATGGAGCATGGGAAAGCTTCTATTCTGATGGAGGAGCTGATGGACTGGTCTTCTAGTCAGATGCTGCCCCATCAGCAGTCATTTTATATCTAATAAGAGAGGACTATGTGCTAGGGAGAAGGCGCTGTGACTAACAAAAATAATGAGAATACGCTCTGTAAAGGACGGTGCTATTTATAATAAGTCATGACTCTAAGTAATAATGTGATAGCACTGAACATTACAGAGAACACTATATAATAAGGGACAGTGTCATACATAGCTACAGAGGATGCTACATAATAGATGGCGCCATATATAACTAGAGGGTGCTATATAATAAGCGACGGCGCCATATATAACTAGAGGATGCTATATAATTAGGGACAGCGCCATATATAACTAGAGAGGATGCTATGTAATAAGAGATGGCGTTTAATTACATAGTTTACTCTTTTATTATATAAAAGGGGTATTCCCATCTCCACGATCCTATCTCAATATGCAGTAGGTGTAGAAATATTAGCAAATACCTCCAGTTAGGAATGTTGCATATGACATCACAATGGCTTAGAACCCCCGGTGACAGTCTTATGATGTCACAATTGGTGGTCCCTGCGTATACCTATGGACTGCATGATGACATCACAATGACTTAGAACCCTATGTGACAGGCTGATGATGTCACAATTGGCGGTCCCTGTGTATACCTATGGGTGACGGCCTGACCCCAGTCACTTTCTATTGTGCATTGCAGTCACGATTTGTGTGTTGCAAAATTTGTTATAGAAAGCGTTAATTATTTATTATTATCAGCGCCCTCCGTTAGAGAGAGAGAAACGTAAGTCTGAACTTAGCCTAAAGAGTTATAGGAGTCTTTCCCAGGGGGAGACACAACCTGCAGTTGATTATAGAGAGACAGATATAGATTTCCCTATAGAATTATTGATTCTTACCTTATTTTTTAGTTCCCCTAGGGGACTTTAACTTATTATTCTTTGCTTATTATGCCATACACTGCATTATCACTGAGCACCACAGACTGAGACTAATGTAATATTTGTACCATCTTCTGTGTTTTTCTCCAGTGTTTGCAGGGCTCTGTGAACATGACATCTCTCAGTGATTTCACCAAAGTGCCAATTTTAGCTGATGATGTGAAAATAGACATTGACTGTAAAGAGAAGGATGAAAACGGCGAAACACAGGACCTGCACGAGCGGACGGGAGTTTCCAGCAGACGTTCCATCAGCACTGTAGTCATTCTATCCTGCATTAATATAGTTAACACCATGGCTTTCTTCATTGTTGTAGGTAGGTAGGGGTACACCGGGTTATGTCGGTGGGGCAGGGTGTATAAAGCCCCTCACTGCAACATAAAAGGAAAGAAATCTTCATGGCCAACGAGAAGGCTCGTTAGTTGCTGTGACGTCTCTTCCTGCACTTCTCTGATTACAATAATCACTTGTGTTCCTCTTTTTGTTTTGGCAGGAGCGATGCCTTACCTGAAAGTCGCCTTTAAAATGGATGACAATGGATCCAGCTTTACAAAATCAGGTAACATTTCAATATAAAATCTTATTCTAAAGTGACGAGGACGGGAGAAGTGCTTAAGTGCAACAGTCTAAAAAATCCTCAAATTTAAAAAAATGCAATAATATAGAATTGTTTTTCTTGACCTCTTGTTTTTTCCCTTCCCATTCTAGCATTCACAGTCAGCAATGTCGTGTTTGGTCTAGTCTTTGGATACCTGGGAGACCGCTGGAGCAGGAAACGCATTGCGTGTACAGGCATGGCCGTCCGGTCAGCCATAAGTATCGGCAGGATCTTCGTTCCCAATGAGGTAAACTGAACATGAATTGAACCTGTCAGGTCCTCCACGCCCTCCAACCAGCAGCACTCACTTATCTAGGAGTAAATTCCTGCCTCACCAGCCCTGTAGAATGTTTATCTGTAAAAATGAGGTTAATAAAGCCTTCATATTGTCCCCATTTCCTGTGCTAATGGGGGCGCTGACTAGTTGTTGGGTCGTTAGTTGCCCCAGACTAGTCAGCCCTCTTCATGTTATCATGCCTCTGTGGGAGTGATAACATAATTTGCAGGAGTTTTTGTCATCGCCAGCTCCTGCACATCCCGCACACGCGCGCTGCACATTTCGGCAGCGTCACTGCACCTCTGCAGCTGGGTGTACGCTACCTGGCTTCAGACGTGCACTGCCCATGACCGGGAGCCATAGTTTGAACTGACGGCCATGCGCACTGCACCTTTGAAGCTGGAGAACTGTACACCCAGGTCATGGCCAGAAGCTCAGAAGATGGCTTCCGGTCATGCACCTCTGATGCCAGGAAGCATCTGTGGATCTCGATGCCATCATGGAGCGCAATGCACGGACAGGCCGCGGGTCTCCTGACCCGATCATCACCATCACGCTGTCTGTGCATTGTAGTCCATGATCGGACCATGATCCACAGACGTCTGCAGGAGCTGTAAAGCCTCTCACCTGTTTGTATCTAGATCAGTATTTGCAAACCACAAGCAGGAGCGGCTCAAAATTAGGGAAAGTTACAAATCTTTCTATTATGGTATTTCTTTAGATGTCTAAGAAAACGTTCTTGAATAGTCACTGAATATCTTTCTGTGTTTTCACAGTATTTTCCAGTTTTTCTGTTGATGAATGGACTGCTGGGAGCAGCACAGGCAAGCTTTAGAATTACTGCCCCCTCAATCATTGCTGACCTGTATGTGGGAGACCGGCGCAGCCGCGCGCTTTACTGCTATTACGTGGCAGGATTTATTGGCAGGTGAGTGTGGACCTATTTATTGATTAGAGGAATTCCGACAAGGTGGACTTGTTGTGGACTTTCTCCGGCCGCCCGGATTGTGCTCTGCAGATGCATGCATGTACAAGACATATGGATGGCATCTTACAAAACCCCCCGCAAGTAATGAGGAATCATTAATCAGAAAGGAGGAGCCAGAGAAAGACACTCGCACATGTATATGTTTCTGTGTGTGCAGAAATGATGACAACTTTGTTTTTGTTTATTACAGTGGTCTTGGTTACATCATTGGCTCTGAAGTTACAAGGGCATTCTCTGGCGACTGGCGAATAGCCTTTCTGGTAAGTAATAGGTCAGAGGGATCTTGTGGACAAACTGTGAATCTTAATTATAACTCCTATATGGTTTTAAAGGGAATCTGCCAGTATATTTTTATCATTTAATCTGAGAGCAAGGCCTCTGTAGGGGCAGAGGACCTGATTCCTGCGATGTGTTACTTACTGCTCTTTACAGTTGTTTAGAAAAAAAATCACTGTTTTATCAGCAGGAAATTATGAGGAGGGGACTAGTTGTCTCATGCCACATAGTCCTCCTGCTCTGTGTAACCCCTTCCCCCACTGATTGGTAGCTTTCTGCCTATATACATTGTACACAGAAAAAGCTGGTGTAGGCGGGGTTATAAAGGGCTCAACATTCAGAGTTCTGCCAGATCTGCATCAGAAAAAAACAGAGATTTTATCAAAACTACACCAAGCAGAGCAACAAGTGACATATCGCTGGATTAGGGGTCTCTGTCCCGACATTATGTTGCTCACATATCTGCAGAAAACACCTGGTGATAGATTCCAATTAATTCCCTTTAGTCTTTTCTTCTGATGACACCTCTGTAATATGTGATGTCTCCTTCGTCTGCACAGATCTCCCCTGTTCTGGGTATGATAGGACTCCTGTTCATGGGTGTGATTGTAAAAGAGCCGACCAGAGGAGCTGCAGAGGGAAATAACAGCAAACCGCTGAGCTCCAGAGCATGGATTTCAGATGTAAAAAATCTCATTAAAAAGTAGGTATTTTCTGTGCACTGATTGATGTCACTGATCTACCCCGTGACTTCTGCGTTATTTACATGTTTTTTTTCCCCTTTTCACTTTCTGCAGCCCAAGCTTTATGTTTTGCACTCTTGGGATGCTGACTGTAAAGTTTGCTGCCGGTGCCATCAGCTCCTACGGTCTTATCTTCCTGCACCGTGCCCGGGGTATCATACAAGAGAGCGCACAAAATCAGACTGAAGTCGGCGGTTACTATGACAGGTACAAGTTTCCCAAACTTTGATTTGACAATCACTGTTGGGAATTTAATGTTCCCTCTACCCCAGTTTTCCCCTTAAAAAAAAAAATTATATTTCAAATGATTATTATATCAAATTATTTATATTTCATTAATTCGAGCTCCTTCACTAATCTCTTTACCACTTTTCTTTGCAGTCTCATCTTTGGGTTAAATTCATGCATCTCTGGCATCTTGGGAGTTGTAATAGGTGTGAAGATAGCAAAAATATATAGGAAGAACAACCCACGTGCCGACCCAATAGTTTGTGCATCCGGCCTGCTCGGCTGCATCGTTTTCTTGGCCTTCGCTCTATTTATGGGAAACATCAGTATCGTGGCCACATATGTAAGTACCTGATGTGTAGATTGCTTTATAACCTTACTGGGTCTCGGAAATAGGACGGATATAATGAGCGGTAGAAATCATAGACTATGGCGGGGGCTGTCTAGGAATGTATGGAAACTGGGGGATGAATGGATTAAAGGGAACCTGTCACCTCGCTTTTCCGCTACAAGCTGCGGCCACTGCCTTTCGGGGCTTATCTGCTACATTCTATAATGCGTATATGTATTGTTCCTTATCTCTGCAGGTGCTTATGTTCTTGGGAATCATGTGTCTGAATCTGAGCTGCTCCGTTTCGGCTGATATTCGCCTGGTGAGTGGAGAAAAGCGCTAAAGTTAGCAAAGCTAAAATTCTATTTATGTAGTCAGCCAGTATGTTCTGTTTCACCCATCAAGGCCCCTTAATCCTGGCTGTATCCAAGCATTTGTTGGATAATTCCCAACTAAACTCCAAAATAGACGGCCCAAGAAGATTAAAAACTTCTTTAATAAAATCTCAGCACATAACGGGCTTCTGGGCTTTTTTTTTCAATCCTGGCTGACTGTGCTCTTTACTTCTGTTTCACATATGTTCACTTTGCCAATGTTCTCTTAACTTGCTGCGTCCCGTGACTTACTTCTGCTCACTCAGAATATTCTCTTGTTTCAGTATGTAGTATCTCCTGCAAGAAGATCAACAGCACAAGCCATATTTATGATAGTGTCCGAGCTGGGGACTGTCGGAAGCTCCTATGTCATCAGGCTGGTAAGTAACTTTTACATATTTTCACATCACTTTAAAGTTACATTCATACATCTTTTTCCATTTGAACATCCTAGAAACATAGAATGTTAAAGTTGGCAGGGACCTCCAGGGTCATCGTGTCCAACCTCCTGCTCAATGCTGGATTCACTAAACCATCTCAGATAGATGTCTGTCAAGCCTCTGTTTGAAGACTTCCATTGAAGGAGAACTCGCCACCTCTCGTGGTAGCCTGTTTCACTCATTGGTTACCCTCATTGTCAAAAACATTTTGCTATTATCTAATCTGTATCTTCTCCCTTTCAGTTTCATTCCATTGTTTCTCATGTTTCCATGTGCAAATGAGAATAAGGTGATCCCTCTACACTGTGACAGCCCTTCAGATATTTGTAGACAGCTATTAAGTCTCCTCTTAGCATTTTTTGCAAGCTAAACATTCCCATATCCTTTAACTGTTCCTCGTAGAACATACTTTGCAGTCCGCTTACCATCCTGGTACCTCTTCTCTGAACTTGCTCCAGTTGTTCGATGTCTTTTGCAAAATGTGGTGCCCAGAACTAGACACAGTATTCCATATGATGTATGACCAAAGAGGAGTAGAGGGAGATAATTACTTCATGTGATCTAGACTCTTTTCTTCTTTTCTTAATACATCCTAGAACTGCATTTGCCTTTTTTTGCTGCTGCATCACACTGTTATCTCATGTGCAGTCTGTGATCTACTAGTATACTGTCTTTTTCAAACAAACTGTTGCTTAGTTCTATTCCTCCCATTCCGTAATTGGAATTTTAGTTTTTCTTGCCCACGTGTAGAATCTTGCATTTCTCCATGTTAAATATAATTCTATTAGTCACTGCCCTTTATTCAAGTTTATCTAGATCCTTCTGAGTCCTTTCTCTATCTTCTCTATTGTTAGCTCTTCATTCCTAGCTTTTCATTGTCTGCAAATTTGATCAGTTTACCTTCAGTTCCCTTATCTAGATCATTTATAAAAATGTTGCATAACACTGTGGCCAGGAAAGAGCCTTGTAGTACCCCACTTGAAGCACTCTTCCAATTGGATGTGCAACTATTTATTACCACTCTTTGAGTACGATCACTGAGCCATTTATGAATCCACCTAACCATACCCTTGTCAATCCCATACTTGGTCATTTATTCAATAAGGATTGTATGAGATACTTTATCAAACGCTTTGTTGAAGTCAAAATATACAATATCTACCGCATTTCCCTGATCCACCCAGTCAGAGATTCCATCATAGAAGGAAATTAGATTAGTCTGGCATGACTTGTTTGCTACAAATCCATGCTGGCTCTTGTTAATTGCTTGTAATCTTATCCAAGTACTTACATACATGCTGTTTAATAATTTGTTCAAAGATCTTTCCTGGTATAGAAGTAAGGCTCACTGGCCTGTAATTTCCTGGTTCTAACGTCTTTCCTTTTTTGCACATAGGGACATTTGCCCTTCTCTAATCTTACGGGACTATTCCTGTTCTTCCAGGTTTTTTCCTAGTGGCTCTGCAATTTCTTTTGCTACATCTTTTAGTATCATAGGATGTAATTCATCTGGACCAGGAAATTAAAATTAATATAAATTGTCTAAGTGTTCTCTCACGATATTTCTGTTTACGGATAATGTGAATCAATTTATTCCTTTGTTTGCACACCAATGATCATTTGATGTTACATTTGCTCTTTTAGAGAACACAGGGGCAAAATATGAATTTAAAAGTTTGGCCTTCTCAACATCAATTTTGAACGCTTGACTCTTTTCATTTTGTAAAAATCCTGTAGCATCTTTGACTTTTCTTTTGCTTTTCACATATCCCCAAAATCCTTTGTTACTGCTTTTGTCCTCACCTTGCAAGCTTAATTTCAATACTGGCTTTAGCTCTTCTAACGCTTGCCCTGCATTCCCTGCAAACAACAATACATTATTCTTAAGATATGCCCCATCTTTCCATTTGATATGTATTTATTTTTTTCCCTTTTAGCAAGTGTTGAAGTTCTGTGTTCATCCATCTTGGTCTCTTTAAATACTTCCAATTCTTCCTTCTTTTCGGAATTTTTACAGATTGTGCAGTGAGAATTTCATTTAGCAAAATCTCCCATCCTTCTTGGACATTTCTGTCCTCTAGAACATCCAGCCATTGGACCTCTCCTACCCTATTTCTGTGTCTATTAATATCCGCCTTTCTGAAGTCCAAGATAAGATCTGTCGCAAAGTTGCTTATTTTCATGTGTATTATTGATCTTTTCTTTACATAACCACTTTAAGTAATTAGATAATTTATTAGGTGGTCACATTTAGCAAAATGAACAATCACTTTTAGGAACGTTGTGTCCTGCAAATGAATGTTCATGGCCTAATGATTATTTATTCTGCGAATTCTACCTCTGCAGACAGCAGACATTCAGAACATACAAGTAGTATCCATACACATACATTAACCAGCAGAACTATATATGGAAGCTATGCACCAGCAAACCATTCTTACCTTGTGTGCACGGCAGGAGAACTCCAAAGACAAGATGTCCTGGAGTTGTCATAGATCATCTGCTGAAGGAGGATGTCACATCAGTCCTGTCTCTAGACAATACAATGTTATATTCTTTAATAGCATAATAAATAAAAAAGACAATCAATGAATTAATAGTGTATATAAACAGAGCTATCCGAATATGGCCACATGTAAAACATGATGCTACAAACGAGACAAAATCTTGGGAAAAGGTAATACATAATTATCAACAGTATCCCTAATCAGAATATCAGTTCAAAATAAAGTGCCAGTGCATATTCTCCAAAGATATAGGGATCCTCGGGGGGCCTTCCCAGCCCGCCAAGGAAGCCATTGCGAAATGCGCATCGGGGCACATGGCTACAGATGGACATCAATATGGGTAAGAACTATTTAGAGTATTTATGGCCCCTTAGCTTACTAGGTGGTGAGTTCTATGTGATAGGTCACTGACCAGAGAACTAGGAGAAATCTCCATGCTACTGTAGTATTACTTAGCTATATGCATTTATGATTTGGTCATCCCTATATCTTTGGAAAATATGCTCTGGCACTTTATTTTGAACTGATATTCTGATTGGGGATACTGTCAATAAATATGTATTACCTTTTTGCCTTCATTTGGCTGATTTCACACTTGCGTCTTTTTGCGCTGCGCTTTTGCGCTTACATGCGCATGCATTTTTTCCCTACATTTAACATGGGTGCGCATTGTCATGCGTTTGTATGCATTTGTATGCACATGCGTTTTTTTGTAGTGTGCACCCAGGCGCACAAAATGCAACCTGTTGCATTTTTGGTGCGTCCGACCTGTCTCAAAAAAACGCATGTGCGCGCAATGCGCACAGAATTCTCCCAAAAACACATTAAAGTCTATGGGAGCGCTGACGTGCGCATGGTCATGCATACGTCTGCGTTTAAAAACGCATGCGTTTTTTGTAAAAACCATGCGCAAAAAACAAGAAAACGCATTAAAAACGCATGATGTGTTTTTTATGCGCATTTGCACTGCGCATGCAGCGAAGCGCAAAAAACCGCAAGTGTGAAAGTTGCCTTTTGTCTTGTTTGTAGCATCATGTTTTACATTTTGGCATCTGTGGCCATATTCGGATAGCTCTGTTTATATACACTATTAATTCATTGATTGTCTTTTTTATTTATTATGCTATTAAAGAATATAACATTTTATTCTATTTAAAAAATTCCTTTGCCTTTTGGTGGTGTATTTGCACCATGTTTTGGTGTTTGAATGCTGTTTGAGAGCTCCACAGGGTTGATACCCATATTTATTCAGGTTGTTTAAATCCCGAATTCTGATTATGATATCTGTGTTTGAGATTGTGTTATTCTGTCTCTAGACAATGTGTAGTGCTGGGGCTGTGGAAACTGGAACCGGTGCTGTTCAGGGTTTGGAGGATGGAAGCTCCTCCACTATCTGCAGTGAGGCACCTTTTAGTTCTATGATCACCAGATTTCATTGTTATCCATTGACTGCTGTCAGTGTAAATGTGTCCAGTCAATTGTTTTTTTTACTTTCATTAACCATACATAACTGTTTATTTTGTCATATTTTCAGATATCCAACGCCATCAAAAGTCATAATCCAGACACGTCTTTATGGAGGTTCCACCGTTTACAGTACGCCCTCATGTTTTGTCTTGTTGTCGTGGCTGTAGGAAAAGGATTCTTCTTGGCATGTGCCCACTTTATTGAAAAAGATCGTAAGACGGCAGAGACAGAGTCTGAAGGTACGTGCAGAAATATGTTCATTATCCACTCATATCTCTTGCAGAATTCATTTGTATAAGCATTAGCTCCATAATCAGTAACTGTAATACCCAGCATCTGTATAATACCTCTATCTCCATAACAAAGCTCCATAACTAAATATGCATATATTTTAACCTGGTATAAATTCCGCTCTTTTTCTGGCGTTGTTTGTTCTCGCATCTCCCCATTCCTGATATATGTCTTCCTGTATATTTATCAAGCATTTCAGCCAACTAGGCATGATCATCAAGCTATTTCTCAAAAAGAGAAACATTTTAAAAGTCATGCCCACTTAAAAAAATAAAAACTAGATTTACATAAAGGGAGAATTGAGAACCCCAGGAATAAAGGACGAGCAATGATAGTTTCAGGAGAATGACGGCATTTAGAACAGGTGAAAAAAAATAGTTAAATGTCCGGTTATCTTGTTCAATTGTTTTTTTAACATTTTCAAATTTTACAATAATGTTAACAAGGACTATAAACTGGGGAGGGATAAAAAGGGAAGAATGGGGTAACAACGTGAAGTTACAGGAAAGAAAGTAAAGTCAAGGCTGCTCATTATTACTAGGAATAAACCGACTATTATAATGTTGCATTTTGTACATAATATTTACAAACATTTAATTTAGTACATATCTGGTATATTTTGGTAATACACCTCCTTTAGTTTTTAAGTTGTGGATTTAGCATGTGTTAAAAAAAACACATTTACATCATGACATTCATCCAACTCAATATGGGTTTAAAAAAAAACTTTTTTACCTAAGCACAAAGTTGAACTTCTAATATTGTGCGTTGATGCCCCTTCCATTACGTCTGATGTTGAGGGAGGAATTATTTGCTTCAATTTTGTTGTAATTAAATGTTTAATCACCAAAAAGATGTAACAAGAGATATGTTGAAATTCGGGTGGAATTTCTTCTACAACTTGCTATAATACTACTAGCTATGGAGTAATATTGGATTTAGAAATTCATAGGAGTAAGTTCAAAGTTTCTTTCCACAATTCCTTTAAAAATGAACAACTCCAAAATATGGGTAAAATTTACCCCATTTTCCCAAAGTCTCTCGAGCAGAGAGGAGATTGGGAAGGAAATACTCTGTGGAGTTGCACTGGAGTAAAGTACCACCGTAACACAATGTCATAGTGTGTCTCATGGAGAGAAGCGCATGTACTGGTAGAATACGTCAGGTTTAGTGCTCTACTGTATATATAGATAAGCCTTCTGTATTATATTTTATAAACTCATTTTTTAATCCTGTTTCTATTTTTCTTTATAGATTGTCTCCTGAAGGAGGTAACAGTTGCATCTCCATAAATTGGAATTTTTTATGGCTGGACCTGAGGAAAACTTAAAGGTACGATAAGATGGGAATGGTCAGATTGTGTCTTTTGACCAGTAGCCATTTTTTACATTTTTGATAAAGAGAATATATTTGTGAGAATCAAATTTTATTCTAGTAATGATTCGGAGTAGTGTGTGATCTGCCTTGAAGAGATGTTTAGACACCGACATACATCATGTAGTTCTTCTTTATTTAGCCATTAGTCTAATATTTGGGATAGTTATCTTGCCTGAGCAGTCGAGTCTAAGTAACCATTTGAATCAATGTTAAAATCACCAAAAAGTAATTAATCTCCCTTCTGAAGTTTGTTGACAGCCATCTCCATATGAATAGAGGGTATAGTCCTAACCCAAGAATGAGCAAATATCAATTATGTTAAATCTTTTCTTACAAGGCAATATTTCAGTAACCAGGAGTACATTGCATGCCACTTATATATGATATCCAGTTGATTCATCTTCAGTCATAATCAGTCATATTTATTATTTCTGCAGATCACAATTCCAGAGAGAGGCCTGAGTGTGATCCATCAATAAATAAAGAATCCAGCCAGATGTGATGACTCTTCTACAAGACGAAAACATGTCAGAAAAAAAAGAGACAGATTCCGGGCTCGGTTTCTGTACTCACTTATGGACATATAACTTATAGGACTTTCCGCAGTCAGACGTACTCACGGAATAATGTGAGTTTCCTGCTGCATAAAGAGGCAGATTCCGGGCTCGGTCTCTGTACTCACTTATGGACATATCACTTATAGGACTTTCCGCAGTCAGACGTACTCACGGAATAATGTGAGTTTCCTGCTGCATAAAGAGGCAGATTCCGGGCTCGGTCTCTGTACTCACTTATGGACATATCACTTATAGGACTTTCCGCAGTCAGACGTACTCACGGAATAATGTGAGATTCCTGCTGCATAAAGAGGCAGATTCCGGGCTCGGTCTCTGTACTCACTTATGGACATATCACTTATAGGACTTTTTGCAGTCACATGTACTCACGGAATAATGTGAGTTTCCTGCTGCATAAAGAGGCAGATTCCGGGCTCGGAATCTGTTCTCGACATTTACCAGACTTTTCATGCTGAGAAGTGTTCACAGATGAAGTGACATCTATATTAATTTATGTCTTCGTCATGAGGCCTATCATAATTAGAGCCACATTGAAGACTATTGGGCAACACGGTGGCTCAATGGTTAGCACTGTTGCTTTGCAGCGCTAGGGTTCAAACCCAACCAAAGAAAACTGCAAGGAGTTTGTGTGTTCTCCCCGTGTTTGCGTGGGTTTCCTCCGGGTTCTCCGGTTTCCTCCCACACTCCAAATACATACTGATAGGAAATTGAAAAATAAATAATTGAATATTATTCCAACTATTATTGAGTATTCTTATCTTTGACACCTTGAATGAAGTTAATAGTATGATGACACAGCTGAACCCACAGGCTGGAAGCTTGTGTGATGGCCGAACTGCTACATTACGGAGTAGCTACTACTAGGACTTGTGAATCCACTGTTGGGAAGTGTATTAAATCTAGCTATAATGGAGCATTGCTGGGATTTGTGGTTCAATGCATGAGGAATTATAATAGGACAAGCCATGGAGGGACTTTTATTATATTCAGTGCTCCAACTGTTTCTGCAAGCGTGCCAACATCTGTGGCAACTGGGCGCCAACATTAGAATGTGTTGTTTCCATTGCTGCAGTCATTTGTAGTTTAAGTGATGTTATTGTGCTGCTTGTGATTTAAAGGGGAAGCGCCATCCCTAACATTCAAGTTTACTGCCAACCCCATCTTGTGTCTGTATTTGTATATAGTGTAATACTATTTGTTTTGCTGTTACTTGCTGTTCCCCTTACAACATTAGCCATTTATCCCCCTCTATGAATAAATCTGTTAAGTGTTCCAACCTCATCTCCTATGAGTGTGTACGGAGCGTGGACAAGGGTTTCCCAAGTCAACCATTAACAGAAGACTCTCCTGCATCCCACTACAGCTCCCAGTCAGATTCAGTTGGAGGCTGTTTTCCTTATTGAGGTGAGAACTACGGGACACTCTTTCCATGGAGGCGGCTTAAAGGGGTGTTTCATAAACCAGGATGCACCCACAATGGGGGACATTGCTACATAATGGGGGAGGGATTGTAATGCATCTATCCTTATAGGATTTAGTGACCACAAGTAGTGTGAAGTTAAGAAAGTGTTGGAGAGTGATTCAGGAGAAAGCAGAATAGGCCAGAGGGCCACACAGTACAGAAAGGCACAGAACGCTTAGGAAAGAAGAATGCAGTCGGCCGCCACTTGGTACAATGGTGTCCCATAGAGAATACGGGCCTATGGCTCGAATCAGGAAAGAGGAACCTTTTTCATCTCCCATCTCCCAGTGAAGGGGGCCATAGTGGGAACCAGTACGGGAAAGTGGGTGCAGGAATATGGGGATCGCAGAGCAAGAAAGAGCATCTCACAGGCTAGAGGAGCCAGCATTGAGAGGGAAAGCTCAGGCTGAAAACATGAACTTGTGCTGTACTGAAATTGCCATGGATTGTTTGTTACCACGTAAAGTTACACTGTTAAAGCAGAATACGGTGCCTGTTCCTGAGTGTGTGACATATTAGATAGAATAAAAGCCGGCAATTCAGCAGCCATGAAATGTAAAATCACAGCAGGAGCCGACATCGTAGAATAGATGGATTACATACAGTAAATACACATAGGATAGATGCACAGATGTATTAAAGGAGTCGGTGTCATTTCTTTCAATTAAAGGACTTTATGCTGGGTGTGTGTGTTTTCATACAATGGGGTTAGTAATAGGGGAGTCTTATTAACGCCTCTCCATTACTAACCTCGGGGTTTGGTGTCACCTGACAATACAAAGGTGACGTCAACCCCCCCAACTACCACCCCACTTACCACCGCTGCAGGGCAATTGAGAAGAGCGAGGCTAAGTGCCAGAATTGGCGCATCTTATTTTTAATCGGATTTGCATTTGTCCGATTTCATCGCAAGTGGGAATGAGCCCTAATTCTGAGCTACTCCTACCCTTTCCACATGACACTGATTCACTTTCCTATTTGTGATGCTCTGTTCGTACATCTATCCAGTATTAGGCAGTTCGTTTTGTTCATTTTGCAATGCCACCAGTTTTCACCAGATAAATCAAAACTCTATTAAAAGAAAGTTTCTCTTGTTTTGTTTCAATTATTATCCAAGCACTTAATAAATAAATGTTGAGCTTATAGAGACGACTCATAGCCGACAATTGTCCCGGGGATGATCAATGCTTTCATTGGTTGCCAAAATGTGGTGGGAAGTGACGTGAATGGACAGGCCCATCTGTTATCTCAGCAATGAGCAAGAGCACAACCTGCGCCCAGTATTATTAACGATAGAAATAGTCATTGTCTGCATTCATAATAAAGTCTTGTAAAGTGGCTTTATCTGGTCAGACACTATATCACGGACCCATCATCACCGCCTTCTTCATCAACTTAAGCAGCACAAGGTTCTGTGAGTCCAAAAAAAGGGTGTTCTCTTTTCTAGTACATAAGCTACAGTTATAGCAGAGGTGAATTCATTCATTTAAAGGGGTTGTCTGGGACTTTAACATTGACTTATCCTTAGGATAGGTCATCAATGTCTGATCGATGGGGGTGCGATACTCGGCACCCCTGTGGATCAGTTGTTCCCGGTGTCAGCCCAGTTGTGGAGCTGCACAGCACAGCGCAGTCGATTGCAGAGTGGCCAAGTCCGGGTACTGCACATCAGTGCCCTATTCAAATCAACAGAGGGTGGATGTGCAGTTTCCGTCCGCGGCCAATATTCTGTAGACGTTGCTGTGCTGCTCAGTATCTGAGCAGTTGCAGGCCAATACCTGGAAAAGCTGATCAACGGGGTGCCAGGTGTCGCACCCAAATGGGTCATACATTTATGTCCTATCCTAGAAATTGGCCAACAATGTTTAAATCCCAAACAACCACTTCAATAGGAAACGCTTTCTTTAGAGGAGTTTTTCTTTTCCTTAGGGTTCATTCATATGTCCATTTTATTTTCACGTACAAGAAAAATGGACTGAGTCTCATCAGTCTTTATAACAGCTTCTCAGATCAGTTCATGCAAATGGATGGCATCCGGATGCTAAAAAAAAAAATCTCTAAAAAAAGATGCTTCAGGAAAAAAACAGCATTTTTGGAAGCGCCTTCCTCTTCAATGGGTTAGCCTCCTGGAAAAGATGTTGTATGCACAAAACCTAACTCAACACTGACCTTGAACTCCGTACAATTTATTAATGTCACTGCATTTATGGGTTCAATTAACTTAGTCTACAGTTGGTACGGAAAGTATTTAGACCCCTTTAAATTTTTCTCTCTTTGGTTCATTGCGGACATTTGGTAAATTAAAAAAAGGTCATTTTTTTCTCATTAATGTACAATCTGTACCCCATCTTCACTGAACAAAACATATGTAGGAATTTTTGCAAATTTATGAAGAAAGAAAAACTGAAATCACATGGTCATAAGTATTCAGACCCATTACTCAGACACTCATATTTAAGTCACATGCTGTCCATTTCTTTGTGATCCTCCTTCAGATGGTTCTACTCCTTCATTGGAGTCCAGCTGTGCTTAATTAAACTGAGAGTACTTGCTTTGTAAAGACGCACGCCTGTCTATATAAGACCTCACAGTGCATGTCAGACCAAATGAAAATCATGAGGTCAAAGGAACAGGCCAAGGAGCTCAGAGACAGAATTGTGGCAAGGCACAGATCTGGCCAAGGTTACAAAAGAATTTTTGCAGTACTCAAGGCTCCTAAGAGCACAGTGGCCTCCATAATCCTTAAATGGAAGAAGTTTGTGACCACCAGAAGTCTTCCTAGACCTGGCCGTCCAGCCAAACTGAGCAATTGTGGGAGAAGAGCCTTGGTGAGAGGGGTAAAGAACCCCAAGATCACTATGGGTGAGCTCCACAGATGCAGTAGGGAGATGGGAGAAAGTTCCACAGTCAACTATCACTGCAGCCCTTCACCAGTCGGGCAGGGGCGGACACAGACTGTAGTGGGCCCCTGTGCAAGAAATTTTTCTGGCCCCCCCAGTGCCCTTCATAGGGAAACAAAGTTATGTAAACATATACATTGTAATATTTATTTAGAACGCAACTATCAAATCTAAATAGTAAAGTTGTTTAATTTTTTATTAAATATGCAACATGTAAGTTAGGGTGCCTTCACATAGGCGAGTTTTTTGTATCCGATGAGATCAGGCGAAAACTGCATCCGACTTGATATGGTTTTTCTTTTTGCCCTTAAGGATGCTTTCACACTGGCGTTTTTCGACACTAGCAGCAGATCCTGCAGACTTCTGCACCTCTGCCGCCTAACGGGCGACTTGTGGCACCGATCCGGCAAGCCACATTCATTCTCTATCGGGCTTGCGGCCGGCCGCAGCAAGTGCAGTTGTGCTAGATCCGTGTTACATGGTGCCACTAAAATAAACAGTGGATATGCTGCGTTTTTTAGAGCGGGAAAATCTACACCATGTCAATTTTTGTTGTGGATTTTCCCACCGTAAATGTACTATATATCTAATATTGAGGCTATGCAGGGCTGGATATAATATCTATAGGGTGCTGCTGGGCTGTATTTATTATTTGCCAGTTGCAACCTCCAAATTATATATACAGGCCAGCACAGCCTCCAAATAACATATATAGCCCACTAGCCCAGCATTGCCTCTAGTTGTTAATATATACAGCCCAGCACAGCCTTCAGGTAATATGTACAGCCCAGAACAGCCTTCAGGTAATATGTACAGCCCAGCACAGCCTTCAGGTAATATTTACAGCCCAGCACAGCCTCCAAGTGATATATACAGCCCAGCACAGCCTCCAGGTAATATATACAGCCCACCACAGCCTCCAGGTAATATATACAGCCCACCACAGCCTCCAGGTAATATATACAGCCCAGCACAGCCTCCAGGTGATATATACAGCCCAGCACAGCCTCCAGTTAATATATACAGCCCACCACAGCCTCCAGGTAATATATACAGACCAGCACAGCCTTCAGGTAATATATACAGCCCACCACAGCCTCCAGGTAATATATACAGCCCACCACAGCCTTCAGGTAACATATACAGCCCACCACAGCCTTCAGGTAATATATACAGCCCACCACAGCCTTCAGGTGATATATACAGCCCAGCACAGCCTTCAGGTAATATTTACAGCCCAGCACAGCCTCCAGGTGATATATACAGCCCAGCACAGCCTCCAGTTAATATATACAGCCCAGCACAGCCTCCAGGTGATATATAAAGCCCAGCACAGCCTCCAGGTGATATATAAAGCCCAGCACAGCCTCCAGTTAATATATACAGCCCAGCACAGCCTCCAGGTAATATATACAGCCCACCACAGCCTCCAGGTAATATATACAGCCCACCACAGCCTCCAGGTAATATATACAGCCCACCACAGCCTCCAGGTAATATATACAGCCCACCACAGCCTCCAGGTAATATATACAGCCCACCACAGCCTTCAGGTAATATATACAGCCCACCACAGCCTTCAGATAATATATACAGCCCACCACAGCCTTCAGATAATATATACAGCCCAGCACAGCCTCCAGGCAATATATACAGCCCAGCACAGCCTCCAGTTAATATATACAGCCCACCACAGCATTCAGGTAATATATACAGCCCACCACAGCCTCCAGGTAATACATACAGCCCACCACAGCCTCCAGGTAATATATACAGCCCAGCACAGCCTCCAGTTAATATATACAGCCCACCACAGCCTTCAGGTAATATATATACAGCCCAGCACAGCCTTCAGGTAATATATACAGCCCACCACAGCCTTCAAGTAATATATACAGCCCACCACAGCCTCCAGGTAATATATACAGCCCAGCACAGCCTCCAGTTAATATATACAGCCCACCACAGCCTTCAGGTAATATATACAGCCCAGCACAGCCTTCAGGTAATATATACAGCCCAGCACAGCCTTCAGGTGATATATACAGCCCACCACAGCCATCAGGTAAAATATACAGCACACCGCTGCCTCCAGGTAATATATACAGCCCACCACAGCATCCAGGTAATAGATACAGCCGTCCACAGACTCAAGTTAATATACACAGCACAGACTCCAGTTAATAATACAGTACAGCAACAGCCTTCAGGTAATATATACAGCGCCCAGCACAGACTCCAGGTAATATATAATACAGCCTAGCACAGCCTCCAGTTAATATATACAGTTCAGGATAGCTTTCAAGGGAACCAGTCACACCCCTCCACGCAGGCGTTTTTAAGTAAAAGAGCCACCTTGTGCAGCACTAATACTAATGCTGCATTCTGTTAAGGTGTCTCTGTTACTTAGCTTCAGTTCCACCGCTGAAATAATCGTTTATATAATTGTTCAAAAATACCTGAATTTTGACAGGGGGGCAGGTCTTTCCCCCTCTGACAGACACCTCGCATTCATCATTGATTTCGTATTTGACGCCTCCTCCGATTTCATTTGAAATGCTAGCGCCTGCGCTGTACTGTAGTTTAGTGGGCATGCGCAGTCAGCGCTGCCCGACGTGCCCATGCTGTCAGATAACATCCCGGCCATCATATCACGCGGGCCTGAGATCCAGCCCCGCAGTCGTTTATGATTTATTCACACTGCTGGGTTGGGATTCTCGGGCATGCGCAGTGGTTATCTGCGGCTCTCTGCCTCCCGGAAATCCCTCCGCCTCATTCCTACATTGCATCGTCAGCGTTGGAATCGTCAGCTCCTCCATTATTGACGTGGCATCACATCCTCCCCTCTGAAAGCTCCTAAAGCTGAACGCTGGTGTGTGGGTCTGCATGTGTTGGTTCTTTGCGGCTTTGGCAATGCTGGGGGTGATGATTGCATGGCACTATAGTGCCAGGCAGCAATGCTTGGGGTGATGATAATACGGCACTATAGCGCCAGGCGGCAATGCTGGGGGGTGATGATTGCACAGCACTATAGTGCCAGGCGGCAATGCTAGAGTTAATGACAATACGGCACTGTAGTGCCAGGCACCAATGCTTGTGGTGATGATAATACAACACTGTAGTGCCAGGCAGCAAAGATGGGGGTGATGATAATACGGCATTATAGTGCCAGGTGGCAATGCTGGGGGTGATGATAATACAACACTATAATGCCAGGCGGCAATGCTGGGCGTGATGATTAGACCGCACTATTGTGCAAAGCAGCAATGATGGGGTGATGACTGTACTGCATTATTGTGCAAAGCAGCAATGATAGGGGTGCTGATTATACCGCACTATAGTGCCAGGCGGCAATGCTTGGAGTGATGATAATACGGCACTATAGTGCCAGGCGTCAATGCTGGGGGTGATGATAATGTGGCACTATAGTGCCAGGCGGCAATGCTGGGGGTGATGATAATACGGCATTATAGTGCAAGGCGGCAATGCTTGGGGTGATGATAATACGGCACTATAGTGCCATTCGGCAATGTTGGACGTGATGATAATATGGCACTATAGTGCCAGGAAACAATGCTGGGGGTGATGATAATACGGCACTATAGTGCCAGGTGGCAATGCTGGGGGTGATGATAATACGGCACTGTAGTGCCAGGTGGCAATGCTGGGGGTGATGATAATACGGCAATATAGTGCCAGGCGGCAATGCTGGGGGTGATGATAATAAGACACTATAGTGCCAGGTGGCAATGCTTGGGGTGATGATAATACGGCACAGCAGTGCCAGGTGGCAATGCTAGGGGTGATGATAATACAGCACTATAGTGCCAGGCAGAAATGCTGGGGGTGATGAAAATACGAAACTATAGTGCAAGGCGGCAATGCTGGGGGTGATGAAAATACGACACTATAGTGCCAGGTGGAAATGCTTGGGGTAATGATAATACGGCAGAATAGTGCCAGTCGGCAATGCTGGGTGTGATGATAATACTGCACTATAGTGCCAGGCGGCAATGCTGGTGGTGATGATCATACGGCACTATAGTGCGAGGATGCAATGCTTGGGGTGATGATAATACAGCACTGTAGTGCCAGGTGGCATTGCCGTGGGTGATGATAATACGACACTATAGTGCCAGGCGGCAATGCTGGGGGTGATGATAATACGGCACAATAGTGCCTGGCGGCAATGCTGGGGGTGATGATAATACGGCACTATAGAGCCAGGCGGCAATGCTGGGGGTGAAGATAATACAGCACTTTACTGCCAGGTGGCAATGCCGGGGGTGATGATTATACAGCACTATAATGCCAGGCGGCAATGCTGGGCGTGATGATTAGACCGCACTATTGTGCAAAGCAGCAATTATAGGGGTGCTGATTATACCGCACTATAGTGCCAGGCGGCAATGCTTGGAGTGATGATAATACGGCACTATAGTGCCAGGCGGCAATGCTGGGGGTGATGATAATACGGCATTATAGTGCAAGGCGGCAATGCTTGGGGTGATGATAATACGGCACTATAGTGCCAGGCACCAATGCTGGGGGTGATAATACGATACTATACTGCCATGCGGCAATGCTGGGGGTGATGATAATACGGCACTATAGTGCCAGGCGACAATGCTGGGGGTAATGATAATACGGTACTATAGTGCCAGGTGCCAAAGCTGAGGGTGATAATACGACACTATAGTGCCAGGCAGCAATGCTGGGGGTGATGATAATACGGCACTGTAGAGCAAGGCGGCAATGCTGGGGGTGATGATAAAACAGCACTGTAGAGCAAGGCGGCAATGCTGGGGGTGATGATAATACGGCACTATAGTACCAGGCGGCAATGCTGGGGGTGATGATAACACGGCACTGTAGTGGAAGGCGGCAATGCTTGGAGTGATAATACGGCACTGTAGTGCCAGGCGGCAATGCTGGGGGTGATGATAATATGGCACTGTCGTGCCAGGCGGCAATGCTTGGGGTGATGATAATACGGCACTGTAGTGCCAGGCGGCAATGCTGGGGGTGATGATAATACGGCACTATAGTGCCAGGCGGCAATGCTAGGGGTGATGATTATACGGCACTGTAGTGCCAGGCGGCAATGCTGGGGGTGATGATAATACGGCACTGTAGTGCCTGGCGGCAATGCTGGGGGTGATGATAATACGGCAGTATAGTGCCAGGTGGCATTGCTAGGGGTGATGATAATACAGCACTATAGTGCCAGGCAGCAATACTGGGGGTGATGATAATACGGCAATATCGTGCCAGGCGGCAATGCTGGGGGCGATGATAATACGGCACAATAGTGCCAAGGGGCAATGCTTGGGGTGAGGATAATGCGGCACTGTAGTGCCAGGCGGCAATGCTGGGTGATGATAATAAGGCACTATAGTGCCAGGCGGCAATGCTGGGGGTGATGATAATACGGCACTGTAGTGCCTGGCGGCATTGCTGGGGGTGATGATAATACGGCACTGTAGTGCCTGGCGGCAATGCTGGGGGTGATGATAATATGGCACTATAATGACAGGCGGCAATGCTGGGGGTGCTGATAATACAGCACTATAGTGCCTGGCGGCATTGCTGGGGGTGATGATAATACGGCAGTATAGTGCCAGGTGGCATTGCTAGGGGTGATGATAATACAGCACTATAGTGCCAGTCACCAATGCTGGGGGTGATGATAATACGGCACTGTAGTGCTAGTTGCCAATGCTGGGGGTGATAATACGACACTATAGTGCCAGACGGCAATGCTGGGGGTGATAATACGACACTATAGTGCCAGACGGCAATGCTGGGGGTGATGATAATATGGCACTATAGTGCCAGGCGGCAATGCTGGGGGTTATGATAATACGGCACTATAGTGCCAGGCGGCATTGCTGGGGTTGATGACAATACGGCACTATAGTGCCAGGCGGCAATGCTTGGGGTGATGATAATACAGCACTGAAGTGCCAGGCAGCAATGTTGGGGGTGATGATAATACGGCACTATAGTGCCAGGCTGCAATGCTTGGGGTGATGATAATATGGCACTATAGTGGCAGGCGGCAATGCTGGGGATGATGATAATACGGCATTATAGTGCCATTCGGCAATGTTGGACGTGATAATACGGCACTATAGTGCCAGGCGGCAATGCTGGGGGTGATGATAATACGGCACTATAGTGCCAGGAAACAATGCTGGGGGTGATGATAATACGGCACTATAGTGCCAGGTGGTAATGCTGGGGGTGATGATAATACGGCACTATACTGCCAGGAAACAATGCTGGGGGTGATGATAATACGGCACTATAGTGCAAGGCGGCAATGCTGGGGGTGATGATAATAAAACACTATAGTGCCAGGTAGCAATGCTGGGGGTGATGAAAATACGAAACTATAGTGCAAGGCGGCAATGCTGGGGGTGATGAAAATACGACACTATAGTGCCAGGCGGCAATGCTGGGGGTAATGATAATACGGCAGAATAGTGCCAGTCGGCAATGCTGGGGGTGATGATAATACTGCACTATAGTGCCAGGCGGCAATGCTGGTGGTGATGATCATACGGCACTATAGTGCGAGGAGGCAATGCTTGGGGTGATGATAATACAGCACTGTAGTGCCAGGTGGCATTGCCGTGGGTGATGATAATACGACACTATAGTGCCAGGCGGCAATGCTGGGGGTGAAGATAATACAGCACTTTAGTGCCAGGTGGCAATGCCGAGGTTGATGATTATACAGCACTATAATGCCAGGCGGCAATGCTGGGCGTGATGATTAGACCGCACTATTGTGCAAAGCAGCAATGATGAGGTGATGATTGTACTGCATAATTGTGCAAAGCAGCAATTATAGGTGTGCTGATTATACCGCACTATAGTGCCAGGCGGCAATGCTTGGAGTGATGATAATACGGCACTATAGTGCCAGGCGGCAATGCTGGGGGTGATGATAATACGACATTATAGTGCCAGGCACCAATGCTGGGGGTGATAATACGACACTCTACTGCCATGCGGCAATGCTGGGGGTGATGATAATACGGCACTATAGTGCCAGGCGGCAATGCTGGGGGTAATGATAATACGGTACTGTAGTGCCAGGTGCCAAAGCTGAGGGTGATAATATGACACTATAGTGCCAGGCAGCAATGCTGGGGGTGATGATAATGCGGCACTATAGTGCCAGGCGGCAATGCTTGGGGTGATGATAAAACAGCACTGTAGAGCAAGGCGGCAATGCTGGGGGTGATGATAATACGGCACTGTAGTGCCAGGTGGCAATGGTGGGGGTGATGATAATACGGCAATATAGTGCCAGGCACCAATGCTGGGGGTGATGATAATACGACACTATAGTGTCAAGCGGCAATGCTGGGGGAGATGAAAATACGGCACTATAGTGCAGGCGGCATTGCTGGGGGTGATGATAATACGCACTATAGTGCCAGGCGGAAATGCTTGGGGTGATGATAAGACGGCACTGAAGTGCCAGGCGGCAATGCTGGGGGTGATGATAATATGGCACTATAGTGCCAGGCGGCAATGCTGGGGGTGATGATAATACGGCACTGTAGGGCAAGGCGGCAATGCTGGGGGTGATGATAATACGGCACTATAGCACCAGGCGGCAATGCTGGGGGTGATGATAATACGGCACTATAGTGCCAGGCGGCATTGCTGGGGGTGATGATAATACGGCACTGTAGTGCCAGGCGGCAATGCTTGGAGTGATAATACGGCACTGTAGTGCCAGGCGGCAATGCTGGGGGTGATGATAATATGGCACTGTAGTGCCAGGCGGCAATGCTTGGGGTGATGATAATACGGCACTGTAGTGCCAGGCGGCAATGCTGGGGGTGATGATAATACGGCACTATAGTGCCAGGCGGCAATGCTGGGGGTGATGATAATACGACACTATAGTGTCAGGCGGCAATGCTTGGGGTGATAATACGGCACTGTAGTGCCAGGAGGCAATGCTGGGGGTGATGATAATATGGCACTATAGTGCCTGGCGGCAATGCTAGGGGTGATGATAATACAGCACTATAGTGCCAGGCGGCAATGCTTGGGGTGATGATAATACGGCACAATAGTGCCAGGCGGCAATGCTGGGGGTGATGATAATACGGCAGTATAGTGCCAGGCGGCAATGCTGGGGGTGATGATAATACGGCAGTATAGTGCCATGCGGCAATGCTGGGGTCGATGATAATACGGCACAATAGTGCCAGGAGGCAATGCTTGGGGTGATGATAATGCGGCACTGTAGTGCCAGGTGGGAATGCTAGGGGTGATGATAATACAGCACTATAGTGCCAGGCGGCAATACTGGGGGTGATGTTAATACGGCAATATCGTGCCAGGCGGCAATGCTGAGGGCGATGATAATACGGCACAATAGTGCCAAGCGGCAATTCTTGGGGTGAGGATAATGCGGCACTATAGTGCCAGGCGGCAATGCTGGGGGTGATGATAATACGGCACTATAGTGCCAGGCGGAAATGCTGGGGGTGATGATAATACGGCACTATAGTGCCAGGCAACAATGCTGGGGGTGATGATAATACAACACTGTAGTGCCAGGTGGCAATTCTGGGGGTGATAATACGACACTATAGTGGCAGTCGGCAATGCTGGGGGTGATGATAATACGGCACTATAGTGTCAGGCGGCAATGCTGGGGGTGATGATAATACGGCGCTATAGAGCCAGGCACCATTGCTGGGGGTGATGATAATGCGGCACTATAGTGTCAGGCGGCAATGCTGGGGGTGATGATAATACGGCGCTATAGAGCCAGACACCATTGCTGGGGGTGATGATAATACGACTCTATAGTGCCAGGCACCATTGCTGGGGGTGATGATAATGCGGCACTATAGTACCAGGCGGCAATGCTGGTGTTGATGATAATACAGCACTGTAATGCCAGGTGGCAATGCTTGGGGTGATGATAATACGGCACTATAGTGCCAGGTGGCAATGCTGGGGGTGATGATAATATGGCACTATAGTGCCAGGCGGCACTGCTGGGGGTGATGATAATACGGCACTATAGTGCCAGGCGGCAATGCTTGAGGTGATGATAATACGGTACTATAGTGCCAGGCGGCAATGCTTGGGGTGATGATAATACAGCACTGTAATGCCAGGTGGCAATGCTGGGGGTGATGATAATACGGAACTATAGTGCCAGGTGGCAATGCTAGGGGTGATGTTAATACAGCACTTTAGTGCCAGGCGGCAATGCTGGAGGTGATGATAATACGACACTATAGTGCCAGGCGGCAATGCTGGGGGTGATGAAAATACGGCACTATAGTGCCAGGCGGCATTGCTGGGGTGATGATAATACGGCACTATAGTGCCAGGCGGCAATATTTGGGGTGATGATAATACGGCACTGAAGTGCCAGGCGGCAATGCTGGGGGTGATGATAATACGGCACTATAGTGCCAGGCAACAATGCTGGGGGTGATGATAATACAACACTATAGTGTCAGGCGGCAATGCTGGGGTGATGATAATACGGCACTATATTGCCAGGAGGCAATGCTGGGGGTGATGATAATACGGCACTATAGTGCGAGGCGGCAATGCTTGAGGTGATGATAATACGGCACTATAGTGCCAGGCGGCAATGCTTGGGGTGATGATAATACAGCACTGCAGTGCCAGGTGGCAATGCTGGGGGTGATGATAATACGGCACTATAGTGCCAGGCGGCAAAGCTGGGGGAGATGATAATACGGCACTATAGTGCGAGGCGGCAATGCTGGGGGTGATGATAATAGGGCACTATAGTGCTAGGCGGCAATGCTAGGGGTGATGATAATACGGCACTATAGTGCCAGGTGGCAATTCTTGGGGTGATGATAATACGGCACAGTAGTGCCAGATGGCAATGCTGAGGGCGATGATAATTTGGCACAATAGTGCCAAGCGGCAATGCTTGGGGTGAGGATAATGCGGCACTATAGTGCCAGGCGGCAATGCTGGGGGTGATGATAATACGGCACTATAGTGCCAGGTGGCAATGCTGGGGGTGATGATAATACGGCACTATAGTGCCAGGCGGAAATGCTGGGGGTGATGATAATACGGCACTATAGTGCCAGGCAACAATGCTGGGGGTGATGATAATACAACACTGTAGTGCCAGGTGGCAATTCTGGGGGTGATAATACGACACTATAGTGGCAGTCGGCAATGCTGGGGGTGATGATAATACGGCACTATAGTGTCAGGCGGCAATGCTGGGGGTGATGATAATACGGCGCTATAGAGCCAGACACCATTGCTGGGGGTGATGATAATACGACTCTATAGTGCCAGGCACCATTGCTGGGGGTGATGATAATGCGGCACTATAGTACCAGGCGGCAATGCTGGTGTTGATGATAATACAGCACTGTAATGCCAGGTGGCAATGCTTGGGGTGATGATAATACGGCACTATAGTGCCAGGTGGCAATGCTGGGGGTGATGATAATATGGCACTATAGTGCCAGGCGGCACTGCTGGGGGTGATGATAATACGGCACTATAGTGCCAGGCGGCAATGCTTGAGGTGATGATAATACGGCACTATAGTGCCAGGCGGCAATGCTTGGGGTGATGATAATACAGCACTGTAATGCCAGGTGGCAATGCTGGGGGTGATGATAATACGGAACTATAGTGCCAGGTGGCAATGCTAGGGGTGATGCTAATAAAGCACTTTAGTGCCAGGCGGCAATGCTGGAGGTGATGATAATACGACACTATAGTGCCATGCGGCAATGCTGGGGGTGATGAAAATACGGCACTATAGTGCCAGGCGGCATTGCTGGGGTGATGATAATACGGCACTATAGTGCCAGGCGCCAATGTTTGGGGTGATGATAATACGGCACTGAAGTGCCAGGCGGCAATGCTGGGGGTGATGATAATACGGCACTATAGTGCCAGGCAACAATGCTGGGGGTGATGATAATACAACACTATAGTGCCAGGCGGCAATGCTGGGGTGATGATAATACGGCACTATATTGCCAGGAGGCAATGCTGGGGGTGATGATAATACGGCACTATAGTGCAAGGCGGCAATGCTTGAGGTGATGATAATACGGAACTATAGTGCCAGGCGGCAATGCTTGGGGTGATGATAATACAGCACTGCAGTGCCAGGTGGCAATGCTGGGGGTGATGATAATACGGCACTATAGTGCCAGGCGGCAAAGCTGGGGGAGATGATAATACGGCACTATAGTGCGAGGCGGCAATGCTGGGGGTGATGATAATACGGCACTATAGTGCCAGGCGGCAATGCTGGGGGTAATGACAATACGGCACTGTAGTGCCAGGAGCCAATGCTGGGCGTGATAATACGACACTATAGTGCCAGGCGGCAATGCTGGGGGTGATGATAATACGGCACTATAGTGCCAGGCGGCAATGCTTGGGGTGATGATAATACGGCACTGTAGTGCCAGGCGGCAATGCTAGGGGTGATGGTAATGCAGCACTATAGTGCCAGGCGGCAATGCTGGGGGTGATGATAATACGGCACTATAGTGCCAGGCAGCAATGCTGGGGGTGATGATAATACGACATTATAGTGCCAGGCGGCAATGCTGGGGGTGATGATAATACGGCACTATAGTGCGAGGCGGTAATGCTGGGGGTGATGATAATAGGGCTGTGACGAACAGCCCACCGCCGTTCGTCCAAATACGGGGGACTGATGGGGGTCCCGCTGCCACCAAAACGCGACGGACAGCGGACCCTGTGTCACCACTGTCACAATCCCACCACTGACACGGGTGTATCAGCGGACGGAGGGACGTGACACAATGCCGGCACACGGCTATCACAAGCGCAGTGGGGGCTTATCTTAGTTATCCCACCACAGGCACCATGTGACAAAAATATCCAGCAAGCTAATCTCGCTCTACAATTTGCCGCAGGGAGAGTTTAATTTGGATGCCCCACCACTGCTATCAATCTTCCAAGTACTGCGGGGATTTATGTACATCCCACTTTCTCAGTTCCACTTTGGAACTCGCAGCTCTCCGGCGCCCCCCTTACCCTCAGGTCAGTCAGGGAACTGCACCTAGGATAATTAGTCGCCGGACGGACTGCCTGTTGTGAACTGGCAATTAGGCTTCTGCAGTAAGGGAATTATCAATGCTGTGGCTGCAGCCCCTCATTCAGCAATATAAGACCCTTCTGTACTGCCAGCAAGCCGCAATAGCCGTACACAACGCGCTGCCACCAGTCACGGTTACTTAATTCACAGTGTTAAATTAAGAGGGTCCGTGGCAAACCCCTTGAATTAGGAGCGATTATCTATCAAAGGCGTATAGTTCGATTCTTTGAGCATGGAGACAGGCTAAATATTAAATCATTTATTTTCCGAAAGAGGACAGTGATTACAGATGAAAGTTGCTATAAAATTGAGACATAAAATATGTTCAGTACAAATATAAAATAAAAGGATTAAAAACAGAGGTACACTCACGGTTGTTCATGACTCTTTAGGCAAACCCATGCGGCGGAGAAAGAAGGCGGAGCCACACATCTCCACTCATCTGGAGTTCTTGTCAGCACGAGGATTGGAGCTCTTCTGAGCTGGTTTTGCCCAGGGAATGCCTTATAGACTTTCCTAAGTGACATCACGGAGAGGTGCATTCTGGGTTAATCCCACCTCTTTCATCCAAGTTATGTTTTGGCTACAAAACTTAGATTAGTTATAACTTTATGCGAGAAGCTGGTATGGACTCATCAGTGGTATCATGTTTCCCAGCGTAATGAGCCCATCAAGAAAACATCAAACATCTATGCGATATGACCGTCCATTTGGGAGCAAATCATCTCTCAGGTTCTGGACAGGTTAGAACTTCGAAAGATACGCGGTATCGAAGCTGGGACCGCTCAGGTTACAAAAATATGATTTTCATATCTCTACTTGGTACGGTGTTCGCAGGGCATTCTCTTAAAGGTTTACTTCTAACTCCTGATTTCAAACAAAGAGTTTTTTTTTTTACGCACTTTTTTTTCTCTTTCAGCTGAGGCTGAGAGAAGCCAAATGGTGTGACAGGAAGTGTCCTAGCTAATTAACATTCCTGCTCTGCCAGAGGAAGTGGCAGGGTTGATAACACTTGGGGGGAAGGAATTCCTACTACTGACAGTTTAAAATGTCCTAGGATGGAGGATTTCTAGCACAGTCCAACAGAAAACATATTTTGCAGACATTGTATATCACACCTCACCCCTTAAGAGGGCGCTAAGGAGGCATTACCTCTCAGTAATCGGCCATGCGCACCTCAGCGGGTTCGCCCCGGCGAGACAACCCATCGGCATTGCCGTTTTCACTGCCCTTCCTGTGTTTTACAGTAAAGTCGTACTGCTGAAGGGAAAGGCTCCAGCGGAGCAATCTACCATTGGTTCCCGACACTGTGTGCAACCAGCTCAGAGGGTTGTGGTCGGTTACCACCGTGAAGGCGCGTCCGTACAGGTAGGGCTGCAAACGTTGCAGTGCCCACACCATGGCCAGACACTCCTTCTCGATGGTCGAGTATGCCACTTTCCTCGGGAAAAGTTTCCGGCTCAGGTACAACACGGGGTGCTCTTGGTCCCCCGAGTCGACCTGGCTAAGCACAGCACCGAGGCCAAACTCGCTGGCGTCGGTCTGTACCAAAAACGGGCGACTGCTGTCGACTGCTCTCAACACTGGAGAGTTGCACAGGGCTGCTTTCAAAGCTTGGAAAGCCGCCTCACAGTCATCTGTCCAGTTGACTGTTTGGGGTAGCCTCTGCTTGGTGAGGTCAGTCAAGGGTTTGGCAAGGGCGCTATAGTCCTGTACGAACCGCCTGTAGTACCCTGCAGTCCCCCAGAAGGGCTTCACCTGTTTCTTGGTCCTGGGGGTGGGCCAGGACACGATTGCTTCCACTTTTTCTGGCTCCAGACTCATGAAACCCCCGCCTACCCGGTGCCCCAGGTAGTGGACCACGCTCATGCCCATCTGGCACTTCCCCGGCTTGATGGTCAGGCCTGCCTGGTGGAGATGCTTGAGCACCTCCTGGAGGTGCTGAAGGTGTTCCTCCCAGGTGGAACTGAAGACAGCAATATCGTCTAAGTACGCTACCGCGTACTCCTCCAGTCCCCGAAGCAGGTGGTTGACCATCCGCTGGAAAGTGGCAGGGGCATTTTTCATGCCGAAGGGCATGACTGTGGACTCATACAGTCCAAAGGGGGTGATAAAGGCGGATTTCTCCTGCGCCTCAGGGCTCAGGGGAATCTGCCAGTATCCCCGACTCAAATCCATGATGGATTTGTAGTTGGCGTCTGCCAACCGCTCGAGCAGATCCTCGATGCGCGGCATCGGGTGAGCATCAGAGGTTGTGATGGCATTGAGCCCCCTGTAGTCCACGCAGAACCGGGTGGTTCGATCCTTTTTAGGCACGAGGACTACAGGTGAAGCCCACGCGCTTTTTGACCGTCGAATCACCCCCAGCCTTAACATCTCATCAATCTCTTGGCGCATGACTTGTTGCACTGTTTCAGAGATCCGATAAGGTGTTCGCCGTAATGGGGCATGATTCCCGGTGTCCACCTCATGAACCGCTAACTCCGTCCTCCCCGGTTGGTTAACACGGCCCGGAAGGGTTCCAGGGTGGCCATCAACTGCAACCGCTGGGATACGGTTAGCGAACCACTTATCTCCATGTCCTCAATGGACCCATCAGCCTTGGCTTGGTCCAGCATGTCCAGGAGGGGATCTTCCTCCCCATCCTCTGGCAGATTGCAGACCGGTAGGACGCAAGCCTCACGTTCGTAGTGCGCCTTCAGCATGTTGACGTGAAAGGCCTTGCGCCTACCCCGAGCATGGTCAAGCGTGACCACGTAGGTGACCCGGTTGAGCTGTTGGTGGACGACGTACGGGCCTTCCCAGGCTGCCTGAAGCTTATCCGTTGGTACAGGGACCAGCACCCACACCTTTTGACCCACCTGGTAGGTCCGCTCCCGGGCGTTCTGGTCGTACCAGCGCTTCTGGTCAGCCTGAGCCTGCGTCATGTTGTCATGCACCAACTGCGTCAAGGTCTGCATCTTGTCACGGAAGCGCATGACATAATCCACGATGGACACTTCTGTGGGGTTTGGCTCATCTTCCCAGGATTCTCTTATCAACCCAAGGGGTCCCCGGACTCGCCTGCCATACAGGAGCTCGAAGGGGGAGAACCCGGTCGAAGCCTGCGGAACTTCTCTGTAAGCGAACAGCAGGTGTGGGAGGTACCGCTCCCAGTCGCGCCCTTGGGTCTCAACCAGTATGCGGAGCATCTGTTTGAGGGTACCGTTGAAGCGTTCACACAAACCATTAGTCTGTGGGTGATACGCACTCGATACCAGGTGCGTCACCTGCATTTTCTCACAGAGAGCCTCCATTAGGCGAGACATGAATTGGGGCCCTTGATCGGTAAGCATCTCCCTGGGAAATCCTACTTTTGAAAAGATGGTCACCAGTGCGTCAGCCACCTTATCTGCCCTGGTTGAAGACAGAGCTACTGCCTCTGGGTACCGGGTAGCGTAGTCTACCACCGTGAGAATGTATCGCTTTCCGGAGCTGCTGGGGACGGACAGCGGTCCTACAATGTCCACCGCGATTCTCTGGAAAGGCTCCTCTATCACCGGCAAAGGAATAAGGGGAGCCTTAAGAGCAGGCCCCGCCTTACCCACTTTTTGACAGGTGGCACAGGAGCGGCAGTAGTGTGCTACATCTCTCCCCATCTTGGGCCAATAGAAGTGTTGAGACAGCCGTGCCTTTGTTTTGCTGATCCCCAAGTGTCCAGCGAGTGGAATCTCATGGGCAATCCGCAACAACTCAGTTCTGAACTGATAGGGGACGACCAGCTGTCTTTCCCTCAACCACTCCTTTTTAGGATCTCCGGGTACTGTCTCCCGGTACAACCTTCCTCGTTCCCAGAACACCCTCTCCTTATCAGACTTGGAGGTGGGCGTCTTGGCGAGACCTCTCAATTTCCCCAGACTCGCATCTAAGTGCAGAGCAGCCTGGAACTCCTTGCTGGAGGCTGCCAGAAGTGACGTCAGGGTACCTTCTTTACTGGGACCCTCTGGAACCGGCTCTGGGTTCACCTCTGGTTCAGTCTCTCCTGTAGCAGCAGAGGGTCCAGAAGACAGTGCGTTACCTGCGATCTGGGCACTCTGACTGCGTGTGACAGCTGCTATGTATGCTGCCTCCCTGGGGATTTCTACAGACCCACCAGCCGGTGCTGCCCTGGGCTCTACCTCCCCATCCACCCCCAACACTTCAGGAGCAGTGCTACTTATGGGCCAGTTACCTTCCTCGGTGGCACTGGTCAGCTGCATGGCATAACCTTCCTCATGGTCCCCATTCAGCTCCCCATTTCCTTGAGCACCGTTGCTTGCTCCTGCCAGGGGTTCCTCAGCCGTCTCACTCCGCAGAGTGACGGGGCTGAGCACCTCGGTACCTGTGGACACATCTACCGTTTCAAAGAAAGGGTTAACGGGTTCAGTCGGCACAGATACATCAACATCATTATTCCTAGGAAAAGAATGGTTATCAGTTTGCTTTGGTACATTCACATCAGCATCAGCATCATACCTGGGGAAAGAATGGTTGTTAGTTGCATCATTACTCATCAAGGCATTAGCAGGTAACACATTCAGTTTCCCATCATCATCATCATCAGGGTTAACGTTACCCTTATTATCAGTTTGGGGAAGGGTGTCAGGGACGTAGTATGCAACCATCCGCCCCAAGTCAGTCCCCAATAAAACATCAGTGGGCAAATTTTCAGACACTCCCACCTCCCTCAACCCGCTCCCAGCACCCCAGTCAAGAAAAACCCGGGCCACTGGCAAGGGACAACGGGTGCCTCCAATCCCGGTGACAGTCAGGGTTTTCCCCTCAACAAACTCTTCAGGGGCCGCCAGTCCAGGACGGATGATGGTTCGTTCAGCCCCGGTGTCCTTGAGGCCTGTAGCAAGACAGGCCCCCACCTGGACAGGTTGAACGTTGTCGTCAGCCCTCCCAACCACACCTCCCACCAAAAGAACAGAGGCGTTGGGCCCGGGGGCCTTGGCTGGGGGGTTCTTCGGCCTATTCGTACAGGCGTAAAAGAAGTGACCAGGCCGCTGGCAGTGGTGACACAGGCGACTGTCAGTAGCCAGCCTGTTGTTGGCAACATGGATAGGGCTTCCGGAGGGACGGCTAGCTGGGGCACTGGGGTTGGTCGCAGGCTTACCCCCTTTCCAGCTGGTGGCGACTAGCCTCCGCGTCTCGGGCTTCCGGTTGGTCTCGTAGTTGTCGGCGATCTGCGCCGCTTTGTCCGCGTTCGTTGGTTCGCGGTCCAGGATGAACTGTCGGACCTCAGCTGGGCAGAGATGCAGGAACTGGTCTTTGATCATCAAGTCCCATAGCTGCTCAAAGGATTCAACGGACAGTCCATGGATCCACTGGTCAAAGTGGGTCCTGAGTCCTTGCACCACATCACTGTAGCTATCGTGTGGGCCACGTTGGAGGTGTCGGAACTTCTTTCGGTATACCTCAGGTGTCAGCCGATATTTGGCGATCAGCGCCTCCTTTATGGCGCGATAGTCATCATCATGCGCTTGCGGAAGAGAAGCAAACGCCTCCAGAGCTTTGCCTTTTAGCCCTGGGGTCAAGTACCTGGCCCATTGGTCTTCGGGCAGACGGTACTGTCTGCAGGCTTTCTCAAAGGCTCGCAGAAACGTGTCCAAGTCCCCGTCCTTTTCCATCATGGGAAAATGCTCTAGCTGGGGTTTAGGAGTCTGGACGCTGCTGGGCTCACCGCTTCGGGCTGTGGGGGCATTCCACCCCCGCTGGAGCATCTCCAGCTCATGGGCCCTCTGAGCCTCTGCTCGGCGCTCAGCTCTCTCCGCCTCCCGCTCGGCTCGCTGCTTTGCTCTCTCTCGAGCTTGCTGGATCAGCTGCAGGCGTCCATCACGGTCTTCGGCAGGGAGTGCGTCCAAGGCCGCTTGCAGATGGGGTCCACCCCGTTCTGGTTGAATGTGGGGCCAGCGCTTATGAGTGGAGCCTCTGCTGCAGCCCCATTGTTACTTGATCCCGCTTCTGCGTTCGCTGGGCTCTGGTCGTTTTCCCGTTGCACCAGAGCCGCGATCAGTTGGGCTTTGTTTTTGTTCGTGGTGTCGATCCGCCACACCCCACAGAGGGCAATAAGAGATGCCTTGTTATGCTGCTTATACCACTCTGCTCCCATTGTAGCCATGGTTGCCATATAAAAGACAGAAAAGAAAAATGGAGAAAAAGGGAGGGAATACTTGCAAGTACACACTAATGTCTCAGGACTAATAACCACTGAGTCTGTTCTCCAAAACCTATGATGCAGGATTCCCGCAGGAACCGTGCAGGTTTTTAGTGAGAGGAATGATTGCTCAAACCAAATCACTAATGCTCTAGGATTATCCCACCGCTCTGCCACCAATAAGTGACGAACGGCCCACCGCCGTTCGTCCAAATACAAGGGACTGACGGGGGTCCCGCTGCCACCAAAACGCGACGGACAGCGGACCCTGTGTCACCACTATGTCACAATCCCACCACTGACATATTGATGATAATATGGCACTATAGTGCCAGGCGGCAAAGTTTGGGTTGATGATAATACGGCACTGTAGTGCCTGGTGGCAATGCTTGAGGTGATGATAATACGGCACTATATTGCCAGGCGGCAATATTTGGGGTGATGATAATACGGCACTGTAGTGCCAGGCGGCAATGTATGGGGTGATGATAATACGGCACTTAGTGCCAGGCGGCAATGCTGAGGGTGAAGATAATACGGCACTATAATGCCAGGCGGCAATGCTGGGCGTGATTATTAGACCGCAGTATTTTGCAAAGCAGCAGTGATGGGGGTGATGATTATACCGCACTATAGTGCCAGGCGGCAAAGCTTGGGGTGATGATAATACAGCACTGTAGTGCCAGGCGTCAATGCTGGGGGTTATGATAATATGGCACTATAGTGTCAGGCACCAATGCTGGGGGTGATGATAATACGACACTATACTGCCAGGCGGCAATGCTGGGGGTGATGATAATACGGCACTATAGTGCCAGGCGGCAATGCTGGGGGTAATGACAATACGGCACTGTAGTGCCAGGAGCCAATGCTGGGCGTGATAATACGACACTATAGTGCCAGGCGGCAATGCTTGGGGTGATGATAATACGGAACTATAGTGCCAGGCGGCAATGCTTGGGGTGATGATAATATGGCACTATAGTGCCAGGCGGCAAAGCTTGGGTTGATGATAATACGGCACTGTAGTGCCTGGTGGCAATGCTTGAGGTGATGATAATACGGCACTATATTGCCAGGCACCAATGCTGGGGGTGATGATAATACGACACTATAGTGCCAGGCGGCAATGCTGGGGGTGATGATAATACGGCACTATAGTGCGAGGCGGTAATGCTGGGGGTGATGATAATAGGGCACTATAGTGCTAGGCGGCAATGCTAGGGGTGATGATAATACGGCACTATAGTGCCAGGTGGCAATTCTTGGGGTGATGATAATACGGCACTATAGTGCGAGGCGGTAATGCTGGGGGTGATGATAATAGGGCACTATAGTGCTAGGCGGCAATGCTAGGGGTGATGATAATACAGCACTACAGTGCCAGATGGCAATGCTGGGGGTGATGATAATACAGCACTATAGTGCCAGATGGCAATGCTAGGGGTGATGATAATACAGCACTATAGTGCCAGGCGGCAATGCTGGGGGTGATGATAATACAGCACTATAGTGCGAGGCGGTAATGCTGGGGGTGATGATAATAGGGCACTATAGTGCTAGGCGGTAATGCTAGGGGTGATGATAATACAGCACTATAGTGCCAGATGGCAATGCTGGGGGTGATGATAATACGGCGCTATAGTGCCAGGTGGCAATGCTTGGGGTGATAATACGACACTATAGTGCCAGGCGTCAATGCTTGGGGTGATGATAATACGGCACTGTAGTGCCAGGCGTCAATGCTGGGGGTGATGATAATACGACACTATAGTGCCAGGCGTCAATGCTTGGGTTGATGATAATACGGCACTGTAGTGCCAGGCGTCAATGCTTGGGGTGATGATAATACGGCACTGAAGTGCCAGGCGGCAATGCTAGGGGTGATGATAATACAGCACTATAGTTCCAGGCGGCAATGCTGGGGGTGATGATAATATGGCACTATAGTGCCAGGCACCAATGCTGGGGGTGATGATAATAAGCCACTATAGTGCCAGGCGGCAATGCTGGGGGTGATGAAAATACGACACTATAGTGCCAGGCGGCAATGCTGGGGGTGATGATAATACGGCACTATAATGCCAGGCACCAATGCTGGGGGTGATGATACTACGACACTATAGTGCCAGGCGGCATTGCTGGGGGTGATAATACGGCACTATAGTGCCAGGCGGCAATGCTTGGGATGATGATAATACGGCACTATAGTGCCAGGCGGCAATGCTGGGGGTGATGATAATACGGCACTATAGAGCCAGGCGGCATTGCTGGGGGTGATGATGATACGGCACGCTAGTGCCAATTGGCAATGCTTGGGGTGATGATAATACGGCACTGTAGTTCCAGGCGGCAATGCTTGGGGTGATGATAATACGGCACTATAGTGCCAGGCGGCATTGCTGGGGGTGATGATAATACGGCACTGTAGTGCCAGGCGGCTATGCTTGGGTTGATGATAATACGGCACTATAGTGCCAGGCGGCATTGCTGAGGGTGATGATAATATGGCACTATAGTTCCAGGCGGCAATGCTGGGGGTGATGATAATTCGGCACTATAGTGCTAGGAGGCAATGCTTGGGGTGATGATAATACGGCACTGTAGTGCCAGGCGTCAATGCTTGGGGTGATGATAATACGACACTATAGTGCCAGGCGTCAATGCTTGGGGTGATGATAATACGGCACTGTAGTGCCAGGCGTCAATGCTTGGGGTGATGATAATACGGCACTGTAGTGCCAGGCGGCAATGCTAGGGGTGATGATAATACAGCACTATAGTGCCAGGCGGCAATGCTGGGGGTGATGATAATACGGCACTATAGTGCCAGGCACCAATGCTGGGGGTGATGAAAATACGACACTATAGTGCCAGGCGGCAATGCTGGGGTGATGATAATACGGCACTATAATGCCAGGCACCAATGCTGGGGGTGATGATACTACGACACTATAGTGCCAGGCGGCATTGCTGGGGGTGATAATACGGCACTATAGTGCCAGGCGGCAATGCTTGGGATGATGATAATACGGCACTATAGTGCCAGGCGGCAATGCTGGGGGTGATGATAATACGGCACTATAGAGCCAGGCGGCATTGCTGGGGGTGATGATGATACGGCACGCTAGTGCCAATTGGCAATGCTTGGGGTGATGATAATACGGCACTGTAGTTCCAGGCGGCAATGCTTGGGGTGATGATAATACGGCACTATAGTGCCAGGCGGCATTGCTGGGGGTGATGATAATACGGCACTGTAGTGCCAGGCGGCTATGCTTGGGGTGATGATAATACGGCACTATAGTGCCAGGCGGCATTGCTGGGGGTGATGATAATACGGCACTGTAGTGCCAGGCGGCAATGCTTGGGGTGATGATAATACGGCACTATAGTGCCAGGTGGCAATGCTGGGGGTGATGATAATATGGCACAATAGTTCCAGGCGGCAATGCTGGGGGTGATGATAATTCGGCACTATAGTGCTAGGCGGCAATGCTTGGGGTGATAATAATACGGCACTGTACTGCCAGGCACCAATGCTGGAGGTGATGATAATACGGCACTATAGTGCCAGGCGGCATTGCTGGGGGTGATGATAATACGGCACTATAGTGCCAGGCGGCAATCCTGGGGGTGATGATAATACGGCACTATAGTGCCAGGCGGCAATGCTTGGGGTGATGATAATACGGCACTATAGTGCCAGGCGGCATTGCTGGGGGTGATGATAATACGGCACTGTAGTGCCAGGCGGCTATGCTTGGGGTGATGATAATACGGCACTATAGTGCCAGGCGGCATTGCTGGGGGTGATGATAATACGGCACTGTAGTTCCAGGCGGCAATGCTTGGGGTGATGATAATACGGCACTATAGTGCCAGGCGGCAATGCTTGGGGTGATGATAATACGGCACTATAGTGCCAGGCGGCATTGCTGGGGGTGATGATAATACGGCACTGTAGTGCCAGGCGGCTATGCTTGGGGTGATGATAATACGGCACTATAGTGCCAGGCGGCATTGCTGGGGGTGATGATAATACGGCACTGTAGTGCCAGGCGGCAATGCTTGGGGTGATGATAATACGGCACTATAGTGCCAGGAGGCAATGCTGGGGGTGATGATAATATGGCACTATAGTTCCAGGCGGCAATGCTGGGGGTGATGATAATTCGGCACTATAGTGCTAGGCGGCAATGCTTGGGGTGATAATAATACGGCACTGTACTGCCAGGCACCAATGCTGGAGGTGATGATAATACGGCACTATAGTGCCAGGCGGCAATCCTTGGGGTGATGATAATACGGCACTATAGTGCCAGGCGGCAATGCTGGGGGTGATGATAATACGGCACTATAGTGCCAGGCGGCAATGCTGGGGGTGATGATAATACGGCGCTATAGTGCCAAGGCGGAAATCCTGGGGGTGATGATAATACGGCACTGTATTGCCAGGCAGCAATGCTGGGGGTGATGATAATACGACACTGTAGTGCGAGGCGGCAATGCAGGGGGTAATGATAATACGGCACTATGGTGCCAGGCGGCATTGCTGGGGGTGATGATAATACGGCACTGTAGTGCCAGGTAGCAATGCTGGGGGTGATAATACGACACAATAGTGCCAGGCAGCAATACTCGGGTGATGATAATACGACACTGTAGTGCCAGGCGGCAATGCTGGGGGTGATGATAATACGGCACTATAGTGCCAGGCGGCATTGCTGGGGGTGATGATAATACGACACTGTAGTGCCAGGCGGCAATGCTGGGGGTGATGATAATACGGCACTGTAGTGCCAGGAGGCATTGCTGGGGGTGATGATAATAATAATCTTTATTTTTATATAGCGCTAACATATTCCGCAGCGCTTTACAGTTTGCACACATTTTCATCACTGTCCCCGATGGGGCTCACAATCTAAATTCCCTATTAGTATGTCTTTGGAGTGTGGGAGGAAACCCACGCAAACACGGGGAGAACATACAAACTCCTTGCACTATAGTATTATCATCACCCCCAGCATTGCCGCCTGGTAATATAGTGCCGTATTATCATCTCCCCAGCATTGCCGCCTGGCACTACAGTGCCGTATTATCATCACCCCCAGCATTGCTGCCTGGCATTGTAGTGACATATTATCATCACCCCCAGCATTGCCGCCTGGCACTATAGTGCCGTATTATCATCACCCCCAGCATTGTCGCCTGGCACTAAAGTGCCTTATTATTATCATCCCCATTATTGCCGCCTGGCACTACAGTGCCGTATTATCATGAACCCAAGCATTGCCGCTTGGCACTACAGTGCCGTATTATCATCAACCCAAGCATTGCCGCCTGGCACTACAGTGCCGTATTATCATCAACCCAAACATTGCCGCCTGGCACTACAGTGACGTATTATCATCACCCCAAGCATTGCCGCCTGGCACTATAGTGCCGTATTATCATCACTCCCAGCATTGCCGCCTGGCACTATAGTGCCGTATTATCATCACCCCCAGCATTGCCGCCTGGCACTATAGTGCCGTATTATCATCACCCCCAGCATTGCCGCCTGGCACTATAGTGCCGTATTATCATCACCCCCAGCATTGCCGCCTGGCACTATAGTGACGTATTATCATCACCTCCAGCATTGGTGCCTGGCACTATAGGGCCGTATTATCATCACCCCCAGCATTGCCGCCTGGCACTATAGTGCCGTATTATCATCACCCCCAGCATTTCCGCCTGGCACTATAGTGCCGTATCATCATCGCCCCCAGCATTGCCGCCGGGCACTATAGTGCCGTATTATCATCACCCCCAGCATTGCCGCCTGGCACTACAGTGCCGTATTATCATCACCCCCAGCATTGCCGCCTGGCACTATAGTGCCGTTTTATCATCACCCCCAGCATTGCCGCCTGGCACTATAGTGCCGTATTATCATCACCCCCAGCATTGCCGCCTGGCACTATAGTGCCGTATTATCATCACCCCCAGCATTGCCGCCTGGCACTATAGTGCCGTATTATCATCACCTCCAGCATTGGTGCCTGGCACTATAGGGCCGTATTATCATCACCCCCAGCATTGCCGCCTGGCACTATAGTGCCGTATTATCATCACCCCCAGCATTGCCGCCTGGCACTATAGTGCCGTATTATCATCTCCCCCAGCATTGCCGCTTGGCACTATAGTGCCATATTATCATCACCCCCAGCATTGCCGCCTGGCACTATAGTGCGTTTTATCATCACCGCCAGCATTGCCGCCTGGCACTACAGTGCCGTATTATCATCACCCCCAGCATTGCCGCCTGGCACTATAGTGCTGTATTATCATCACCCCCAGCATTGCCGCCTGGCATTATAGTGCTGTATTATCATCACCCCCAGCATTGCCGCCTGGCACTATAGTGCTGTATCATCACCCCCAGCATTGCCACCTGGCACTTCAGTGCCGTATTATCATCACCCCCAGCTTTGCCGCCTGGCATTATAGTGCCATATTATCATCACCCCCAGCATTGACGCCTGGCACTAGAGTGCCGTATTATCATCACCCCCCGCATTGCCGCCTGGCACTATAGTGCCGTATTATCATCACCCCAAGCATTGCCGCCTGGCACTACATTGCCGTATTATCATCAACCCAAGCATTGCCGCCTGGCACTACAGTGCCGTATTATCATCAACCCAAGCATTGCCGCCTGGCACTACAGTGACGTATTATCATCACCCCAAGCATTGCCGCCTGGCACTATAGTGCTGTATTATCATCACTCCCAGCATTGCCGCCTGGCACTATAGTGCCGTATTATCATCACCCCCAGCATTGCCGCCTGGCACTATAGTGCTGTATTATCATCACTCCCAGCATTGCCGCCTGGCACTATAGTGCCGTATTATCATCACCCCCAGCATTGCCGCCTGGCACTACAGTGCCGTATTATCATCACCCCCAGCATTGCCGCCTGGCACTATAGTGCCGTTTTATCATCACCCCCAGCATTGCCGCCTGGCACTATAGTGCCGTATTATCATCACCCCCAGCATTGCCGCCTGGCACTATAGTGCCGTATTATCATCACCCCCAGCATTGCCGCCTGGCACTATAGTGACGTATTATCATCACCTCCAGCATTGGTGCCTGGCACTATAGGGCCGTATTATCATCACCCCCAGCATTGCCGCCTGGCACTATAGTGCCGTATTATCATCACCCCCAGCATTGCCGCCTGGCACTATAGTGCCGTATTATCATCTCCCCCAGCATTGCTACCTGACACTATAGTGCCGTATTATCATCACCCCCAGCATTGCCGCCTGGCACTATAGTGCGTTTTATCATCACCGCCAGCATTGCCGCCAGGCACTACAGTGCCGTATTATCATCACCCCCAGCATTGCCGCCTGGCACTACACTGCCGTATTATCATCACCCCCAGCATTGCCGCCTGGCACTATAGTGCTGTATTATCATCACCCCCAGCATTGCCGCCTGGAACTATAGTGCCGTATTATCATCACCGCCAGCATTGCCGCCTGGCACTACAGTGCCGTATTATCATCACCCGAAGCATTGCCGCCTGGCACTATAGTGCCGTATTATCATTACCCACAGCATTGCCGCCTGGCACTACAGTGCCGTATTATCATCACCCCCAGCATTGCCGCCTGGCACTATAGTGCTGTATTATCATCACCCACAGCATTGACGCCTGGCACTATAGTGCCGTATTATCATCACCCCCAGCATTGACGCCTGGCACTACATGCCGTATTATCTTCACCCCCAGCATTGCCACCTGGCACTTCAGTGTCGTATTATCATCACCCCAAACATTGCCGCCTGGCACTATAGTGCAGTATTATCATCACCCCCTGCATTGCCGCCTGGCACTATAGTGACGTATTTTCATCACCCCCAGCATTGCCGCCTGGCATTATAGTGCCGTATTATCATCACCCCCAGCTTTGCCACCTGGCATTATAGTGCCATATTATCATCACCCCCAGCATTGACGCCTGGCACTAGAGTGCCGTATTATCATCACCCCCAGCATTGCCGCCTGGCACTATAGTGCCGTATTATCATCACCCCCAGCATTGCCGCCTGGCACTATAGTGCTGTATTATCACCCCCAGCATTGCCGCATGTCACTATAGTGCCGTATTATCATCACCCCCAGCATTGCCGCCTGGCACTATAGTGCCGTGTTATCATCACTCCTAGCATTGTCGCCTGGCACTATAGTGCCGTATTATCATCACCTCCAGCATTGCCGCCTGGCACTATAGTGCCGTATTATCATCACCCCCAGCATTGCCGCCTGGCACTATAGTGCTGTATTATCATCACCCCCAGCATTGCCGCCTGGCACTATTGTGTGTATTATCATCGCCCCCAGCATTGCCGCCGGGCACTATAGTGTCGTATTATCATCACCCCCAGCATTGTCACCTGGCACTATAGTGTCGTATTATCATCACCCCCAGCATTGTCGCCTGGCACTATAGTGCCGTATTATCATCACCCCCAGCAAGGCCGCCTGGCACTATAGTGTTGTATTATCATCCCCAGCATTGCCGACTGGCACTATAGTGCGGTATTATCATTACCCCAAGCATTGCCGCCTGGCACTATCATGCCGTATTATCATCACCCCCATCATTGCCACCTGGCAGTATAGCGCCATATAATCATCACCCCCAGCATTGCCACCTGGCACTATAGTGCTGTATTATCATCACCCCAGCATTGCCACCTGGCACTACAGTGCCGTATTATCACCTCAAGCATTGCCGCCTGGCACTATAGTGCCGTATTATCATCACCCCCAGCATTGCCGCCTGGCACTATAGTGCCGTATTATCATCGCCCCAGCATTGCCGCCTGGCAGTATAGTGTTGTATTATCATCACCCCCAGCATTGTTGCCTGGCACTATAGTGCCGTATTATCATCACCCCCGGGTGCCAGTAAGGTTGGGGGAATAGATTTGCACATGGGCCCACCGGGGGATTCCCCTGTTACCCTATGGGCCAGCCCGAGCCTGTATGGGAGCCATAAAGGAGCATGACGTTCTCCGCACACTCTTATTCCAGATTTGCAGGGATTTATTTCAAGTCAAAGCAGGCAAAAATGCTATACAACCGCTCTGCCCACCAAATCTGAGACAAAGATGGAGTGCAGGGCGGTGATCACCATTTTACATTAACCTTTTTGGTGCTGTTTGGCTGAATAACAGTTTCTGTCCAATCAATGCCAAAGGGGTTAATCAGGTGAGGTGACATCGCAATCAACCCACCCATTGTGACCGCTGTGATTTTTGTTGTGTCACACAGCACCGATCACAGCATGTCACTTTTTTTTTTTTTTTACTAACTTTGTCACATTGCTGTGATTCTCTGGCAGAACTGACCAGCCAATCACAGCAGTCGCTAATATGGGGGGATGGTACAGACCCCCGGGGTGAGGTGCAGGGATGTTTGCTGTCAGTGACAGCAGCCATCTTAACCCGGTCACCGCACGATGCAGCATGGTGACCGTAAATAGCAGCGCCGTACTAGTACTGCGGTTTGCAGTACTAGTATGGCAAATGTAGGGAAGGGGTTAAATATATCTCGCTAGGAATGCTTTACTCCACCATAGGTGGGTGCGTTTGTTGAGTAATTCCTTGTATTTATTAGTTAAATCAGTAGTGTCCCTGGATTTCAAGTCTAAAAAACTACCCGATCCCTCAATAAAGACCTTGTCCAATCGTGTAAGCCGCCCTTTTTCATGTTTGCGGTAATCCATCTGTTCTGAGATGGTTACTGTGAAAACACAGAGCATAACGACATGATATCGTCAAAATAGAAAACCTATTAAAGATCAAGAATATACAGTATCATAAGGTCCTATGCCTTGTTTAACCCCTTCCCGCAAACAGCAGTACTAGTATGGCGCAGTGATCGCATGGCCTCACGCTGAGGACTCCGGTGATCGGGTGCAGGTGTCAGCTGTATGTGACAGCTGACACCCTGCAGCAACGCCCACGATCGGTGCTAGGACCGATCGTGGGCATGTAACCACTGATGCCGCTGTCAGTAGTGACAGCGACCTAGAGGGGCATCGCGCAGGGAGGGGTCTTTTATTACATGGATGATCTAGGCATTGCACTATTGTGCACAATAAAGATTTTAACGAATTAAAAATAAATCCAACTGATCATATCCCCAGGGATACTCCTAACAGAGTACAGAAATTACATAGGAAAGAAATATGCTGGATATACAGAGTTAATACCATAAAACCGCATGGTCTAAATGAAATTACAGAGGAGTTTTTTATAAGAATTCTCATCCCTTGTAGCGAATAATATTTATTATTTCTTTTAATCAGTGCTGTGTATGTGACTTCTATAAGAGATTGTAAATGATTTTATATGGATTTGTCAATGATATTATATCATGTTCATATACTCATCTGATACAACGGATCTTCCATTGTTAGTACCACTTCAAACTACGACTTTCAATGTAAATGGTTGTTCTAAATGAATTGCTTATAAATAATGATATTGTAGACATTTGAACAAGGGGTTCCTGGTGTAACTTGTGAGGTGCGGGCTGTTTTTTAGCTGTTGTTTTTGCCTGGTGCGCTGCTGGGGATTGATCTCCGGTCCTCTTTGCTCTTTCCTTTTGTGACCTTTTCCTCTGCTCCATTATTCCTGATGGTGGTAATCTCAACCTTTTAAATAAATTTTTTTTATTTCAAATCACTAATTTTTTATTCAAAATCATCAATTATTATTTTAACTAGTTTTCCGATTTCGAGTTGTGGCTCATTCATTAGATGGGTCTGTGAAACTCGGTCCATACCTAATTTTTTGGAGCAAGTTCTTGCCTGCAGTTGCTCCTTTTCGTTCTTCTTTCTTTTTATTTTCTTCTTTTAAATAAATTCTATAAATCTCTAGAATCTATTTTGTTCCTTTTGACTGTGTTGAATGTTACAACCTGAACTGTCATGTGCTGTGCTAAGTGTCAGAGTCATGAGCTTTGACACTGCTGGACATGTGATTCCCTTTGGCGCCAGATTTGAATGTGGAATCTATTTTAACAGTATGAGGTCATATTGTAGGATTATAGCAGCTCCTGATGAAGGAGTCCTGTAGACTTCGAAACGTGTTGAGAGAGTAAAACGCCATTCTTCACCTTCTACACGTCTGGACCGTTATTTGTACAGCAGCGCGGATGATAACCACAAATCCTCCTGGTTTAATGCTAAAATTCCAGTTGAGAGATGTAAGAAGCTTGTGGATGGTTATAGGAAGTGATTGATTGCAGTTATTTACTCCGAAAGGTGTGCAACCAAATATTAATTTGAGGGCGCCAACAATTTTGTCCAGCTCATTTTGGGGGTTTTGTATGAAATTATGTCCAATTTGTTTTTTTTCTCTGATTTTTTTTATGTTGTTCCAATACACACAAAGGAAATAAACGTGTGTATAACGAAACATGTGTAATGGCGATAATATTCTGGGAGAAATACTTCATTTTCTGGAACAATTTCAAGGATGCTAAAACGTTTGGCCATGATTGTATGTACTGCAGATGCACTGCATGATGACATCACAATAGAACCCTCTGTGACTCGCTGATTCACAATGACTTAGAACACTTGGTGCCACGCTGATGACATCACACAATAGAACCCTCTGAGACACACTGATGATGTCACAATTGACCACAGCGTAAAACTATGTGCAACGGTCTGATCCCAGTCATTTTCTATTGTGCATTGCAGTCACGAGTTGTGTCTTGCAAAGTCTGATATAGAAAGCGATATTTATTTATTATTATCAAGCGATAAGAGAGAGAGAAGAGAGAGAGGAGAAGAGAGAGAGGAGAAGGAAGAGAGAGAAGAGAGAGAAGAGAGAGAAGAGAGAAAGGTAAGTCTGAACTTAATCTAATGAGTTATGTGAGTCTTTCCCAGGGGGAGACACGACCAACAGATAATTATAGAGGGACAGATATAGATTTCCCTATAGAATCATCGCCAATAACAGGAGAGACACATTCTTGTAATCGGCATTAACTGTTTCAGGAAAAGGTCAATATTTCTTCTTCTTCATTTCTCTGATCTCACAGTCAGGTGAAAGCTTGTTTTTTGCGAGATGAGTTGTTGTTTTGAAGAACACCATTCATTTTACCTTTGAAAAAAAAGTTTGCTTTTGTGGACACATTCATGCAAAATATGTATGTTTTTATCTCTTTATGTTTTAATTAGGAACAGGAGATGATTGAAATTTTTATATTTTATTATTTGTATTTTTTTCTTCACCTTTATGTTGATTTTTACCTTATGTTTTTAGTCCCACTAAAGTATGTAAACCTATAATTGTTTGATTGTTTATACTATATACTACAATAACACAGTATTGCAGTATATATAGAAATTAATGTTCCTCCTTATGGATTGACACATTAATGATAGATAGATAGATAGATAGATGGATAGATAGATAGGTAGATATGGGATTTGTAGTGCTTCACCACTGATAAAGCTATTATCTTATTTTAGTACCGTATATACTCGAGTATAAGACGAGGCCCCTAATTTTGTCACAAAAAACGTATTGACTCGAGTGTAAGCCTAGGGTGGGAAATGCAGAAGCTACTGGTAAATTTCATAAATAAAAATAGATACCAATAATAGTGAAATTAATTGAGACATCAGTAGGTTAAATGTTTTTAAATATCCATATTTAATCAGGAGTCCCATATAATGCTCCATACAGTTCATGATGGCCCCATAAGATGCTCCATACAAAATACGCCCTATATAATGCGCAATACAGTTCATGATGGCCCCATAAGATGGTCCATACAAAATACGTCCCATATAATGCTCCATAAAGTTCACGATGGACCCCGTAAGATGCTCCATACAAAAATATGCCCCATATAATGCGACACAATTGTTAATGATGGCCCCATAAAATGCTCCATATTAAAATATTCCCCATATAATGCTGCACAAAGGTTAATGATGGCCCCATAAGATGCTCCATATTAAAATATTCCCTGACGGGGACAGGTGAATATTGCATGGCTCACGGCCCCCCCAGTCCTAATCACCATCCAGACACTGCTACATCTCAGTCCCTGCATCTCCGTCCAGGTGCCGGCATCTCTCTTCCTGTCTTCCGGTGCTGAGTGGTCACGTGGTACCGCTCATTAAAGTAATGAATATGCGCTTCACACCTATGTGAGTGGAGACACGTGCATATTCATTACTTTAATGAGTGGTACCAAGTGACCGCTCAGCACTGGAACGAAGACAGGAAGAGAGATGCTGGAGCCCGGACTGAGATGCAGGGACTGATATGCAGCGATGAGGCCAGGAGGGTGAGTATGATGTCTTCTGCTCCCCCATCCCCCCTCCCCCACCGGCAATGACTCATGTATAAGCCGAGAGGGGTATGAAAACACGCTGAAAAGCACAAAAAAGTGCTGAAAATCTCAGCTTATACACGAGTATATACAGTATGTTTGTGCCGCTAAAGTTGTGAAAGTACATGTTTGTATACATATAGGTCAGTATGAGAGTATATGTGTATATACATATATATACATGATTGTGCCCAGGGGTGAACACTGACAGCTTGGGACCCCTGTTCAAGAAATATGTCTGGGCCTCCCTCCTTTTTTTTACAACAAAGTACTTGTACTTTACATGTCAAATTCTCTTGTTATCTTTGTTATTTTCTGTTTTATTATATACCGTCCTCTCTTGTTAGATAATGTAATGCAATGACGGGTGATGGAGCATGGGAAAGCTTCTATTCTGATGGAGGAGCTGATGGACTGGTCTTCTAGTCAGATGCTGCCCCATCAGCAGTCATTTTATATCTAATAAGAGAGGACTATGTGCTAGGGAGAAGGCGCTGTGACTAACAAAAATAATGAGAATACGCTCTGTAAAGGACGGTGCTATTTATAATAAGTCATGACACTAAGTAATAATGTGATAGCACTGAACATTACAGAGAACACTATATAATAAGGGACAGTGTCATACATAGCTACAGAGGATGCTACATAATAGACGGCGCCATATATAACTAGAGGGTGCTATATAATAAGCGACGGCGCCATATATAACTAGAGGATGCTATATAATTAGGGACAGCGCCATATATAACTAGAGAGGATGCTATGTAATAAGAGATGGCGTTTAATTACATAGTTTACTCTTTTATTATATAAAAGGGGTATTCCCATCTCCACGATCCTATCTCAATATGCAGTAGGTGTAGAAATATTAGCAAATACCTCCAGTTAGGAATGTTGCATATGACATCACAATGGCTTAGAACCCCCGGTGACAGTCTTATGATGTCACAATTGGTGGTCCCTGCGTATACCTATGGACTGCATGATGACATCACAATGACTTAGAACCCTACGTGACAGGCTGATGTCACAATTGGCGGTCCCTGTGTATACCTATGGGTGACGGCCTGACCCCAGTCACTTTCTATTGTGCATTGCAGTCACGATTTGTGTGTTGCAAAATTTGTTATAGAAAGCGTTAATTATTTATTATTATCAGCGCCCTCCGTTAGAGAGAGAGAAACGTAAGTCTGAACTTAGCCTAAAGAGTTATAGGAGTCTTTCCCAGGGGGAGACACAACCTGCAGTTGATTATAGAGAGACAGATATAGATTTCCCTATAGAATTATTGATTCTTACCTTATTTTTTAGTTCCCCTAGGGGACTTTAACTTATTATTCTTTGCTTATTATGCCATACACTGCATTATCACTGAGCACCACAGACTGAGACTAATGTAATATTTGTACCATCTTCTGTGTTTTTCTCCAGTGTTTGCAGGGCTCTGTGAACATGACATCTCTCAGTGATTTCACCAAAGTGCCAATTTTAGCTGATGATGTGAAAATAGACATTGACTGTAAAGAGAAGGATGAAAACGGCGAAACACAGGACCTGCACGAGCGGACGGGAGTTTCCAGCAGACGTTCCATCAGCACTGTAGTCATTCTATCCTGCATTAATATAGTTAACACCATGGCTTTCTTCATTGTTGTAGGTTGGTAGGGGCACAGCGGGTTATGTCGGTGGGGCAGGGTGTATAAAGCCCCTCACTGCAACATAAAAGGAAAGAAATCTTCATGGCCAACGAGAAGGCTCGTTAGTTGCTGTGACGTCTCTTCCTGCACTTCTCTGATTACAATAATCACTTGTGTTCCTCTTTTTGTTTTGGCAGGAGCGATGCCTTACCTGAAAGTCGCCTTTAAAATGGATGACAATGGATCCAGCTTTACAAAATCAGGTAACATTTCAATATAAAATCTTATTCTAAAGTGACGAGGACGGGAGAAGTGCTTAAGTGCAACAGTCTAAAAAATCCTCAAATTTAAAAAAATGCAATAATATAGAATTGTTTTTCTTGACCTCTTGTTTTTTCCCTTCCCATTCTAGCATTCACAGTCAGCAATGTCGTGTTTGGTCTAGTCTTTGGATACCTGGGAGACCGCTGGAGCAGGAAACGCATTGCGTGTACAGGCATGGCCGTCCGGTCAGCCATAAGTATTGGCAGGATCTTCGTTCCCAATGAGGTAAACTGAACATGAATTGAACCTGTCAGGTCCTCCACGCCCTCCAACCAGCAGCACTCACTTAACTAGGAGTAAATTCCTGCCTCACCAGCCCTGTAGAATGTTTATCTGTAAAAATGAGGTTAATAAAGCCTTCATATTGTCCCCATTTCCTGTGATAATGGGGGCGCTGACTAGTTGTTGGGTCGTTAGTTGCCCCAGACTAGTCAGCCCTCTTCATGTTATCACGCCCCTGTGGGAGTGATAACATAATTTGCAGGAGTTTTTGTCATCGCCAGCTCCTGCACATCCCGCACACGCGCGCTGCACATTTCGGCAGCGTCACTGCACCTCTGCAGCTGGGTGTACGCTACCTGGCTTCAGACGTGCACTGCCCATGACCGGGAGTCATAGTTTGAACTGACGGCCATGCGCACTGCACCTTTGAAGCTGGAGAACTGTACACCCAGGTCATGGCCGGAAGCTCAGAAGATGGCTTCCGGTCATGCGCCTCTGATGCCAGGAAGCATCTGTGGATCTCGATGCCATCATGGAGCGCAATGCACGGAGAGGCCGCGGGTCTCCTGACCTGATCATCACCATCACGCTGTCTGTGCATTGTAGTCCATGATCGGACCATGATCCACAGACGTCTGCAGGAGCTGTAAAGCCTCTCACCTGTTTGTATCTAGATCAGTATTTGCAAACCACAAGCAGGAGCGGCTCAAAATTAGGGAAAGTTACAAATCTTTCTATTATGGTATTTCTTTAGATGTGTAAGAAAACGTTACACTGAATATCTTTCTGTGTTTTCACAGTATTTTCCAGTTTTTCTGTTGATGAATGGACTGCTGGGAGCAGCACAGGCAAGCTTTAGAATTACTGCCCCCTCAATCATTGCCGACCTGTATGTGGGAGACCGGCGCAGCCGCGCGCTTTACTGCTATTACGTGGCAGGATTTATTGGCAGGTGAGAGTGGACCTATTGATTAGAGGAATTCCGACAAGGCGGACTTGTGGACTTTCTCCGGCCGCCCAGATTGTGCTCTGCAGATGCATGCATGTACAAGACATATGGATGGCATCTTACAAAACCCCCCGCAAGTAATGAGGAATCCTTAATCAGAAAGGAGGAGCCGGAGAAAGACACTCGCACATGCATATGTTTCTGTGTGTGCAGAAATGATGACAACTTTGTTTTTGTTTATTACAGTGGTCTTGGTTACATCATTGGCTCTGAAGTTACAAGGGCATTCTCTGGCGACTGGCGAATAGCCTTTCTGGTAAGTAATAGGTCTGAGGGATCTTGTGGACAAACTGTGAATCTTAATTATAACTCCTATATGGTTTTAAAGGGAATCTGCCAGTATATTTTTATCATTTAATCTGAGAGCAAGGCCTCTGTAGGGGCAGAGGACCTGATTCCTGCGATGTGTTACTTACTGCTCTTTACAGTTGTTTAGAAAAAAAATCACTGTTTTATCAGCAGGAAATTATGAGGAGGGGACTAGTTGTCTCATGCCACATAGTCCTCCTGCTCTGTGTAACCCCTTCCCCCACTGATTGGTAGCTTTCTGCCTATATACATTGTACACAGAAAAAGCTGGTGTAGGCGGGGTTATAAAGGGCTCAACATTCAGAGTTCTGCCAGATCTGCATCAGAAAAAAACAGAGATTTTATCAAAACTACACCAAGCAGAGCAACAAGTGACATATCGCTGGATTAGGGGTCTCTGTCCCGACATTATGTTGCTCACATATCTGCAGAAAACACCTGGTGATAGATTCCATTTAATTCCCTTTAGTCTTTTCTTCTGATGACACCTCTGTATTTGTAATATGTGATGTCTCCTTCTTCGTCTACGCAGATCTCCCCTGTTCTGGGTATGATAGGACTCCTGTTCATGGGTGTGATTGTAAAAGAGCCGACCAGAGGAGCTGCAGAGGGAAATAACAGCAAACCGCTGAGCTCCAGAGCATGGATTTCAGATGTAAAAAATCTCATTAAAAAGTAGGTATTTTCTGTGCACTGATTGATGTCACTGATCTACCCCGTGACTTCTGTGTTATTTACATTTTTTTTCCCCTTTTCACTTTCTGCAGCCCAAGCTTTATGTTTTGCACTCTTGGGATGCTGACTGTAAAGTTTGCTGCCGGTGCCATCAGCTCCTACGGTCTTATCTTCCTGCACCGTGCCCGGGGTATCATACAAGAGAGCGCACAAAATCAGACTGAAGTCGGCGGTTACTATGACAGGTACAAGTTTACCAAACTTTGATTTGACAATCACTGTTGGGAATTTAATTTTCCCTCTACCCCAGTTTTCCCCTTAAAAAAAAAATTATATTTCAAATGATTATTATATCAAATTATTTATATTTCATTAATTCGAGCTCCTTCACTAATCTCTTTACCACTTTTCTTTGCAGTCTCATCTTTGGGTTAAATTCATGCATCTCTGGCATCTTGGGAGTTGTAATAGGTGTGAAGATAGCAAAAATATATAGGAAGAACAACTCACGTGCCGACCCAATAGTTTGTGCATCCGGCCTGCTCGGCTGCATCGTTTTCTTGGCCTTCGCTCTATTTATGGGAAACATCAGTATCGTGGCCACATATGTAAGTACCTGATGTGTAGATTGCTTTATAACCTTACTGGGTCTCGGAAATAGGACAGATGTAATGAGCGGTAGAAATCATAGACTATGGCGGGGGCTGTCTAGGAATGTATGGAAACTGGGGGATGAATGGATTAAAGGTAACCTGTCACCTCGCTTTTCCGCTACAAGCTGCGGCCACTGCCTTTCGGGGCTTATCTACTACATTCTATAATGCGTATATGTATTGTTCCTTATCTCTGCAGGTGCTTATGTTCTTGGGAATCATGTGTCTGAATCTGAGCTGCTCCGTTTCGGCTGATATTCGCCTGGTGAGTGGAGAAAAGCGCTAAAGTTAGCAAAGCTAAAATTCTATTTATGTAGTCAGCCAGTATGTTCTGTTTCACCCATCAAGGCCCCTTAATCCTGGCTGTATCCAAGCATTTGTTGGATAATTCCCAACTAAACTCCAAAATAGACGGCCCAAGAAGATTAAAAACTTCTTTAATAAAATCTCAGCACATAACGGGCTTCTGGGCTTTTTTTTCAATCCTGGCTGACTGTGCTCTTTACTTCTGTTTCACATATGTTCACTTTGCCAATGTTCTCTTAACTTGCTGCGTCCCATGACTTACTTCTGCTCACTCAGAATATTCTCTTGTTTCAGTATGTAGTATCTCCTGCAAGAAGATCAACAGCACAAGCCATATTTATGATAGTGTCCGAGCTGGGGACTGTCGGAAGCTCCTATGTCATCAGGCTGGTAAGTAACTTTTACATATTTTCACATCACTTTAAAGTTACATTCATACATCTTTTTCCATTTGAACATCCTAGAAACATAGAATGTTAAAGTTGGCAGGGACCTCCAGGGTCATCGTGTCCAACCTCCTGCTCAATGCTGGATTCACTAAACCATCTCAGATAGATGTCTGTCAAGCCTCTGTTTGAAGACTTCCATTGAAGGAGAACTCGCCACCTCTCGTGGTAGCCTGTTTCACTCATTGGTTACCCTCATTGTCAAAAACATTTTGCTATTATCTAATCTGTATATTCTCCCTTTCAGTTTCATTCCATTGTTTCTCATGTTTCCATGTGCAAATGAGAATAAGGTGATCCCTCTACACTGTGACAGCCCTTCAGATATTTGTAGACAGCTATTAAGTCTCCTCTTAGCATTTTTTGCAAGCTAAACATTCCCATATCCTTTAACTGTTCCTCGTAGAACATACTTTGCAGTCCGCTTACCATCCTGGTACCTCTTCTCTGAACTTGCTCCAGTTTTTCGATGTCTTTTGCAAAATGTGGTGCCCAGAACTAGACACAGTATTCCATATGATGTATGACCAAAGAGGAGTAGAGGGAGATAATTACTTCATGTGATCTAGACTCTTTTCTTCTTTTCTTAATACATCCTAGAACTGCATTTGCCTTTTTTTGCTGCTGCATCACACTGTTATCTCATGTGCAGTCTGTGATCTACTAGTATACTGTCTTTTTCAAACAAACTGTTGCTTAGTTCTATTCCTCCCATTCCGTAATTGGAATTTTAGTTTTTCTTGCCCACGTAGAATCTTGCATTTCTCCATGTTAAATATAATTCTATTAGTCACTGCCCTTTATTCAAGTTTATCTAGATCCTTCTGAGTCCTTTCTCTATCTTCTCTATTGTTAGCTCTTCATTCCTAGCTTTTCATTGTCTGCAAATTTGATCAGTTTACCTTCAGTTCCCTTATCTAGATCATTTATAAAAATGTTGCATAACACTGTGGCCAGGAAAGAGCCTTGTAGTACCCCACTTGAAGCACTCTTCCAATTGGATGTGCAACTATTTATTACCACTCTTTGAGTACGATCACTGAGCCATTTATGAATCCACCTAACCGTACCCTTGTCAATCCCATACTTGGTCATTTATTCAATAAGGATTGTATGAGATACTTTATCAAACGCTTTGTTGAAGTCAAAATATACAATATCTACCGCATTTCCCTGATCCACCCAGTCAGAGATTCCATCATAGAAGGAAATTAGATTAGTCTGGCATGACTTGTTTGCTACAAATCCAGGCTGGCTCTTGTTAATTGCTTGTAATCTTATCCAAGTACTTACATACATGCTGTTTAATAATTTGTTCAAAGATCTTTCCTGGTATAGAAGTAAGGCTCACTGGCCTGTAATTTCCTGGTTCTAACGTCTTTCCTTTTTTGCACATAGGGACATTTGCCCTTCTCTAATCTTACGGGACTATTCCTGTTCTTCCAGGTTTTTTCCTAGTGGCTCTGCAATTTCTTTTGCTACATCTTTTAGTATCATAGGATGTAATTCATCTGGACCAGGAAATTAAAATTAATATAAATTGTCAAAGTGTTCTCTCACGATATTTCTGTTTACGGATAATGTGAATCAATTTATTCCTTTGATAGCACACCAATGATCATTTGATGTTACATTTGCTCTTTTAGAGAACACAGGGGCAAAATATGAATTTAAAAGTTTGGCCTTCTCAACATCAATTTTGAACGCTTGACTCTTTTCATTTTGTAAAAATCCTGTAGCATCTTTGACTTTTCTTTTGCTTTTCACATATCCCCAAAATCCTTTGTTACTGCTTTTGTCCTCACCTTGCAAGCTTAATTTCAATACTGGCTTTAGCTCTTCTAACGCTTGCCCTGCATTCCCTGCAAACAACAATATATTATTCTTAAGATATGCCCCATCTTTCCATTTGATATGTATTTATTTTTTTCCCTTTTAGCAAGTGTTGAAGTTCTGTGTTCATCCATCTTGGTCTCTTTAAATACTTCCAATTCTTCCTTCTTTTCGGAATTTTTACAGATTGTGCAGTGAGAATTTCATTTAGCAAAATCTCCCATCCTTCTTGGACATTTCTGTCCTCTAGAACATCCAGCCATTGGACCTCTCCTACCCTATTTCTGTGTCTATTAATATCCGCCTTTCTGAAGTCCAAGATAAGATCTGTCGCAAAGTTGCTTATTTTCATGTGTATTATTGATCTTTTCTTTACATAACCACTTTAAGTAATTAGATAATTTATTAGGTGATCACATTTAGCAAAATGAACAATCACTTTTAGGAACGTTGTGTCCTGCAAATGAATGTTCATGGCCTAATGATTATTTATTCTGCGAATTCTACCTCTGCAGACAGCAGACATTCAGAACATACAAGTAGTATCCATACACATACATTAACCAGCAGAACTATATATGGAAGCTATGCACCAGCAAACCATTCTTACCTTGTGTGCACGGCAGGAGAACTCCAAAGACAAGATGTCCTGGAGTTGTCATAGATCATCTGCTGAAGGAGGATGTCACATCAGTCCTGTCTCTAGACAATACAATGTTATATTCTTTAATAGCATAATAAATAAAAAAGACAATCAATGAATTAATAGTGTATATAAACAGAGCTATCCGAATATGGCCACATGTAAAACATGATGCTACAAACGAGACAAAATCTTGGGAAAAGGTAATACATAATTATCAACAGTATCCCTAATCAGAATATCAGTTCAAAATAAAGTGCCAGTGCATATTCTCCAAAGATATAGGGATCCTCGGGGGGCCTTCCCAGCCCGCCAAGGAAGCCATTGCGAAATGCGCATCGGGGCACATGGCTACAGATGGACATCAATATGGGTAAGAACTATTTAGAGTATTTATGGCCCCTTAGCTTACTAGGTGGTGAGTTCTATGTGATAGGTCACTGACCAGAGAACTAGGAGAAATCTCCATGCTACTGTAGTATTACTTACCTATATGCATTTATGATTTGGTCATCCCTATATCTTTGGAAAATATGCTCTGGCACTTTATTTTGAACTGATATTCTGATTGGGGATACTGTCAATAAATATGTATTACCTTTTTGCCTTCATTTGGCTGATTTCACACTTGCGTCTTTTTGCGCTGCGCTTTTGCGCTTACATGCGCATGCATTTTTTCCCTACATTTAACATGGGTGCGCATTGTCATGCGTTTGTATGCATTTGTATGCACATGCGTTTTTTTGTAGTGTGCACCCAGGCGCACAAAATGCAACCTGTTGCATTTTTGGTGCGTCCGACCTGTCTCAAAAAAACGCATGTGCGCGCAATGCGCACAGAATTCACCCAAAAACACATTAAAGTCTATGGGAGCGCTGACGTGCGCATGGTCATGCATACGTCTGCGTTTAAAAACGCATGCGTTTTTTGTAAAAACCATGCGCAAAAAACAAGAAAACGCATTAAAAACGCATGATGTGTTTTTTATGCGCATTTGCACTGCGCATGCAGCGAAGCGCAAAAAACCGCAAGTGTGAAAGTTGCCTTTTGTCTTGTTTGAAGCATCATGTTTTACATTTTGGCATCTGTGGCCATATTCGGATAGCTCTGTTTATATACACTATTAATTCATTGATTGTCTTTTTTATTTATTATGCTATTAAAGAATATAACATTTTATTCTATTTAAAAAATTCCTTTGCCTTTTGGTGGTGTATTTGCACCATGTTTTGGTGTTTGAATGCTGTTTGAGAGCTCCACAGGGTTGATACCCATATTTATTCAGGTTGCTTAAATCCCGAATTCTGATTATGATATCTGTGTTTGAGATTGTGTTATTCTGTCTCTAGACAATGTGTAGTGCTGGGGCTGTGGAAACTGGAACCGGTGCTGTTCAGGGTTTGGAGGATGGAAGCTCCTCCACTATCTGCAGTGAGGCACCTTTTAGTTCTATGATCACCAGATTTCATTGTTATCCATTGACTGCTGTCAGTGTAAATGTGTCCAGTCAATTGTTTTTTTTACTTTCATTAACCATACATAACTGTTTATTTTGTCATATTTTCAGATATCCAACGCCATCAAAAGTCATAATCCAGACACGTCTTTATGGAGGTTCCACCGTTTACAGTACGCCCTCATGTTTTGTCTTGTTGTCGTGGCTGTAGGAAAAGGATTCTTCTTGGCATGTGCCCACTTTATTGAAAAAGATCGTAAGATGGCAGAGACAGAGTCTGAAGGTACGTGCAGAAATATGTTCATTATCCACTCATATCTCTTGCAGAATTCATTTGTATAAGCATTAGCTCCATAATCAGTAACTGTAATACCCAGCATCTGTATAATACCTCTATCTCCATAACAAAGCTCCATAACTAAATATGCATATATTTTAACCTGGTATAAATTCCGCTCTTTTTCTGGCATTGTTTGTTCTCGCATCTCCCCATTCCTGATATATGTCTTCCTGTATATTTATCAAGCATTTCAGCCAACTAGGCATGATCATCAAGCTATTTCTCAAAAAGAGAAACATTTTAAAAGTCATGCCCACTTAAAAAAATAAAAACTAGATTTACATAAAGGGAGAATTGAGAACCCCAGGAATAAAGGACGAGCAATGATAGTTTCAGGAGAATGACGGCATTTAGAACAGGTGAAAAAAAATAGTTAAATGTCCGGTTATCTTGTTCAATTGTTTTTTTAACATTTTCAAATTTTACAATAATGTTAACAAGGACTATAAACTGGGGAGGGATAAAAAGGGAAGAATGGGGTAACAACGTGAAGTTACAGGAAAGAAAGTAAAGTCAAGGCTGCTCATTATTACTAGGAATAAACCGACTATTATAATGTTGCATTTTGTACATAATATTTACAAACATTTAATTTAGTACATATCTGGTATATTTTGGTAATACACCTCCTTTAGTTTTTAAGTTGTGGATTTAGCATGTGTTAAAAAAAACACATTTACATCATGACATTCATTCAACTCAATATGGGTTTAAAAAAAAACTTTTTTACCTAAGCACAAAGTTGAACTTCTAATATTGTGCGTTGATGCCCCTTCCATTACGTCTGATGTTGAGGGAGGAATTATTTGCTTCAATTTTGTTGTAATTAAATGTTTAATCACCAAAAAGATGTAACAAGAGATATGTTGAAATTCGGGTGGAATTTCTTCTACAACTTGCTATAATACTACTAGCTATGGAGTAATATTGGATTTAGAAATTCATAGGAGTAAGTTCAAAGTTTCTTTCCACAATTCCTTTAAAAATGAACAACTCCAAAATATGGGTAAAATTTACCCCATTTTCCCAAAGTCTCTCGAGCAGAGAGGAGATTGGGAAGGAAATACTCTGTGGAGTTGCACTGGAGTAAAGTACCACCGTAACACAATGTCATAGTGTGTCTCATGGAGAGAAGCGCATGTACTGGTAGAATACGTCAGGTTTAGTGCTCTACTGTATATATAGATAAGCCTTCTGTATTATATTTTATAAACTCATTTTTTAATCCTGTTTCTATTTTTCTTTATAGATTGTCTCCTGAAGGAGGTAACAGTTGCATCTCCATAAATTGGAATTTTTTATGGCTGGACCTGAGGAAAACTTAAAGGTACGATAAGATGGGAATGGTCAGATTGTGTCTTTTGACCAGTAGCCATTTTTTACATTTTTGATAAAGAGAATATATTTGTGAGAATCAAATTTTATTCTAGTAATGATTCGGAGTAGTGTGTGATCTGCCTTGAAGAGATGTTTAGACACCGACATACATCATGTAGTTCTTCTTTATTTAGCCATTAGTCTAATATTTGGGATAGTTATCTTGTCTGAGCAGTCGAGTCTAAGTAACCATTTGAATCAATGTTAAAATCACCAAAAAGTAATTAATCTCCCTTCTGAAGTTTGTTGACAGCCATCTCCATATGAATAGAGGGTATAGTCCTAACCCAAGAATGAGCAAATATCAATTATGTTAAATCTTTTCTTACAAGGCAATATTTCAGTAACCAGGAGTACATTGCATGCCACTTATATATGATATCCAGTTGATTCATCTTCAGTCATAATCAGTCATATTTATTATTTCTGCAGATCACTATTCCAGAGAGAGGCCTGAGTGTGATCCATCAATAAATAAAGAATCCAGCCAGATGTGATGACTCTTCTACAAGACGAAAACATGTCAGAAAAAAAAGAGACAGATTCCGGGCTCGGTTTCTGTACTCACTTATGGACATATAACTTATAGGACGTTCCGCAGTCAGACGTACTCACGGAATAATGTGAGTTTCCTGCTGCATAAAGAGGCAGATTCCGGGCTCGGTCTCTGTACTCACTTATGGACATATCACTTATAGGACTTTCCGCAGTCAGACGTACTCACGGAATAATGTGAGTTTCCTGCTGCATAAAGAGGCAGATTCCGGGCTCGGTCTCTGTACTCACTTATGGACATATCACTTATAGGACTTTCCGCAGTCAGACGTACTCACGGAATAATGTGAGATTCCTGCTGCATAAAGAGGCAGATTCCGGGCTCGGTCTCTGTACTCACTTATGGACATATCACTTATAGGACTTTTTGCAGTCACATGTACTCACGGAATAATGTGAGTTTCCTGCTGCATAAAGAGGCAGATTCCGGGCTCGGAATCTGTTCTCGACATTTACCAGACTTTTCATGCTGAGAAGTGTTCACAGATGAAGTGACATCTATATTAATTTATGTCTTCGTCATGAGGCCTATCATAATTAGAGCCACATTGAAGACTATTGGGCAACACGGTGGCTCAATGGTTAGCACTGTTGCTTTGCAGCGCTAGGGTTCAAACCCAACCAAAGAAAACTGCAAGGAGTTTGTGTGTTCTCCCCGTGTTTGCGTGGGTTTCCTCCGGGTTCTCCGGTTTCCTCCCACACTCCAAATACATACTGATAGGAAATTGAAAAATAAATAATTGAATATTATTCCAACTATTATTGAGTATTCTTATCTTTGACACCTTGAATGAAGTTAATAGTCAGTATGATGACACAGCTGAACCCACAGGCTGGAAGCTTGTGTGATGGCCGAACTGCTACATTACAGAGTAGCTACTACTAGGACTTGTGAATCCACTGTTGGGAAGTGTATTAAATCTAGCTATAATGGAGCATTGCTGGGATTTGTGGTTCAATGCATGAGGAATTATAATAGGACAAGCCATGGAGGGACTTTTATTATATTCAGTGCACCAACTGTTTCTGCAAGCGTGCCAACATCTGTGGCAACTGGGCGCCAACATTAGAATGTGTTGTTTCCATTGCTGCAGTCATTTGTAGTTTAAGTGATGTTATTGTGCTGCTTGTGATTTAAAGGGGAAGCGCCATCCCTAACATTCAAGTTTACTGCCAACCCCATCTTGTGTCTGTATTTGTATATAGTGTAATACTATTTGTTTTGCTGTTACTTGCTGTTCCCCTTACAACATTAGCCATTTATCCCCCTCTATGAATAAATCTGTTAAGTGTTCCAACCTCATCTCCTATGAGTGTGTACGGAGCGTGGACAAGGGTTTCCCAAGTCAACCATTAACAGAAGACTCTCCTGCATCCCACTACAGCTCCCAGTCAGATTCAGTTGGAGGCTGTTTTCCTTATTGAGGTGAGAACTATGGGACACTCTTTCCATGGAGGCGGCTTAAAGGGGTGTTTCATAAACCAGGATGCACCCACAATGGGGGACATTGCTACATAATGGGGGAGGGATTGTAATGCATCTATCCTTATAGGATTTAGTGACCACAATTAGTGTGAAGTTAAGAAAGTGTTGGAGAGTGATTCAGGAGAAAGCAGAATAGGCCAGAGGGCCACACAGTACAGAAAGGCACAGAACGCTTAGGAAAGAAGAATGCAGTCGGCCGCCACTTGGTACAATGGTGTCCCATAGAGAATACGGGCCTATGGCTCGAATCAGGAAAGAGGAACCTTTTTCATCTCCCATCTCCCAGTGAAGGGGGCCATAGTGGGAACCAGTACGGGAAAGTGGGTGCAGGAATATGGGGATTGCAGAGCCAGAAAGAGCATCTCACAGGCTAGAGGAGCCAGCATTGAGAGGGAAAGCTCAGGCTGAAAACATGAACTTGTGCTGTACTGAAATTGCCATGGATTGTTTGTTACCACGTAAAGTTACACTGTTAAAGCAGAATACGGTGCCTGTTCCTGAGTGTGTGACATATTAGATAGAATAAAAGCCGGCAATTCAGCAGCCATGAAATGTAAAATCACAGCAGGAGCCGACATCGTAGAATAGATGGATTACATACAGTAAATACACATAGGATAGATGCACAGATGTATTAAACGAGTCGGTGTCTTTCTTTCAATTAAAGGACTTTATGCTGGGTGTGTGTGTTTTCATACAATGGGGTTAGTAATAGGGGAGTCTTATTAACGCCTCTCCATTACTAACCTCGGGGTTTGGTGTCACCTGACAATACAAAGGTGACGTCAACCCCCCCAACTACCACCCCACTTACCACCGCTGCAGGGCAATTGAGAAGAGCGAGGCTAAGTGCCAGAATTGGCGCATCTTATTTTTAATCGGATTTGCATTTGTCCGATTTCATCGCAAGTGGGAATGAGCCCTAATTCTGAGCTACTCCTACCCTTTCCACATGACACTGATTCACTTTCCTATTTGTGATGCTCTGTTCGTACATCTATCCAGTATTAGGCAGTTCGTTTTGTTCATTTTGCAATGCCACCAGTTTTCACCAGATAAATCAAAACTCTATTAAAAGAAAGTTTCTCTTGTTTTGTTTCAATTATTATCCAAGCACTTAATAAATAAATGAAGAGCTTATAGAGACGACTCATAGCCGACAATTGTCCCGGGGATGATCAATGCTTTCATTGGTTGCCAAAATGTGGTGGGAAGTGACGTGAATGGACAGGCCCATCTGTTATCTCAGCAATGAGCAAGAGCACAACCTGCGCCCAGTATTATTAACGATAGAAATAGTCATTGTCTGCATTCATAATAAAGTCTTGTAAAGTGGCTTTATCTGGTCAGACACTATATCACGGACCCATCATCACCGCCTTCTTCATCAACTTAAGCAGCACAAGGTTCTGTGAGTCCAAAAAAAGGGTGTTCTCTTTTCTAGTACATAAGCTACAGTTATAGCAGAGGTGAATTCATTCATTTAAAGGGGTTGTCTGGGACTTTAACATTGACTTATCCTTAGGATAGGTCATCAATGTCTGATCGATGGGGGTGCGATACTCGGCACCCCTGTGGATCAGTTGTTCCCGGTGTCAGCCCAGTTGTGGAGCTGCACAGCACAGCGCAGTCGATTGCAGAGTGGCCAAGTCCGGGTACTGCACATCAGTGCCCTATTCAAATCAACAGAGGGTGGATGTGCAGTTTCCGTCCGCGGCCACTATTCTGTAGACGTTGCTGTGCTGCTCAGTATCTGAGCAGTTGCAGGCCAATACCTGGAAAAGCTGATCAACGGGGTGCCAGGTGTCGCACCCAAATGGGTCATACATTTATGTCCTATCCTAGAAATTGGCCAACAATGTTTAAATCCCAAACAACCACTTTAATAGGAAACGCTTTCTTTAGAGGAGTTTTTCTTTTCCTTAGGGTTCATTCATATGTCCATTTTATTTTCACGTACAAGAAAAATGGACTGCGTTTCATCAGTCTTTATAACAGCTTCTCAGATCAGTTCATGCAAATGGATGGCATCCGGATGCTAAAAAAAAAAATCTCTAAACAAAGATGCTTCAGGAAAAAAACAGCATTTTTGGAAGCGCCTTCCTCTTCAATGGGTTAGCCTCCTGGAAAAGATGTTGTATGCACAAAACCTAACTCAACACTGACCTTGAACTCCGTACAATTTATTAATGTCACTGCATTTATGGGTTCAATTAACTTAGTCTACAGTTGGTACGGAAAGTATTTAGACCCCTTTAAATTTTTCTCTCTTTGGTTCATTGCGGACATTTGGTAAATTAAAAAAAGGTCATTTTTTTCTCATTAATGTACAATCTGTACCCCATCTTCACTGAACAAAACATATGTAGGAATTTTTGCAAATTTATGAAGAAAGAAAAACTGAAATCACATGGTCATAAGTATTCAGACCCATTGCTCAGACACTCATATTTAAGTCACATGCTGTCCATTTCTTTGTGATCCTCCTTCAGATGGTTCTACTCCTTCATTGGAGTCCAGCTGTGCTTAATTAAACTGAGAGTACTTGATTTGTAAAGACGCACGCCTGTCTATATAAGACCTCACAGTGCATGTCAGACCAAATGAAAATCATGAGGTCAAAGGAACAAGCCAAGGAGCTCAGAGACAGAATTGTGGCAAGGCACAGATCTGGCCAAGGTTACAAAAGAATTTTTGCAGTACTCAAGGCTCCTAAGAGCACAGTGGCCTCCATAATCCTTAAATGGAAGAAGTTTGTGACCACCAGAAGTCTTCCTAGACCTGGCCGTCCAGCCAAACTGAGCAATTGTGGGAGAAGAGCCTTGGTGAGAGGGGTAAAGAACCCCAAGATCACTATGGCTGAGCTCCACAGATGCAGTAGGGAGATGGGAGAAAGTTCCACAGTCAACTATCACTGCAGCCCTTCACCAGTCGGGCAGGGGCGGACACAGACTGTAGTGGGCCCCTGTGCAAGAAATTTTTCTGGCCCCCCCAGTGCCCTTCATAGGGAAACAAAGTTATGTAAACATATACATTGTAATATTTATTTAGAACGCAACTATCAAATCTAAATAGTAAAGTTGTTTAATTTTTTATTAAATATGCAACATGTAAGTTAGGGTGCCTTCACATAGGCGAGTTTTTTGTATCCGATGAGATCAGGCGAAAACTGCATCCGACTTGATATGGTTTTTCTTTTTGCCCTTAAGGATGCTTTCACACTGGCGTTTTTCGACACTAGCAGCAGATCCTGCAGACTTCTGCACCTCTGCCGCCTAACGGGCGACTTGTGGCACCGATCCGGCAAGCCACATTCATTCTCTATCGGGCTTGCGGCCGGCCGCGGCAAGTGCAGTTGTGCTAGATCCGTGTTACATGGTGCCACTAAAATAAACAGTGGATATGCTGCGTTTTTTAGAGCGGGAAAATCTACACCATGTCAATTTTTGTTGTGGATTTTCCCACCGTAAATGTACTATATATCTAATATTGAGGCTATGCAGGGCTGGATATAATATCTATAGGGTGCTGCTGGGCTGTATTTATTATTTGCCAGTTGCAACCTCCAAATTATATATACAGGCCAGCACAGCCTCCAAATAACATATATAGCCCACTAGCCCAGCATTGCCTCTAGTTGTTAATATATACAGCCCAGCACAGCCTTCAGGTAATATGTATAGCCCAGAACAGCCTTCAGGTAATATGTACAGCCCAGCACAGCCTTCAGGTAATATTTACAGCCCAGCACAGCCTCCAAGTGATATATACAGCCCAGCACAGCCTCCAGGTAATATATACAGCCCACCACAGCCTCCAGGTAATATATACAGCCCACCACAGCCTCCAGGTAATATATACAGCCCAGCACAGCCTCCAGGTGATATATACAGCCCAGCACAGCCTCCAGTTAATATATACAGCCCACCACAGCCTCCAGGTAATATATACAGACCAGCACAGCCTTCAGGTAATATATACAGCCCACCACAGCATTCAGGTAACATATACAGCCCACCACAGCCTTCAGGTAATATATACAGCCCACCACAGCCTTCAGGTGATATATACAGCCCAGCACAGCCTTCAGGTAATATTTACAGCCCAGCACAGCCTCCAGGTGATATATACAGCCCAGCACAGCCTCCAGTTAATATATACAGCCCAGCACAGCCTCCAGGTGATATATAAAGCCCAGCACAGCCTCCAGTTAATATATACAGCCCAGCACAGCCTCCAGGTAATATATACAGCCCACCACAGCCTCCAGGTAATATATACAGCCCACCACAGCCTCCAGGTAATATATACAGCCCACCACAGCCTCCAGGTAATATATACAGCCCACTACAGCCTCCAGTTAATATATACAGCCCACCACAGCCTTCAGGTAATATATACAGCCCACCACAGCCTTCAGATAATATATACAGCCCACCACAGCCTTCAGATAATATATACAGCCCAGCACAGCCTCCAGGCAATATATACAGCCCAGCACAGCCTCCAGTTAATATATACAGCCCACCACAGCATTCAGGTAATATATACAGCCCACCACAGCCTCCAGGTAATACATACAGCCCACCACAGCCTCCAGGTAATATATACAGTCCAGCACAGCCTCCAGTTAATATATACAGCCCACCACAGCCTTCAGGTAATATATACAGCCCAGCACAGCCTTCAGGTAATATATACAGCCCACCACAGCCTTCAAGTAATATATACAGCCCACCACAGCCTCCAGGTAATATATACAGCCCAGGACAGCCTCCAGTTAATATATACAGCCCACCACAGCCTTCAGGTAATATATAAAGCCCAGCACAGCCTTCAGGTAATATATACAGCCCAGCACAGCCTTCAGGTGATATATACAGCCCACCACAGCCATCAGGTAAAATATACAGCACACCGCAGCCTCCAGGTAATATATACAGCCCACCACAGCATCCAGGTAATAGATACAGCCGTCCACAGACTCAAGTTAATATACACAGCACAGACTCCAGTTAATAATACAGTACAGCAACAGCCTTCAGGTAATATATACAGCGCCCAGCACAGACTCCAGGTAATATATAATACAGCCTAGCACAGCCTCCAGTTAATATATACAGTTCAGCATAGCTTTCAAGGGAACCAGTCACACCCCTCCCCGCAGGCGTTTTTAAGTAAAAGAGCCACCTTGTGCAGCACTAATACTAATGCTGCATTCTGTTAAGGTGTCTCTGTTACTTAGCTTCAGTTCCACCGCTGAAATAATCGTTTATATAATTGTTCAAAAATACCTGAATTTTGACAGGGGGCAGGTCTTTCCCCCTCTGACAGACACCTCGCATTCATCATTGATTTCGTATTTGACGCCTCCTCCGATTTCATTTGAAATGCTAGCGCCTGCGCTGTACTGTAGTTTAGTGGGCATGCGCAGTCAGCGCTGCCCGACGTGCCCGTGCTGTCAGATAACATCCCGGCCATCATATCACGCGGGCCTGAGATCCAGCCCCGCAGTCGTTTATGATTTATTCACACTGCTGGGTTGGGATTCTCGGGCATGCGCAGTGGTTATCTGCAGCTCTCTGCCTCCCGGAAATCCCTCCGCCTCATTCCTACATTGCATCGTCAGCGTTGGAATCGTCAGCTCCTCCATTATTGACGTGTCATCACATCCTCCCCTCTGAAAGCTCCTAAAGCTGAACGCTGGTGTGTGGGTCTGCATGTGTTGGTTCTTTGCGGCTTTGGCAATGCTGGGGGTGATGATTGCATGGCACTATAGTGCCAGGCAGCAATGCTTGGGGTGATGATAATACAGCACTATAGAGCCAGGCGGCAATGCTGGGGGTGAAGATAATACAGCACTTTACTGCCAGGTGGCAATGCCGGGGGTGATGATTATACAGCACTATAATGCCAGGCGGCAATGCTGGGCGTGATGATTAGACCGCACTATTGTGCAAAGCAGCAATGATGGGGTGATGATTGTACTGCATTATTGTGCAAAGCAGCAATTATAGGGGTGCTGATTATACCGCACTATAGTGCCAGGCGGCAATGCTTGGAGTGATGATAATACGGCACTATAGTGCAAGGCGGCAATGCTGGGGGTGATGATAATACGGCATTATAGTGCAAGGCGGCAATGCTTGGGGTGATGATAATACGGCACTATAGTGCCAGGCACCAATGCTGGGGGTGATAATACGATACTATACTGCCATGCGGCAATGCTGGGGGTGATGATAATACGGCACTATAGTGCCAGGCGACAATGCTGGGGGTAATGATAATACGGTACTATAGTGCCAGGTGCCAAAGCTGAGGGTGATAATACGACACTATAGTGCCAGGCAGCAATGCTGGGGGTGATGATAATACGGCACTGTAGAGCAAGGCGGCAATGCTGGGGGTGATGATAAAACAGCACTGTAGAGCAAGGCGGCAATGCTGGGGGTGATGATAATACGGCACTATAGTACCAGGCGGCAATGCTGGGGGTGATGATAATACGGCACTGTAGTGCCATGCGGCAATGCTGGGGGTGATGATAATACGGCACTGTAGTGGAAGGCGGCAATGCTTGGAGTGATAATACGGCACTGTAGTGCCAGGCGGCAATGCTGGGGGTGATGATAATATGGCACTGTCGTGCCAGGCGGCAATGCTGGGGGTGATGATAATACGGCACTATAGTGCCAGGCGGCAATGCTGGGGGTGATGATAATACGGCACTATAGTGCCAGGCGGCAATGCTAGGGGTGATGATTATACGGCACTGTAGTGCCAGGCGGCAATGCTGGGGGTGATGATAATACGGCACTGTAGTGCCAGGTGGCAATGCTGGGGGTGATGATAATACGGCAGTATAGTGCCAGGTGGCATTGCTAGGGGTGATGATAATACAGCACTATAGTGCCAGGCAGCAATACTGGGGGTGATGATAATACGGCAATATCGTGCCAGTCGGCAATGCTGGGGGCGATGATAATACGGCACAATAGTGCCAAGCGGCAATGCTTGGGGTGAGGATAATGCGGCACTGTAGTGCCAGGCGGCAATGCTGGGTGATGATAATAAGGCACTATAGTGCCAGGCGGCAATGCTGGGGGTGATGATAATACGGCACTGTAGTGCCAGGCGGCAATGCTGGGGGTGATGATAATATGGCACTATAATGACAGGCGGCAATGCTGGGGGTGCTGATAATACAGCACTATAGTGCCTGGCGGCAATGCTTGGGGTGATGATAATACAGCACTATAGTGCCAGTCACCAATGCTGGGGGTGATGATAATACGGCACTGTAGTGCCAGTTGCCAATGCTGGGGGTGATAATACGACACTATAGTGCCAAACGGCAATGCTGGTGGTGATAATACGACACTATAGTGCCAGGCGGCAATGCTGGGGGTTATGATAATACGGAACTATAGTGCCAGGCGGCATTGCTGGGGTTGATGACAATACGGCACTATAGTGCCAGGCGGCAATGCTGGGGGTGATGATAATACAGCACTGAAGTGCCAGGCAGCAATGTTGGGGGTGATGATAATACGGCACTATAGTGCCAGGCGGCAATGCTTGGGGTGATGATAATATGGCACTATAGTGCCAGGCGGCAATTTTGGGGATGATGATAATACGGCATTATAGTGCCATTCGGCAATGTTGGACGTGATGATAATACGGCACTATAGTGCCAGGCGGCAATGCTGGGGGTGATGATAATATGGCACTATAGTGCCAGGTGGCAATGCTGGGGGTGATGATACTACGGCACTATAGTGCCAGGCGGCAATGCTGGGGGTGATGATAATAAAACACTATAGTGCCAGGTAGCAATGCTGGGGGTGATGAAAATACGAAACTATAGTGCAAGGCGGCAATGCTGGGGGTGATGAAAATATGGCACTATAGTGCCAGGCGGCAATGCTGGGGGTGATGATAATACGGCATTATATTGCCAGGCACCAATGCTGGGGGTGATAATACGACACTCTACTGCCATGCGGCAATGCTGGGGGTGATGATAATACGGCACTATAGTGCCAGGCGGCAATGCTGGGGGTGATGATAATGCGGCACTATAGTGCCAGGCGGCAATGCTTGGGGTGATGATAAAACAGCACTGTAGAGCAAGGCGGCAATGCTGGGGGTGATGATAATACGGCACTATAGTGCCAGGCGGCAATGCTGGGGGTGATGATAATACGGCATTATATTGCCAGGCACCAATGCTGGGGGTGATAATACGACACTCTACTGCCATGCGGCAATGCTGGGGGTGATGATAATACGGCACTATAGTGCCAGGCGGCAATGCTGGGGGTAATGATAATACGGTACTGTAGTGCCAGGTGCCAAAGCTGAGGGTGATAATACGACACTATAGTGCCAGGCAGCAATGCTGGGGGTGATGATAATGCGGCACTATAGTGCCAGGCGGCAATGCTTGGGGTGATGATAAAACAGCACTGTAGAGCAAGGCGGCAATGCTGGGGGTGATGATAATACGGCACTGTAGTGCCAGGTGGCAATGCTAGGGGTGAAGATAATACAGCACTATAGTGCCAGGCGGCAATGCTGGGGGTGATGATAATACGGCAATATAGTGCCAGGCACCAATGCTGGGGGTGATGATAATACGACACTATAGTGTCAAGCGGCAATGCTGGGGGAGATGAAAATACGGCACTATAGTGCAGGCGGCATTGCTGGGGGTGATGATAATACGCAATATAGTGCCAGGCGGAAATGCTTGGGGTGATGATAAGACGGCACTGAAGTGCCAGGCGGCACTGCTGGGGGTGATGATAATATGGCACTATAGTGCCAGGCGGCAATGCTGGGGGTGATGATAACACGGCAGTATAGTGCCAGGCGGCAATGCTGGGGGTGATGATAATACGGCACTGTAGGGCAAGGCGGCAATGCTGGGGGTGATGATAATACGGCACTATAGTACCAGGCGGCAATGCTGGGGGTGATGATAATACGGCACTGTAGTGCCAGGCGGCAATGCTTGGAGTGATAATACGGCACTGTAGTGCCAGGCGGCAATGCTGGGGGTGATGATAATATGGCACTGTAGTGCCAGGCGGCAATGCTTGGGGTGATGATAATACGGCACTGTAGTGCCAGGCGGCAATACTGGGGGTGATGATAATACGGCACTATAGTGCCAGGCGGCAATGCTGGGGGTGATGATCATACGACACTATAGTGTCAGGCGGCAATGCTTGGGGTGATAATACGGCACTGTAGTGCCAGGCGGCAATGCTGGGGGTGATGATAATATGGCACAATAGTGCCAGGCGGCAATGCTGGGGGTGATGATAATACGGCAGTATAGTGCCAGGCGGCAATGCTGGGGGTGATGATAATACGGCAGTATAGTGCCAGGCGGCAATGCTGGGGTCGATGATAATACGGCACAATAGTGCCAGGAGGCAATGCTTGGGGTGATGATAATGCGGCACTGTAGTGCCAGGTGGGAATGCTAGGGGTGATGATAATACAGCACTATAGTGCCAGGCGGCAATACTGGGGGTGATGTTAATACGGCAATATCGTGCCAGGCGGCAATGCTGAGGGCGATGATAATACGGCACAATAGTGCCAAGCGGCAATGCTTGGGGTGAGGATAATGCGGCACTATAGTGCCAGGCGGCAATGCTGGGGGTGATGATAATACGGCACTATAGTGCCAGGTGGCAATGCTGGGGGTGATGATAATACGGCACTATAGTGCCAGGCGGAAATGCTGGGGGTGATGATAATACAACACTGTAGTGCCAGGTGGCAATTCTGGGGGTGATAATACGACACTATAGTGGCAGTCGGCAATGCTGGGGGTGATGATAATACGGCACTATAGTGTCAGGCGGCAATGCTGGGGGTGATGATAATACGGCGCTATAGAGCCAGACACCATTGCTGGGGGTGATGATAATACGACTCTATAGTGCCATTCACCATTGCTGGGGGTGATGATAATGCGGCACTATAGTACCAGGCGGCAATGCTGGTGTTGATGATAATACAGCACTGTAATGCCAGGTGGCAATGCTTGGGGTGATGATAATACGGCACTATAGTGCCAGGTGGCAATGCTGGGGGTGATGATATTATGGCACTATAGTGCCAGGCGGCACTGCTGGGGGTGATGATAATACGGCACTATAGTGCCAGGCGGCAATGCTTGAGGTGATGATAATACGGCACTATAGTGCCAGGCGGCAATGCTTGGGGTGATGATAATACAGCACTGTAATGCCAGGTGGCAATGCTGGGGGTGATGATAATACGGAACTATAGTGCCAGGTGGCAATGCTAGGGGTGATGTTAATACAGCACTTTAGTGCCAGGCGGCAATGCTGGAGGTGATGATAATACGACACTATAGTGCCAGGCGGCAATGCTGGGGGTGATGAAAATACGGCACTATAGTGCCAGGCGGCATTGCTGGGGTGATGATAATACGGCACTATAGTGCCAGGCGGCAATGTTTGGGGTGATGATAATACGGCACTGAAGTGCCAGGCGGCAATGCTGGGGGTGATGATAATACGGCACTATAGTGCCAGGCAACAATGCTGGGGGTGATGATAATACAACACTATAGTGCCAGGCGGCAATGCTGGGGTGATGATAATACGGCACTATATTGCCAGGAGGCAATGCTGGGGGTGATGATAATACGGCACTATAGTGCGAGGCGGCAATGCTTGAGGTGATGATAATACGGCACTATAGTGCCAGGCGGCAATGCTTGGGGTGATGATAATACAGCACTGCAGTGCCAGGTGGCAATGCTGGGGGTGATGATAATACGGCACTATAGTGCCAGGCGGCAAAGCTGGGGGAGATGATAATATGGCACTATAGTGCGAGGCGGCAATGCTGGGGGTGATGATAATAGGGCACTATAGTGCTAGGCGGCAATGCTAGGGGTGATGATAATACGGCACTATAGTGCCAGGTGGCAATTCTTGGGGTGATGATAATACGGCACAGTAGTGCCAGATGGCAATGCTGAGGGCGATGATAATACGGCACAATAGTGCCAAGCGGCAATGCTTGGGGTGAGGATAATGCGGCACTATAGTGCCAGGCGGCAATGCTGGGGGTGATGATAATACGGCACTATAGTGCCAGGTGGCAATGCTGGGGGTGATGAAAATACGGCACTATAGTGCCAGGCGGAAATGCTGGGGGTGATGATAATACGGCACTATAGTGCCAGGCAACAATGCTGGGGGTGATGATAATACAACACTGTAGTGCCAGGTGGCAATTCTGGGGGTGATAATACGACACTATAGTGGCAGTCGGCAATGCTGGGGGTGATGATAATACGGCACTATAGTGTCAGGCGGCAATGCTGGGGGTGATGATAATACGGCGCTATAGAGCCAGACACCATTGCTGGGGGTGATGATAATACGACTCTATAGTGCCAGGCACCATTGCTGGGGGTGATGATAATGCGGCACTATAGTACCAGGCGGCAATGCTGGTGTTGATGATAATACAGCACTGTAATGCCAGGTGGCAATGCTTGGGGTGATGATAATACGGCACTATAGTGCCAGGTGGCAATGCTGGGGGTGATGATAATATGGCACTATAGTGCCAGGCGGCACTGCTGGGGGTGATGATAATACGGCACTATAGTGCCAGGCGGCAATGCTTGAGGAGATGATAATACGGCACTATAGTGCCAGGCGGCAATGCTTGGGGTGATGATAATACAGCACTGTAATGCCAGGTGGCAATGCTGGGGGTGATGATAATACGGAACTATAGTGCCAGGTGGCAATGCTAGGGGTGATGTTAATACAGCACTTTAGTGCCAGGCGGCAATGCTGGAGGTGATGATAATACGACACTATAGTGCCAGGCGGTAAATGCTGGGGGTGATGAAAATACGGCACTATAGTGCCAGGCGGCATTGCTGGGGTGATGATAATACGGCACTATAGTGCCAGGCGGCAATGTTTGGGGTGATGATAATACGGCACTGAAGTGCCAGGCGGCAATGCTGGGGGTGATGATAATACTGCACTATAGTGCCAGGCAACAATGCTGGGGGTGATGATAATACAACACTATAGTGCCAGGCGGCAATGCTGGGGTGATGATAATACGGCACTATATTGCCAGGAGGCAATGCTGGGGGTGATGATAATACGGCACTATAGTGCGAGGCGGCAATGCTTGAGGTGATGAAAATACGGCACTATAGTGCCAGGCGGCAATGCTTGGGGTGATGATAATACAGCACTGCAGTGCCAGGTGGCAATGCTGGGGGTGATGATAATACGGCACTATAGTGCCAGGCGGCAAAGCTGGGGGAGATGATAATACGGCACTATAGTGCGAGGCGGCAATGCTGGGGGTGATGATAATAGGGCACTATAGTGCTAGGCGGCAATGCTAGGGGTGATGATAATACGGCACTATAGTGCCAGGTGGCAATTCTTGTGGTGATGATAATACGGCACAGTAGTGCCAGATGGCAATGCTGGGGATGATGATAATACGGCGCTATAGTGCCAGGTGGCAATGGTGGGGGTAATGATAATACGGCACTGTAGTGCCAGGTGGCAATCCTGGGGGTGATAATACGACACTATAGTGGCAGTCGGCAATGCTGGGGGTGATGATAATACGGCACTATAGTGTCAGGCGGCAATGCTGGGGTTGATGATAATACGGCGCTATAGAGCCAGACACCATTGCTGGGGGTGATGATAATACGACTCTATAGTGCCAGGCACCATTGCTGGGGGTGATGATAATGCGGCACTATAGTACCAGGCGGCAATGCTGGTGTTGATGATAATATGGCACTATAGTGCCAGGCGGCAAAGCTTGGGTTGATGATAATACGGCACTGTAGTGCCTGGTCGCAATGCTTGAGGTGATGATAATACGGCACTATATTGCCAGGCGGCAATATTTGGGGTGATATTAATATGGCACTGTAGTGCCAGGCGGCAATGTTTGGGGTGATGATAATACGGCACTTAGTGCCAGGCGGCAATGCTGAGGGTGAAGATAATACGACACTATAATGCCAGGCGGCAATGCTGGGCGTGATTATTAGACCGCAGTATTGTGCAAAGCAGCAATGATGGGGGTGATGATTGTACTGCATTATTGTGCAAAGCAGCAATGATGGGGGTGCTGATTATATCGCACTATAGTGCCAGGCGGCTAAGCTTGGGGTGATGATAATACAGCACTGTAGTGCCAGGCGTCAATGCTGGGGGTGATGATAATACGGCACTATAGTGCGAGGCGACAATGCTTGAGGCGACGATAATACGGCACTGTAGTGCCAGGCGGCAATGCTGGGGGTAATGATAATACAGCCCTGTAGTGCCAGGTGGCAATGCTGGGGGTGATGATAATACGGCACTATAGTGCCAGGCGGCCATGCTTGGGGTAATGATAATACAGCACTGTAGTGCCAGGTGGCAATGCTGGGTGTGATAATATGGCACTATAGTGCCAGGCACCAATGCTGGGGGTGATGATAATACGACACTATACTGCCAGGCGGCAATGCTGGGGGTGATGATAATACGGCACTATAGTGCCAGGCGGCAATGCTGGGGGTAATGACAATACGGCACTGTAGTGCCAGGAGCCAATGCTGGGCGTGATAATACGACACTATAGTGCCAGGCGGCAATGCTGGGGGTGATGATAATACGGCACTATAGTGCCAGGCGGCAATGCTTGGGGTGATGATAATACGGCACTGTAGTGCCAGGCGGCAATGCTAGGGGTGATGATAATGCAGCACTATAGTGCCAGGCGGCAATGCTGGGGGTGATGATAATACGGCACTATAGTGCCAGGCAGCAATTCTGGGGGTGATGATAATACGACACTATAGTGCCAGGCGGCAATGCTGGGGGTGATGATAATACGGCACTATAGTGCGAGGCGGTAATGCTGGGGGTGATGATAATAGGGCTGTGACAAACAGCCCACCGCCGTTCGTCCAAATACGGGGGACTGACGGGGGTCCCGCTGCCACCAAAACGCGACGGACAGCGGACCCTGTGTCACCACTGTCACAATCCCACCACTGACACGGGTGTATCAGCGGACGGAGGGACGTGACACAATGCCGGCACACGGCTATCACAAGCGCAGTGGGGGCTTATCTTAGTTATCCCACCACAGGCACCATGTGACAAAAATATCCAGCAAGCTAATCTCGCTCTACAATTTGCCGCAGGGGGAGTTTAATTTGGATGCCCCACCACTGCTATCAATCTTCCAAGTACTGCGGGGATTTATGTACATCCCACTTTCTCAGTTCCACTTTGGAACTCGCAGCTCTCCGGCGCCCCCCTTACCCTCAGGTCAGTCAGGGAACTGCACCTAGGATAATTAGTCGCCGGACGGACTGCCTGTTGTGAACTGGCAATTAGGCTTCTGCAGTAAGGGAATTATCAATGCTGTGGCCGCAGCCCCTCATTCAGCAATATAAGACCCTTCTGTACTGCCAGCAAGCCGCAATAGCCGTACACAACGCGCTGCCACCAGTCACGGTTACTTAATTCACAGTGTTAAATTAAGAGGGTCCGTGGCAAACCCCTTGAATTAGTAGCGATTATCTATCAAAGGCGTATAGTTCGATTCTTAGAGCATGGAGACAGGCTAAATATTAAATCATTTATTTTCCGAAAGAGGACAGTGATTACAGATGAAAGTTGCTATAAAATTGAGACATAAAATATGTTCAGTACAAATATAAAATAAAAGGATTAAAAACAGAGGTACACTCACGGTTGTTCATGACTCTTTAGGCAAACCCATGCGGCGGAGAAAGAAGGCGGAGCCACACATCTCCACTCATCTGGAGTTCTTGTCAGCACGAGGATTGGAGCTCTTCTGAGCTGGTTTTGCCCAGGGAATGCCTTATAGACTTTCCTAAGTGACATCACGGAGAGGTGCATTCTGGGTTAATCCCACCTCTTTCATCCAAGTTATGTTTTGGCTACAAAACTTAGATTAGCTATAACTTTATGGGAGAAGCTGGTATGGACTCATCAGTGGTATCATGTTTCCCAGCGTAATGAGCCCATCAAGAAAACATCAAACATCTATGCGATATGACCGTCCATTTGGGAGCAAATCATCTCTCAGGTTCTGGACAGGTTACAACTTCGAAAGATACGCGGTATCAAAGCTGGGACCGCTCAGGTTACAAAAATATGATTTTCATATCTCTACTTGGTACGGTTTTCGCAGGGCAGGCTCTTAAAGGTTTACTTCTAACTCCTGATTTCAAACAAAGAGTTTTTTCCGCACTTTTTTTTCTCTTTCAGCTGAGGCTGAGAGAAGCCAAATGGTGTGACAGGAAGTGTCCTAGCTAATTAACATTCCTGCTCTGCCAGAGGAAGTGGCAGGGTTGATAACACTTGGGGGGAAGGAATTCCTACTACTGACAGTTTAAAATGTCCTAGGATGGAGGATTTCTAGCACAGTCCAACAGAAAACATATTTTGCAGACATTGTATATCACACCTCCCCCCTTAAGAGGGCGCTAAGGAGGCATTACCTCTCAGTAATCGGCCAAGCGCACCTCAGCGGGTTCGCCCCGGCGAGACAACCCATCGGCATTGCCGTTTTCACTGCCCTTCCTGTGTTTTACAGTAAAGTCGTACTGCTGAAGGGAAAGGCTCCAGCGGAGCAATCTACCATTGGTTCCCAACACTGTGTGCAAACAGCTCAGAGGGTTGTGGTCGGTTACCACCGTGAAGGCGCGTCCGTACAGGTAGGGCTGCAAACGTTGCAGTGCCCACACCATGGCCAGACACTCCTTCTCGATGGTCGAGTATGCCACTTTCCTCGGCAAAAGTTTCCGGCTCAGGTACAACACGGGGTGCTCTTGGTCCCCCGAGTCGACCTGGCTAAGCACAGCACCGAGGCCAAACTCGCTGGCGTCGGTCTGTACCAAAAACGGGCGACTGCTGTCGACTGCTCTCAACACTGGAGAGTTGCACAGGGTTGCTTTCAAAGCTTGGAAAGCCGCCTCACAGTCATCTGTCCAGTTGACTGTTTGGGGTAGCCTCTGCTTGGTGAGGTCAGTCAAGGGTTTGGCAAGGGCGCTATAGTCCTGTACGAACCGCCTGTAGTACCCTGCAGTCCCCCAGAAGGGCTTCACCTGTTTCTTGGTCCTGGGGGTGGGCCAGGACACGATTGCTTCCACTTTTTCTGGCTCCGGACTCATGAAACCCCCGCCTACCCGGTGCCCCAGGTAGTGGACCACGCTCATGCCCATCTGGCACTTCCCCGGCTTGATGGTCAGGCCTGCCTGGTGAAGATGCTTGAGCACCTCCTGGAGGTGCTGAAGGTGTTCCTCCCAGGTGGAACTGAAGACAGCAATATCGTCTAAGTACGCTACCGCGTACTCCTCCAGTCCCCGAAGCAGGTGGTTGACCATCCGCTGGAAAGTGGCAGGGGCATTTTTCATGCCGAAGGGCATGACCGTGGACTCATACAGTCCAAAGGGGGTGATAAAGGCAGATTTCTCCTGCGCCTCAGGGCTCAGGGGAATCTGCCAGTATCCCTGACTCAAATCCATGATGGATTTGTAGTTGGCGTCTGCCAACCGCTCGAGCAGATCCTCGATGCGCGGCATCGTGTGAGCATCAGAGGTTGTGATGGCATTGAGCCCCCTGTAGTCCACGCAGAACCGGGTGGTTCGATCCTTTTTAGGCACGAGGACTACAGGTGAAGCCTACGCGCTTTTTGACCGTCGAATCACCCCCAGCCTTAACATCTCATCAATCTCTTGGCGCATGACTTGTTGCACTGTTTCAGAGATCCGATAAGGTGTTCGCCGTAATGGGGCGTGATTCCCGGTGTCCACCTCATGAACCGCTAACTCCGTCCTCCCCGGTTGGTTAACACGGCCCGGAAGGGTTCCAGGGTGGCCATCAACTGCAACCGCTGGGATACGGTTAGCGAACCACTTATCTCCATGTCCTCAATGGACCCATCAGCCTTGGCTTGGTCCAGCATGTCCAGGAGGGGATCTTCCTCCCCATCCTCTGGCAGATTGCAGAACGGTAGGACGCAAGCCTCACGTTCGTAGTGCGCCTTCAGCATGTTGACGTGAAAGGCCTTGCGCCTACCCCGAGCATGGTCAAGCGTGACCACGTAGGTGACCGGGTTGAGCTGTTGGTGGACGACGTACGGGCCTTCCCAGGCTGCCTGAAGCTTATCCGTTGGTACAGGGACCAGCACCCACACCTTTTGACCCACCTGGTAGGTCCGCTCCCGGGCGTTCTGGTCGTACCAGCGCTTCTGGTCAGCCTGAGCCTGCGTCATGTTGTCATGCACCAACTGCGTCAAGGTCTGCATCTTGTCACGGAAGCGCATGACATAATCCACGATGGACACTTCTGTGGGGTTTGGCTCATCTTCCCAGGATTCTCTTATCAACCCAAGGGGTCCCCGGACTCGCCTGCCATACAGGAGCTCGAAGGGGGAGAACCCGGTCGAGGCCTGCGGAACTTCTCTGTAAGCGAACAGCAGGTGTGGGAGGTGCCGCTCCCAGTCGCGCCCTTGGGTCTCAACCAGTATGCGGAGCATCTGTTTGAGGGTACCGTTGAAGCGTTCACACAAACCGTTAGTCTGTGGGTGATACGCACTCGATACCAGGTGCGTCACCTGCATTTTCTCACAGAGAGCCTCCATTAGGCGAGACATGAATTGGGGCCCTTGATCGGTAAGCATCTCCCTGGGAAATCCTACTTTTGAAAAGATGGTCACCAGTGCGTCAGCCACCTTATCTGCCCTGGTTGAAGACAGAGCTACTGCCTCTGGGTACCGGGTAGCGTAGTCTACCACCGTGAGAATGTATCGCTTTCCGGAGCTGCTGGGGACGGACAGCGGTCCTACAATGTCCACCGCGATTCTCTGGAAAGGCTCCTCTATCACCGGCAAAGGAATAAGGGGAGCCTTAAGAGCAGGCCCCGCCTTACCCACTTTTTGACAGGTGGCACAGGAGCGGCAGTAGTGTGCTACATCTCTCCCCATCTTGGGCCAATAGAAGTGTTGAGACAGCCGTGCCTTTGTTTTGCTGATCCCCAAGTGTCCAGCGAGTGGAATCTCATGGGCAATCCGCAACAACTCAGTTCTGAACTGATAGGGGACGACCAGCTGTCTTTCCCTCAACCACTCCTTTTTAGGATCTCCGGGTACTGTCTCCCGGTACAACCTTCCTCGTTCCCAGAACACCCTCTCCTTATCAGACTTGGAGGTGGGCGTCTTGGCGAGACCTCTCAATTTCCCCAGACTCGCATCTAAGTGCAGAGCAGCCTGGAACTCCTTGCTGGAGGCTGCCAGAAGTGATGTCAGGGTACCTTCTTTACTGGGACCCTCTGGAACCGGCTCTGGGTTCACCTCTGGTTCAGTCTCTCCTGTAGCAGCAGAGGGTCCAGAAGACAGTGCGTTACCTGCGATCTGGGCACTCTGACTGCGTGTGACAGCTGCTATGTATGCTGCCTCCCTGGGGATTTCAACAGACCCACCAGCCGGTGCTGCCCTGGGCTCTACCTCCCCATCCACCCCCAACACTTCAGGAGCAGTGCTACTTATGGGCCAGTTACCTTCCTCGGTGGCACTGGTCAGCTGCATGGCATAACCTTCCTCATGGTCCCCATTCAGCTCCCCATTTCCTTGAGCACCGTTGCTTGCTCCTGCCAGGGGTTCCTCAGCCGTCTCACTCCGCAGAGTGACGGGGCTGAGCACCTCGGTACCTGTGGACACATCTACCGTTTCAAAGAAAGGGTTAACGGGTTCAGTCGGCACAGATACATCAACATCATCATTCCTAGGAAAAGAATGGTTATCAGTTTGCTTTGGTACATTCACATCAGCATCAGCATCATACCTGGGGAAAGAATGGTTGTTAGTTGCATCATTACTCATCAAGGCATTAGCAGGTAACACATTCAGTTTCCCATCATCATCATCATCAGGGTTAACGTTACCCTTATTATCAGTTTGGGGAAGGGTGTCAGGGACGTAGTATGCAACCATCCGCCCCAAGTCAGTCCCCAATAAAACATCAGTGGGCAAATTTTCAGACACTCCCACCTCCCTCAACCCGCTCCCAGCACCCCAGTTAAGAAAAACCCGGGCCACTGGCAAGGGACAACGGGTGCCTCCAATCCCGGTGACAGTCAGGGTTTTCCCCTCAACAAACTCTTCAGGGGCCGCCAGTCCAGGACGGATGATGGTTCGTTCAGCCCCGGTGTCCTTGAGGCCTGTAGCAAGACAGGCCCCCACCTGGACAGGTTGAACGTTGTCGTCAGCCCTCCCAACCACACCTCCCACCAAAAGAACAGAGGCGTTGGGCCCGGGGGCCTTGGCTGGGGGGTTCTTCGGCCTATTCGGACAGGCGTAAAAGAAGTGACCAGGCCGCTGGCAGTGGTGACACAGGCGACTGTCAGTAGCCAGCCTGTTGTTGGCAACATGGATAGGGCTTCCGGAGGGACAGCTAGCTGGGGCACTGGGGTTGGTCGCAGGCTTACCCCCTTTCCAGCTGGTGGCGACTAGCCTCCGCGTCTCGGGCTTCCGGTTGGTCTCGTAGTTGTCGGCGATCTGCGCCGCTTTGTCCGCGTTCGTTGGTTCGCGGTCCAGGATGAACTGTCGGACCTCAGCTGGGCAGAGATGCAGGAACTGGTCTTTGATCATCAAGTCCCATAGCTGCTCAAAGGATTCAACGGACAGTCCATGGATCCACTGGTCAAAGTGGGTCCTGAGTCCTTGCACCACATCACTGTAGCTATCGTGTGGGCCACGTTGGAGGTGTCGGAACTTCTTTCGGTATACCTCAGGTGTCAGCCGATATTTGGCGATCAGCGCCTCCTTTATGGCGCGATAGTCATCATCATGCGCTTGCGGAAGAGAAGCAAACGCCTCCAGAGCTTTGCCTTTTAGCCCTGGGGTCAAGTACCTGGCCCATTGGTCTTCGGGCAGACGGTACTGTCTGCAGGCTTTCTCAAAGGCTCGCAGAAACGTGTCCAAGTCCCCGTCCTTTTCCATCATGGGAAAATGCTCTAGCCGGGGTTTAGGAGTCTGGACGCTGCTGGGCTCACCGCTTCGGGCTGTGGGGGCATTCCACCCCCGCTGGAGCATCTCCAGCTCATGGGCCCTCTGAGCCTCTGCTCGGCGCTCAGCTCTCTCCGCCTCCCGCTCGGCTCGCTGCTTTGCTCTCTCTCGAGCTTGCTGGATCAGCTGCAGGCGTCCATCACGGTCTTCGGCAGGGAGTGCGTCCAAGGCCGCTTGCAGATGGGGTCCACCCCGTTCTGGTTGAATGTGGGGCCAGCGCTTATGAGTGGAGCCTCTGCTGCAGCCCCATTGTTACTTGATCCCGCTTCTGCGTTTGCTGGGCTCTGGTCGTTTTCCCGTTGCACCAGAGCCGCGATCAGTTGGGCTTTGTTTTTGTTCGTGGTGTCGATCCGCCACACCCCACAGAGGGCAATAAGAGATGCCTTGTTATGCTGCTTATACCACTCTGCTCCCATTGTAGCCATGGTTGCCATATAAAAGACAGAAAAGAAAAATGGAGAAAAAGGGAGGGAATACTTGCAAGTACACACTAATGTCTCAGGACTAATAACCACTGAGTCTGTTCTCCAAAACCTATGATGCAGGATTCCCACAGGAACCGTGCAGGTTTTTAGTGAGAGGAATGATTGCTCAAACCAAATCACTAATGCTCTAGGATTATCCCACCGCTCTGCCACCAATAAGTGACGAACGGCCCACCGCCGTTCGTCCAAATACAAGGGACTGACGGGGGTCCCGCTGCCACCAAAACGCGACGGACAGCGGACCCTGTGTCACCACTATGTCACAATCCCACCACTGACATATTGATGATAATATGGCACTATAGTGCCAGGCGGCAAAGTTTGGGTTGATGATAATACGGCACTGTAGTGCCTGGTGGCAATGCTTGAGGTGATGATAATACGGCACTATATTGCCAGGCGGCAATATTTGGGGTGATGATAATACGGCACTGTAGTGCCAGGCGGCAATGTATGGGGTGATGATAATACGGCACTTAGTGCCAGGCGGCAATGCTGAGGGTGAAGATAATACGGCACTATAATGCCAGGCGGCAATGCTGGGCGTGATTATTAGACCGCAGTATTTTGCAAAGCAGCAGTGATGGGGGTGATGATTATACCGCACTATAGTGCCAGGCGGCAAAGCTTGGGGTGATGATAATACAGCACTGTAGTGCCAGGCGTCAATGCTGGGGGTGATGATAATATGGCACTATAGTGTCAGGCACCAATGCTGGGGGTGATGATAATACGACACTATACTGCCAGGCGGCAATGCTGGGGGTGATGATAATACGGCACTATAGTGCCAGGCGGCAATGCTGGGGGTAATGACAATACGGCACTGTAGTGCCAGGAGCCAATGCTGGGCGTGATAATACGACACTATAGTGCCAGGCGGCAATGCTGGGGGTGATGATAATACGGAACTATAGTGCCAGGCGGCAATGCTTGGGGTGATGATAATATGGCACTATAGTGCCAGGCGGCAAAGCTTGGGTTGATGATAATACGGCACTGTAGTGCCTGGTGGCAATGCTTAAGTTGATGATAATACGGCACTATATTGCCAGGCGGCAATATTTGGGGTGATGATAATACGGCACTGTAGTGCCAGGCGGCAATGTTTGGGGTGATGATAATACGGCACTTAGTGCCAGGCGGCAATGCTGAGGGTGAAGATAATACGGCACTATAATGCCAGGCGGCAATGCTGGGCGTGATTATTAGACCGCAGTATTTTGCAAAGCAGCAGTGATGGGGGTGATGATTATACCGCACTATAGTGCCAGGCGGCAAAGCTTGGGGTGATGATAATACAGCACTGTAGTGCCAGGCGTCAATGCTGGGGGTGATGATAATATGGCACTATAGTGTCAGGCACCAATGCTGGGGGTGATGATAATACGACACTATACTGCCAGGCGGCAATGCTGGGGGTGATGATAATACGGCACTATAGTGCCAGGCGGCAATGCTGGGGGTAATGACAATACGGCACTGTAGTGCCAGGAGCCAATGCTGGGCGTGATAATACGACACTGTAGTGCCAGGCGGCAATGCTGGGGGTGATGATAATACGGAACTATAGTGCCAGGCGGCAATGCTTGGGGTGATGATAATACGGCATTGTAGTGCCAGGCTGCAATGATAGGGGTGATGATAATACAGCACAATAGTGTCAGGCGGCAATGCTGGGGGTGATAATACGGCACTATAGTGCCAGGCACCAATGCTGGGGGTGATGATAATACGACACTATAGTGCCAGGCGGCAATGCTGGGGGTGATGATAATACGGCACTATAGTGCGAGGCGGTAATGCTGGGGGTGATGATAATAGGGCACTATAGTGCTAGGCGGCAATGCTAGGGGTGATGATAATACGGCACTATAGTGCCAGGTGGCAATTCTTGGGGTGATGATAATACGGCACTATAGTGCGAGGCGGTAATGCTGGGGGTGATGATAATAGGGCACTATAGTGCTAGGCGGCAATGCTAGGGGTGATGATAATACAGCACTACAGTGCCAGATGGCAATGCTGGGGGTGATGATAATACAGCACTATAGTGCCAGATGGCAATGCTAGGGGTGATGATAATACAGCACTATAGTGCCAGGCGGCAATGCTGGGGGTGATGATAATACGGCACTATAGTGCCAGGCGGCAATGCTGGGGGTAATGACAATACGGCACTGTAGTGCCAGGAGCCAATGCTGGGCGTGATAATACGACACTATAGTGCCAGGCGGCAATGCTGGGGGTGATGATAATACGGAACTATAGTGCCAGGCGGCAATGCTTGGGGTGATGATAATATGGCACTATAGTGCCAGGCGGCAAAGCTTGGGTTGATGATAATACGGCACTGTAGTGCCTGGTGGCAATGCTTAAGTTGATGATAATACGGCACTATATTGCCAGGCGGCAATATTTGGGGTGATGATAATACGGCACTGTAGTGCCAGGCGGCAATGTTTGGGGTGATGATAATACGGCACTTAGTGCCAGGCGGCAATGCTGAGGGTGAAGATAATACGGCACTATAATGCCAGGCGGCAATGCTGGGCGTGATTATTAGACCGCAGTATTTTGCAAAGCAGCAGTGATGGGGGTGATGATTATACCGCACTATAGTGCCAGGCGGCAAAGCTTGGGGTGATGATAATACAGCACTGTAGTGCCAGGCGTCAATGCTGGGGGTGATGATAATATGGCACTATAGTGTCAGGCACCAATGCTGGGGGTGATGATAATACGACACTATACTGCCAGGCGGCAATGCTGGGGGTGATGATAATACGGCACTATAGTGCCAGGCGGCAATGCTGGGGGTAATGACAATACGGCACTGTAGTGCCAGGAGCCAATGCTGGGCGTGATAATACGACACTGTAGTGCCAGGCGGCAATGCTGGGGGTGATGATAATACGGAACTATAGTGCCAGGCGGCAATGCTTGGGGTGATGATAATACGGCATTGTAGTGCCAGGCTGCAATGATAGGGGTGATGATAATACAGCACAATAGTGTCAGGCGGCAATGCTGGGGGTGATAATACGGCACTATAGTGCCAGGCACCAATGCTGGGGGTGATGATAATACGACACTATAGTGCCAGGCGGCAATGCTGGGGGTGATGATAATACGGCACTATAGTGCGAGGCGGTAATGCTGGGGGTGATGATAATAGGGCACTATAGTGCTAGGCGGCAATGCTAGGGGTGATGATAATACGGCACTATAGTGCCAGGTGGCAATTCTTGGGGTGATGATAATACGGCACTATAGTGCGAGGCGGTAATGCTGGGGGTGATGATAATAGGGCACTATAGTGCTAGGCGGCAATGCTAGGGGTGATGATAATACAGCACTACAGTGCCAGATGGCAATGCTGGGGGTGATGATAATACAGCACTATAGTGCCAGATGGCAATGCTAGGGGTGATGATAATACAGCACTATAGTGCCAGGCGGCAATGCTGGGGGTGATGATAATACGGCACTATAGTGCGAGGCGGTAATGCTGGGGGTGATGATAATAGGGCACTATAGTGCTAGGCGGTAATGCTAGGGGTGATGATAATACAGCACTATAGTGCCAGATGGCAATGCTGGGGGTGATGATAATACGGCGCTATAGTGCCAGGTGGCAATGCTTGGGGTGATAATACGACACTATAGTGCCAGGCGTCAATGCTTGGGGTGATGATAATACGGCACTGTAGTGCCAGGCGTCAATGCTTGGGGTGATGATAATACGACACTATAGTGCCAGGCGTCAATGCTTGGGGTGATGATAATACGGCACTGTAGTGCCAGGCGTCAATGCTTGGGGTGATGATAATACGGCACTGTAGTGCCAGGCGGCAATGCTAGGGGTGATGATAATACAGCACTATAGTGCCAGGCGGCAATGCTGGGGGTGATGATAATATGGCACTATAGTGCCAGGCACCAATGCTGGGGGTGATGATAATAAGCCACTATAGTGCCAGGCGGCAATGCTGGGGGTGATGAAAATACGACACTATAGTGCCAGGCGGCAATGCTGGGGGTGATGATAATACGGCACTATAATGCCAGGCACCAATGCTGGGGGTGATGATACTACGACACTATAGTGCCAGGCGGCATTGCTGGGGGTGATAATACGGCACTATAGTGCCAGGCGGCAATGCTTGGGATGATGATAATACGGCACTATAGTGCCAGGCGGCAATGCTGGGGGTGATGATAATACGGCACTATAGAGCCAGGCGGCATTGCTGGGGGTGATGATGATACGGCACGCTAGTGCCAATTGGCAATGCTTGGGGTGATGATAATACGGCACTGTAGTTCCAGGCGGCAATGCTTGGGGTGATGATAATACGGCACTATAGTGCCAGGCGGCATTGCTGGGGGTGATGATAATACGGCACTGTAGTGCCAGGCGGCTATGCTTGGGGTGATGATAATACGGCACTATAGTGCCAGGCGGCATTGCTGAGGGTGATGATAATATGGCACTATAGTTCCAGGCGGCAATGCTGGGGGTGATGATAATTCGGCACTATAGTGCTAGGAGGCAATGCTTGGGGTGATGATAATACGGCACTGTAGTGCCAGGCGTCAATGCTTGGGGTGATGATAATACGACACTATAGTGCCAGGCGTCAATGCTTGGGGTGATGATAATACGGCACTGTAGTGCCAGGCGTCAATGCTTGGGGTGATGATAATACGGCACTGTAGTGCCAGGCGGCAATGCTAGGGGTGATGATAATACAGCACTATAGTGCCAGGCGGCAATGCTGGGGGTGATGATAATACGGCACTATAGTGCCAGGCACCAATGCTGGGGGTGATGAAAATACGACACTATAGTGCCAGGCGGCAATGCTGGGGTGATGATAATACGGCACTATAATGCCAGGCACCAATGCTGGGGGTGATGATACTACGACACTATAGTGCCAGGCGGCATTGCTGGGGGTGATAATACGGCACTATAGTGCCAGGCGGCAATGCTTGGGATGATGATAATACGGCACTATAGTGCCAGGCGGCAATGCTGGGGGTGATGATAATACGGCACTATAGAGCCAGGCGGCATTGCTGGGGGTGATGATGATACGGCACGCTAGTGCCAATTGGCAATGCTTGGGGTGATGATAATACGGCACTGTAGTTCCAGGCGGCAATGCTTGGGGTGATGATAATACGGCACTATTGTGCCAGGCGGCATTGCTGGGGGTGATGATAATACGGCACTGTAGTGCCAGGCGGCTATGCTTGGGGTGATGATAATACGGCACTATAGTGCCAGGCGGCATTGCTGGGGGTGATGATAATACGGCACTGTAGTGCCAGGCGGCAATGCTTGGGGTGATGATAATACGGCACTATAGTGCCAGGTGGCAATGCTGGGGGTGATGATAATATGGCACAATAGTTCCAGGCGGCAATGCTGGGGGTGATGATAATTCGGCACTATAGTGCTAGGCGGCAATGCTTGGGGTGATAATAATACGGCACTATACTGCCAGGCACCAATGCTGGAGGTGATGATAATACGGCACTATAGTGCCAGGCGGCATTGCTGGGGGTGATGATAATACGGCACTATAGTGCCAGGCGGCAATGCTTGGGGTGATGATAATACGGCACTATAGTGCCAGGCGGCAATGCTTGGGGTGATGATAATACGGCACTATAGTGCCAGGCGGCATTGCTGGGGGTGATGATAATACGGCACTGTAGTGCCAGGCGGCTATGCTTGGGGTGATGATAATACGGCACTATAGTGCCAGGCGGCATTGCTGGGGGTGATGATAATACGGCACTGTAGTTCCAGGCGGCAATGCTTGGGGTGATGATAATACGGCACTATAGTGCCAGGCGGCAATGCTTGGGGTGATGATAATACGGCACTATAGTGCCAGGCGGCATTGCTGGGGGTGATGATAATACGGCACTGTAGTGCCAGGCGGCTATGCTTGGGGTGATGATAATACGGCACTATAGTGCCAGGCGGCATTGCTGGGGGTGATGATAATACGGCACTGTAGTGCCAGGCGGCAATGCTTGGGGTGATGATAATACGGCACTATAGTGCCAGGTGGCAATGCTGGGGGTGATGATAATATGGCACTATAGTTCCAGGCGGCAATGCTGGGGGTGATGATAATTCGGCACTATAGTGCTAGGCGGCAATGCTTGGGGTGATAATAATACGGCACTGTACTGCCAGGCACCAATGCTGGAGGTGATGATAATACGGCACTATAGTGCCAGGCGGCATTGCTGGGGGTGATGATAATACGGCACTATAGTGCCAGGCGGCAATCCTTGGGGTGATGATAATACGGCACTATAGTGCCAGGCGGCAATGCTGGGGGTGATGATAATACGGCACTATAGTGCCAGGCGGCAATGCTGGGGGTGATGATAATACGGCGCTATAGTGCCAAGGCGGAAATCCTGGGGGTGATGATAATACGGCACTGTATTGCCAGGCAGCAATGCTGGGGGTGATGATAATATGACACTGTAGTGCGAGGCGGCAATGCAGGGGGTAATGATAATACGGCACTATAGTGCCAGGCGGCATTGCTGGGGGTGATGATAATACGGCACTGTAGTGCCAGGTAGCAATGCTGGGGGTGATAATACGACACAATAGTGCCAGGCAGCAATACTCGGGTGATGATAATACGACACTGTAGTGCCAGGCGGCAATGCTGGGGGTGATGATAATACGGCACTATAGTGCCAGGCGGCATTGCTGGGGGTGATGATAATACGACACTGTAGTGCCAGGCGGCAATGCTGGGGGTGATGATAATACGGCACTGTAGTGCCAGGCGGCATTGCTGGGGGTGATGATAATAATAATCTTTATTTTTATATAGCGCTAACATATTCCGCAGCGCTTTACAGTTTGCACACATTTTCATCACTGTCCCCGATGGGGCTCACAATCTAAATTCCCTATTAGTATGTCTTTGGAGTGTGGGAGGAAACCCACGCAAACACGGGGAGAACATGCAAACTCCTTGCACTATAGTATTATCATCACCCCCAGCATTGCCGCCTGGTAATATAGTGCCGTATTATCATCTCCCCAGCATTGCCGCCTGGCACTATAGTGCCGTATTATCATCTCCCCAGCATTGCCGCCTGGCACTACAGTGCCGTATTATCATCACCCCCAGCATTGCCGCCTGGCATTGTAGTGACATATTATCATCACCCCCAGCATTGCCGCCTGGCACTATAGTGCCGTATTATCATCACCCCCAGCATTGTCGCCTGGCACTAAAGTGCCTTATTATTATCATCCCCATTATTGCCGCCTGGCACTACAGTGCCGTATTATCATGAACCCAAGCATTGCCGCTTGGCACTACAGTGCCGTATTATCATCAACCCAAGCATTGCCGCCTGGCACTACAGTGCCGTATTATCATCAACCCAAACATTGCCGCCTGGCACTACAGTGACGTATTATCATCACCCCAAGCATTGCCGCCTGGGACTATAGTGCCGTATTATCATCACTCCCAGCATTGCCGCCTGGCACTATAGTGCCGTATTATCATCACCCCCAGCATTGCCGCCTGGCACTACAGTGCCGTATTATCATCACCCCCAGCATTGCCGCCTGGCACTATAGTGCCGTATTATCATCACCCCCAGCATTGCCGCCTGGCACTATAGTGCCGTATTATCATCACCCCCAGCATTGCCGCCTGGCACTATAGTGACGTATTATCATCACCTCCAGCATTGGTGCCTGGCACTATAGGGCCGTATTATCATCACCCCCAGCATTGCCGCCTGGCACTATAGTGCCGTATTATCATCACCCCCAGCATTGCCGCCTGGCACTATAGTGCCGTATTATCATCACCCCCAGCATTGCCGCCTGGCACTTCAGTGCCGTATTATCATCACCCCAAACATTGCCGCCTGGCACTATAGTGCCGTATTATCATCACCCCCTGCATTGCCGCCTGGCACTATAGTGACGTATTTTCATCACCCCCAGCATTGCCGCCTGGCATTATAGTGCCGTATTATCATCACCCCCAGCTTTGCCGCCTGGCATTATAGTGCCATATTATCATCACCCCCAGCATTGACGCCTGGCACTAGAGTGCCGTATTATCATCACCCCCAGCATTGCCGCCTGGCACTATAGTGCCGTATTATCGTCACCCCCAGCATTGCCGCCTGGCACTATAGTGCTGTATTATCACCCCCAGCATTGCCGCATGGCACTATAGTGCCGTATTATCATCACCCCCAGCAATTCCGCTTGGCACTATAGTGCCGTATTATCATCACCCCCAGCAATGCCGCCTGGCACTATAGTGCCGTATTATCATCACCCCCAGCATTGCCGCCTGGCACTATAGTGCCGTATTATCATCACCCCCAGCATTGCCGCCTGGCACTTCAGTGCCATAATTTCATCACCCCAAACATTGCCGCCTGGCACTATAGTGACGTATTATCATCACCCCCAGCAATGCCGCCTGGCACTATAGTGCTGTATTTTCATCACCCCCAGCATTGCCGCCTGGCACTATAGTGCTGTATTATCATCACCCCCAGCATTGCCGCCTGGCACTATAGTGCCGTATTATCATCACCCCCAGCATTGCCGCCTGGCACTATAGTGCCGTATTATCATCACCCCCAGCATTGCCGCCTGGCACTATAGTGCTGTATTATCACCCCCAGCATTGCTGCATGGCACTACATTGCCGTATTATCATCACCCCCAGCATTGCCGCCTGGCACTATAGTGCCGTATTATCATCACCCCCAGCATTTCCGCCTGGCACTATAGTGCCGTATCATCATCGCCCCCAGCATTGCCGCCGGGCACTATAGTGCCGTATTATCATCACCCCCAGCATTGCCGCCTGGCACTACAGTGCCGTATTATCATCACCCCCAGCATTGCCGCCTGGCACTATAGTGCCGTTTTATCATCACCCCCAGCATTGCCGCCTGGCACTATAGTGCCGTATTATCATCACCCCCAGCATTGCCGCCTGGCACTATAGTGCCGTATTATCATCACCTCCAGCATTGCCGCCTGGCACTATAGTGCCGTATTATCATCACCTCCAGCATTGGTGCCTGGCACTATAGGGCCGTATTATCATCACCCCCAGCATTGCCGCCTGGCACTATAGTGCCGTATTATCATCACCCCCAGCATTGCCGCCTGGCACTATAGTGCCGTATTATCATCTCCCCCAGCATTGCCGCTTGGCACTATAGTGCCATATTATCATCACCCCCAGCATTGCCGCCTGGCACTATAGTGCGTTTTATCATCACCGCCAGCATTGCCGCCTGGCACTACAGTGCCGTATTATCATCACCCCCAGCATTGCCGCCTGGCACTATAGTGCTGTATTATCATCATCCCCAGCATTGCCGCCTGGCACTTCAGTGCCGTAATTTCATCACCCCAAACATTGCCGCCTGGCACTATAGTGCCGTATTATCATCACCCCCAGCAATGCCGCCTGGCACTATAGTGCTGTATTTTCATCACCCCCAGCATTGCCGCCTGGCACTATAGTGCTGTATTATCATCACCCCCAGCATTGCCGCCTGGCACTATAGTGCCGTATTATCATCACCCCCAGCATTGCCGCCTGGCACTATAGTGCCGTATTATCATCACCCCCAGCATTGCCGCCTGGCACTATAGTGCTGTATTATCACCCCCAGCATTGCTGCATGGCACTACATTGCCGTATTATCATCACCCCCAGCATTGCCGCCTGGCACTATAGTGCCGTATTATCATCACCCCCAGCATTGCCACCTGGCACTATAGTGCCGTGTTATCATCACTCCTAGCATTGCCGCCTGGCGCTATAGTGCCGTATTATCATCACCCCCAGCAATGCCGCCTGGCACTATAGTGCCGTCTTATCATCACCCCCAGCAATGCCGCCTGGCACTATTGTGCCGTATTATCATCACCCCCAGCAGTGCCGCCTGGCACTATAGTGCCGTATTATCATCACCCCTAGCATTGCCGCCTGGCACTATAGTGCCGTATTATCATCACCCCCAGCATTGCCGCCTGGCACTTCAGTGCCGTATTATCATCACCCCCAGCATTGCCGCCTGGCACTTCAGTGCCGTATTATCATTACCCCAAGCATTGCCGCCTGACACTACAGTGCCGTATTATCATCACCCCCAGCATTGCCCCCTGGCACTTCAGTGACGTATTATCATCACCCCCAGCATTGCTGCCTGGCACTATAGTGCCGTATTATCATCACCCCCAGCAGTGCCGCCTGGCACTATAGTGCCGTATTATCATCACCCCTAGCATTGCCGCCTGGCACTATAGTGCCGTATTATCATCACCCCCAGCATTGCCGCCTGGCACTTCAGTGCCGTATTATCATCACCCCCAGCATTGCCGCCTGGCACTTCAGTGCCGTATTATCATTACCCCAAGCATTGCCGCCTGACACTACAGTGCCGTATTATCATCACCCCCAGCATTGCCGCCTGGCACTTCAGTGACGTATTATCATCACCCCAAGCATTGCCGCCTGGCACTACAGTGCCGTATTATCATCACCCCCAGCATTGCTGCCTGGCACTATAGTGCCGTATTATCATCACCCCCAGCATTTCCGCCTGGCACTATAGTGCCGTATCATCATCGCCCCCAGCATTGCCGCCGGGCACTATAGTGCCGTATTATCATCACCCCCAGCATTGCCGCCTGGCACTACAGTGCCGTATTATCATCACCCCCAGCATTGCCGCCTGGCACTATAGTGCCGTTTTATCATCACCCCCAGCATTGCCGCCTGGCACTATAGTGCCGTATTATCATCACCCCCAGCATTGCCGCCTGGCACTATAGTGCCGTATTATCATCACCCCCAGCATTGCCGCCTGGCACTATAGTGCCGTATTATCATCACCTCCAGCATTGGTGCCTGGCACTATAGGGCCGTATTATCATCACCCCCAGCATTGCCGCCTGGCACTATAGTGCCGTATTATCATCACCCCCAGCATTGCCGCCTGGCACTATAGTGCCGTATTATCATCTCCCCCAGCATTGCCGCTTGGCACTTTAGTGCCATATTATCATCACCCCCAGCATTGCCGCCTGGCACTATAGTGCGTTTTATCATCACCGCCAGCATTGCCGCCTGGCACTACAGTGCCGTATTATCATCACCCCCAGCATTGCCGCCTGGCACTATAGTGCTGTATTATCATCACCCCCAGCATTGCCGCCTGGCACTATTGTGTGTATTATCATCGCCCCCAGCATTGCCGCCGGGCACTATAGTGTCGTATTATCATCACCCCCAGCATTGTCACCTGGCAGTATAGTGTCGTATTATCATCACCCCCAGCATTGTCGCCTGGCACTATAGTGCCGTATTATCATCACCCCCAGCAAGGCCGCCTGGCACTATAGTGTTGTATTATCATCCCCAGCATTGCCGACTGGCACTATAGTGCGGTATTATCATTACCCCAAGCATTGCCGCCTGGCACTATCATGCCGTATTATCATCACCCCCATCATTGCCACCTGGCAGTATAGCGCGATATAATCATCATCCCAAGCATTGCCGCCTGGCACTATAGTGCCGTATTATCATCACCCCCAGCATTGCCGCCTGGCACTATAGTGCTGTATTATCATCACCCCTAGCATTGCCAACTGGCACTACAGTGCCGTATTATCACCTCAAGCATTGCCGCCTGGCACTATAGTGCCGTATTATCATCGCCCCAGCATTGCCGCCTGGCAGTATAGTGTTGTATTATCATCACCCCCAGCATTGTTGCCTGGCACTATAGTGCCGTATTATTATCACCCCAGGGTGCCAGTAAGGTTGGGGGAATAGATTTGCACATGGGCCCACCGGGGGATTCCCCTGTTACCCTATGGGCCAGTCCGAGCCTGTATGGGAGCCATAAAGGAGCATGACGTTCTCCGCACACTCTTATTCCAGATTTGCAGGGATTTATTTCAAGTCAAAGCAGGCAAAAATGCTATACAACCGCTCTGCCCACCAAATCTGAGACAAAGATGGAGTGCAGGGCGGTGATCACCATTTTACATTAACCTTTTTGGTGCTGTTTGGCTGAATAACAGTTTCTGTCCAATCAATGCCAAAGGGGTTAATCAGGTGAGGTGACATCGCAATCAACCCACCCATTGTGACCGCTGTGATTTTTGTTGTGTCACACAGCACCGATCACAGCATGTCACTTTTTTTTTTTTTTTTACTAACTTTGTCACATTGCTGTGATTCTCTGGCAGAACTGACCAGCCAATCACAGCAGTCGCTAATATGGGGGGATGGTACAGACCCCTGGGGTGAGGTGCAGGGATGTTTGCTGTCAGTGACAGCAGCCATCTTAACCCGGTCACCGCACGATGCAGCATGGTGACCGTAAATAGCAGCGCCGTACTAGTACTGCGGTTTGCAGTACTAGTATGGCAAATGTAGGGAAGGGGTTAAATATATCTCGCTAGGAATGCTTTACTCCACCATAGGTGGGTGCGTTTGTTGAGTAATTCCTTGTATTTATTAGTTAAATCAGTAGTGTCCCTGGATTTCAAGTCTAAAAAACTACCCGATCCCTCAATAAAGACCTTGTCCAATCGTGTAAGCCGCCCTTTTTCATGTTTGCGGTAATCCATCTGTTCTGAGATGGTTACTGTGAAAACACAGAGCATAACGACATGATATCGTCAAAATAGAAAACCTATTAAAGATCAAGAATATACAGTATCATAAGGTCCTATGCCTTGTTTAACCCCTTCCCGCAAACAGCAGTACTAGTATGGCGCAGTGATCGCACGGCCTCACTCTGAGGACTCCGGTGATCGGGTGCAGGTGTCAGCTGTATGTGACAGCTGACACCCTGCAGCAATGCCCACGATCGGTGCTAGGACCGATCGTGGGCATGTAACCACTGATGCCGCTGTCAGTAGTGACAGCGACCTAGAGGGGCATCGCGCAGGGAGGGGTCTTTTATTACATGGATGATCTAGGCATTGCACTATTGTGCACAATAAAGATTTTAACGAATTAAAAATAAATCCAACTGATCATATCCCCAGGGATACCCCTAACAGAGTACAGAAATTACATAGGAAAGAAATATGCTGGATATACAGAGTTAATTCCATAAAACCGCATGGTCTAAATGAAATTACAGAGGAGTTTTTTATAATAATTCTCATCCCTTGTAGCGAATAATATTTATTATTTCTTTTAATCAGTGCTGTGTATGTGACTTCTATAAGAGATTGTAAATGATTTTATATGGATTTGTCAATGATATTATATCATGTTCATATACTCATCTGATACAACGGATCTTCCATTGTTAGTACCACTTCAAACTACGACTTTCAATGTAAATGGTTGTTCTAAATGAATTGCTTATAAATAATGATATTGTAGACATTTGAACAAGGGGTTCCTGGTGTAACGTGTGAGGTGCGGGCTGTTTTTTAGCTGTTGTTTTTGCCTGGTGCGCTGCTGGGGATTGATCTCCGGTCCTCTTTGCTCTTTCCTTTTGTGACCTTTTCCTCTGCTCCATTATTCCTGATGGTGGTAATCTCAACCTTTTAAATAAATTTTTTTTATTTCAAATCACTAATTTTTTATTCAAAATCATCAATTATTATTTTAACTAGTTTTCCGATCTCGAGTTGTGGCTCATTCATTAGATGGGTCTGTGAAACTCGGTCCATACGTAATTTTTTGGAGCAAGTTCTTGCCTGCAGTTGCTCCTTTTCGTTCTTCTTTCTTTTTATTTTCTTCTTTTAAATAAATTCTATAAATCTCTAGAATCTATTTTGTTCCTTTTGACTGTGTTGAATGTTACAACCTGAACTGTCATGTGCTGTGCTAAGTGTCAGAGTCATGAGCTTTGACACTGCTGGACATGTGATTCCCTTTGGCGCCAGATTTGAATGTGGAATCTATTTTAACAGTATGAGGTCATATTGTAGGATTATAGCAGCTCCTGATGAAGGAGTCCTGTAGACTTCGAAACGTGTTGAGAGAGTAAAACGCCATTCTTCACCTTCTACACGTCTGGACCGTTATTTGTACAGCAGCGCGGATGATAACCACAAATCCTCCTGGTTTAATGCTAAAATTCCAGTTGAGAGATGTAAGAAGCTTGTGGATGGTTATAGGAAGTGATTGATTGCAGTTATTTACTCCGAAAGGTGTGCAACCAAATATTAATTTGAGGGCGCCAACAATTTTGTCCAGCTCATTTTGGGGGTTTTGTATGAAATTATGTCCAATTTGTTTTTTTTCTCTGATTTTTTTTATGTTGTTCCAATACACACAAAGGAAATAAACGTGTGTATAACGAAACATGTGTAATGGCGATAATATTCTGGGAGAAATACTTCATTTTCTGGAACAATTTCAAGGATGCTAAAACGTTTGGCCATGATTGTATGTACTGCAGATGCACTGCATGATGATATCACAATAGAACCCTCTGTGACTCGCTGATTCACAATGACTTAGAACACTTGGTGCCACGCTGATGACATCACACAATAGAACCCTCTGAGACACACTGATGATGTCACAATTGACCACAGCGTAAAACTATGTGCAACGGTCTGATCCCAGTCATTTTCTATTGTGCATTGCAGTCACGAGTTGTGTCTTGCAAAGTCTGATATAGAAAGCGATATTTATTTATTATTATCAAGCGATAAGAGAGAGAGAAGAGAGAGAGGAGAAGAGAGAGAGGAGAAGGAAGAGAGAGAAGAGAGAGAAGAGAGAGAAGAGAGAAAGGTAAGTCTGAACTTAATCTAATGAGTTATGTGAGTCTTTCCCAGGGGGAGACACGACCAACAGATAATTATAGAGGGACAGATATAGATTTCCCTATTGAATCATCGCCAATAACAGGAGAGACACATTCTTGTAATCGGCATTAACTGTTTCAGGAAAAGGTCAATATTTCTTCTTCTTCTTCATTTCTCTGATCTCACAGTCAGGTGAAAGCTTGTTTTTTGCGAGATGAGTTGTTGTTTTGAAGAACACCATTCATTTTACCTTTGAAAAAAAAGTTTGCTTTTGTGGACACATTCATGCAAAATATGTATGTTTTTATCTCTTTATGTTTTAATTAGGAACAGGAGATGATTGAAATTTTTATATTTTATTATTTGTATTTTTTTCTTCACCTTTATGTTGATTTTTACCTTATGTTTTTAGTCCCACTAAAGGATGTAAACCTATAATTGTTTGATTGTTTATACTATATACTACAATAACACAGTATTGCAGTATATATAGAAATTAATGTTCCTCCTTATGGATTGACACATTAATGATAGATAGATAGATAGATAGATAGATGGATAGATAGATAGGTAGATATGGGATTTATAGTGCTTCACCACTGATAAAGCTATTATCTTATTTTAGTACCGTATATACTCGAGTATAAGACGAGGCCCCTAATTTTGTCACAAAAAACGTATTGACTCGAGTGTAAGCCTAGGGTGGGAAATGCAGAAGCTACTGGTAAATTTCATAAATAAAAATAGATACCAATAATAGTGAAATTAATTGAGACATCAGTAGGTTAAATGTTTTTAAATATCCATATTTAATCAGGAGTCCCATATAATGCTCCATACAGTTCATGATGGCCCCATAAGATGCTCCATACAAAATACGCCCTATATAATGCGCAATACAGTTCATGATGGCCCCATAAGATGGTCCATACAAAATACGCCCCATATAATGCTCCATAAAGTTCACGATGGACCCCGTAAGATGCTCCATACAAAAATATGCCCCATATAATGCGACACAATTGTTAATGATGGCCCCATAAAATGCTCCATATTAAAATATTCCCCATATAATGCTGCACAAAGGTTAATGATGGCCCCATAAGATGCTCCATATTAAAATATTCCCTGACGGGGACAGGTGAATATTGCATGGCTCACGGCCCCCCCAGTCCTAATCACCATCCAGACACTGCTACATCTCAGTCCCTGCATCTCCGTCCAGGTGCCGGCATCTCTCTTCCTGTCTTCCGGTGCTGAGTGGTCACGTGGTACCGCTCATTAAAGTAATGAATATGCGCTTCACACCTATGTGAGTGGAGACACGTGCATATTCATTACTTTAATGAGTGGTACCAAGTGACCGCTCAGCACTGGAACGAAGACAGGAAGAGAGATGCTGGAGCCCGGACTGAGATGCAGGGACTGATATGCAGCGATGAGGCCAGGAGGGTGAGTATGATGTCTTCTGCTCCCCCATCCCCCCTCCCCCACCGGCAATGACTCATGTATAAGCCGAGAGGGGTATGAAAACACGCTGAAAAGCACAAAAAAGTGCTGAAAATCTCAGCTTATACACGAGTATATACAGTATGTTTGTGCCGCTAAAGTTGTGAAAGTACATGTTTGTATACATATAGGTCAGTATGAGAGTATATGTGTATATACATATATATACATGATTGTGCCTAGGGGTGAACACTGACAGCTTGGGACCCCTGTTCAAGAAATATGTCTGGGCCTCCCTCCTTTTTTTTACAACAAAGTACTTGTACTTTACATGTCAAATTCTCTTGTTATCTTTGTTATTTTCTGTTTTATTATATACCGTCCTCTCTTGTTAGATAATGTAATGCAATGACGGGTGATGGAGCATGGGAAAGCTTCTATTCTGATGGAGGAGCTGATGGACTGGTCTTCTAGTCAGATGCTGCCCCATCAGCAGTCATTTTATATCTAATAAGAGAGGACTATGTGCTAGAGAGAAGGCGCTGTGACTAACAAAAATAATGAGAATACGCTCTGTAAAGGACGGTGCTATTTATAATAAGTCATGACACTAAGTAATAATGTGATAGCACTGAACATTACAGAGAACACTATATAATAAGGGACAGTGTCATACATAGCTACAGAGGATGCTACATAATAGACGGCGCCATATATAACTAGAGGGTGCTATATAATAAGCGACGGCGCCATATATAACTAGAGGATGCTATATAATTAGGGACAGCGCCATATATAACTAGAGAGGATGCTATGTAATAAGAGATGGCGTTTAATTACATAGTTTACTCTTTTATTATATAAAAGGGGTATTCCCATCTCCACGATCCTATCTCAATATGCAGTAGGTGTAGAAATATTAGCAAATACCTCCAGTTAGGAATGTTGCATATGACATCACAATGGCTTAGAACCCCCGGTGACAGTCTTATGATGTCACAATTGGTGGTCCCTGCGTATACCTATGGACTGCATGATGACATCACAATGACTTAGAACCCTACGTGACAGGCTGATGATGTCACAATTGGCGGTCCCTGTGTATACCTATGGGTGACGGCCTGACCCCAGTCACTTTCTATTGTGCATTGCAGTCACAATTTGTGTGTTGCAAAATTTGTTATAGAAAGCGTTAATTATTTATTATTATCAGCGCCCTCCGTTAGAGAGAGAGAAACGTAAGTCTGAACTTAGCCTAAAGAGTTATAGGAGTCTTTCCCAGGGGGAGACACAACCTGCAGTTGATTATAGAGAGACAGATATAGATTTCCCTATAGAATTATTGATTCTTACCTTATTTTTTAGTTCCCCTAGGGGACTTTAACTTATTATTCTTTGCTTATTATGCCATACACTGCATTATCACTGAGCACCACAGACTGAGACTAATGTAATATTTGTACCATCTTCTGTGTTTTTCTCCAGTGTTTGCAGGGCTCTGTGAACATGACATCTCTCAGTGATTTCACCAAAGTGCCAATTTTAGCTGATGATGTGAAAATAGACATTGACTGTAAAGAGAAGGATGAAAACGGCGAAACACAGGACCTGCACGAGCGGACGGGAGTTTCCAGCAGACGTTCCATCAGCACTGTAGTCATTCTATCCTGCATTAATATAGTTAACACCATGGCTTTCTTCATTGTTGTAGGTAGGTAGGGGCACAGCGGGTTATGTCGGTGGGGCAGGGTGTATAAAGCCCCTCACTGCAACATAAAAGGAAAGAAATCTTCATGGCCAACGAGAAGGCTCGTTAGTTGCTGTGACGTCTCTTCCTGCACTTCTCTGATTACAATAATCACTTGTGTTCCTCTTTTTGTTTTGGCAGGAGCGATGCCTTACCTGAAAGTCGCCTTTAAAATGGATGACAATGGATCCAGCTTTACAAAATCAGGTAACATTTCAATATAAAATCTTATTCTAAAGTGACGAGGACGGGAGAAGTGCTTAAGTGCAACAGTCTAAAAAATCCTCAAATTTAAAAAAATGCAATAATATAGAATTGTTTTTCTTGACCTCTTGTTTTTTCCCTTCCCATTCTAGCATTCACAGTCAGCAATGTCGTGTTTGGTCTAGTCTTTGGATACCTGGGAGACCGCTGGAGCAGGAAACGCATTGCGTGTACAGGCATGGCCGTCCGGTCAGCCATAAGTATCAGCAGGATCTTCGTTCCCAATGAGGTAAACTGAACATGAATTGAACCTGTCAGGTCCTCCACGCCCTCCAACCAGCAGCACTCACTTATCTAGGAGTAAATTCCTGCCTCACCAGCCCTGTAGAATGTTTATCTGTAAAAATGAGGTTAATAAAGCCTTCATATTGTCCCCATTTCCTGTGATAATGGGGGCGCTGACTAGTTGTTGGGTCGTTAGTTGCCCCAGACTAGTCAGCCCTCTTCATGTTATCACGCCCCTGTGGGAGTGATAACATAATTTGCAGGAGTTTTTGTCATCGCCAGCTCCTGCACATCCCGCACACGCGCGCTGCACATTTCGGCAGCGTCACTGCACCTCTGCAGCTGGGTGTACGCTACCTGGCTTCAGACGTGCACTGCCCATGACCGGGAGCCATAGTTTGAACTGACGGCCATGCGCACTGCACCTTTGAAGCTGGAGAACTGTACACCCAGGTCATGGCCGGAAGCTCAGAAGATGACTTCCGGTCATGCGCCTCTGATGCCAGGAAGCATCTGTGGATCTCGATGCCATCATGGAGCGCAATGCACGGACAGGCCGCGGGTCTCCTGACCTGATCATCACCATCACGCTGTCTGTGCATTGTAGTCCATGATCGGACCATGATCCACAGACGTCTGCAGGAGCTGTAAAGCCTCTCACCTGTTTGTATCTAGATCAGTATTTGCAAACCACAAGCAGGAGCGGCTCAAAATTAGGGAAAGTTACAAATCTTTCTATTATGGTATTTCTTTAGATGTGTAAGAAAACGTTCTTGAATAGTCACTGAATATCTTTCTGTGTTTTCACAGTATTTTCCAGTTTTTCTGTTGATGAATGGACTGCTGGGAGCAGCACAGGCAAGCTTTAGAATTACTGCCCCCTCAATCATTGCCGACCTGTATGTGGGAGACCGGCGCAGCCGCGCACTTTACTGCTATTACGTGGCAGGATTTATTGGCAGGTGAGTGTGGACCTATTGATTAGAGGAATTCCGACAAGGCGGACTTGTGGACTTTCTCCGGCCGCCCAGATTGTGCTCTGCAGATGCATGCATGTACAAGACATATGGATGGCATCTTACAAAACCCCCCGCAAGTAATGAGGAATCCTTAATCAGAAAGGAGGAGCCGGAGAAAGACACTCGCACATGCATATGTTTCTGTGTGTGCAGAAATGATGACAACTTTGTTTTTGTTTATTACAGTGGTCTTGGTTACATCATTGGCTCTGAAGTTACAAGGGCATTCTCTGGCGACTGGCGAATAGCCTTTCTGGTAAGTAATAGGTCTGAGGGATCTTGTGGACAAACTGTGAATCTTAATTATAACTCCTATATGGTTTTAAAGGGAATCTGCCAGTATATTTTTATCATTTAATCTGAGAGCAAGGCCTCTGTAGGGGCAGAGGACCTGATTCCTGCGATGTGTTACTTACTGCTCTTTACAGTTGTTTAGAAAAAAAATCACTGTTTTATCAGCAGGAAATTATGAGGAGGGGACTATTTGTCTCATGCCACATAGTCCTCCTGCTCTGTGTAACCCCTTCCCCCACTGATTGGTAGCTTTCTGCCTATATACATTGTACACAGAAAAAGCTGGTGTAGGCGGGGTTATAAAGGGCTCAACATTCAGAGTTCTGCCAGATCTGCATCAGAAAAAAACAGAGATTTTATCAAAACTACACCAAGCAGAGCAACAAGTGACATATCGCTGGATTAGGGGTCTCTGTCCCGACATTATGTTGCTCACATATCTGCAGAAAACACCTGGTGATAGATTCCATTTAATTCCCTTTAGTCTTTTCTTCTGATGACACCTCTGTATTTGTAATATGTGATGTCTCCTTCTTCGTCTACGCAGATCTCCCCTGTTCTGGGTATGATAGGACTCCTGTTCATGGGTGTGATTGTAAAAGAGCCGACCAGAGGAGCTGCAGAGGGAAATAACAGCAAACCGCTGAGCTCCAGAGCATGGATTTCAGATGTAAAAAATCTAATTAAAAAGTAGGTATTTTCTGTGCACTGATTGATGTCACTGATCTACCCCGTGACTTCTGTGTTATTTACATTTTTTTTCCCCTTTTCACTTTCTGCAGCCCAAGCTTTATGTTTTGCACTCTTGGGATGCTGACTGTAAAGTTTGCTGCCGGTGCCATCAGCTCCTACGGTCTTATCTTCCTGCACCGTGCCCGGGGTATCATACAAGAGAGCGCACAAAATCAGACTGAAGTCGGCGGTTACTATGACAGGTACAAGTTTACCAAACTTTGATTTGACAATCACTGTTGGGAATTTAATTTTCCCTCTACCCCAGTTTTCCCCTTAAAAAAAAAATTATATTTCAAATGATTATTATATCAAATTATTTATATTTCATTAATTCGAGCTCCTTCACTAATCTCTTTACCACTTTTCTTTGCAGTCTCATCTTTGGGTTAAATTCATGCATCTCTGGCATCTTGGGAGTTGTAATAGGTGTGAAGATAGCAAAAATATATAGGAAGAACAACCCACGTGCCGACCCAATAGTTTGTGCATCCGGCCTGCTCGGCTGCATCGTTTTCTTGGCCTTCGCTCTATTTATGGGAAACATCAGTATCGTGGCCACATATGTAAGTACCTGATGTGTAGATTGCTTTATAACCTTACTGGGTCTCGGAAATAGGACGGATGTAATGAGCGGTAGAAATCATAGACTATGGCGGGGGCTGTCTAGGAATGTATGGAAACTGGGGGATGAATGGATTAAAGGTAACCTGTCACCTCGCTTTTCCGCTACAAGCTGCGGCCACTGCCTTTCGGGGCTTATCTACTACATTCTATAATGCGTATATGTATTGTTCCTTATCTCTGCAGGTGCTTATGTTCTTGGGAATCATGTGTCTGAATCTGAGCTGCTCCGTTTCGGCTGATATTCGCCTGGTGAGTGGAGAAAAGCGCTAAAGTTAGCAAAGCTAAAATTCTATTTATGTAGTCAGCCAGTATGTTCTGTTTCACCCATCAAGGCCCCTTAATCCTGGCTGTATCCAAGCATTTGTTGGATAATTCCCAACTAAACTCCAAAATAGACGGCCCAAGAAGATTAAAAACTTCTTTAATAAAATCTCAGCACATAACGGGCTTCTGGGCTTTTTTTTTCAATCCTGGCTGACTGTGCTCTTTACTTCTGTTTCACATATGTTCACTTTGCCAATGTTCTCTTAACTTGCTGCGTCCCGTGACTTACTTCTGCTCACTCAGAATATTCTCTTGTTTCAGTATGTAGTATCTCCTGCAAGAAGATCAACAGCACAAGCCATATTTATGATAGTGTCCGAGCTGGGGACTGTCGGAAGCTCCTATGTCATCAGGCTGGTAAGTAACTTTTACATATTTTCACATCACTTTAAAGTTACATTCATACATCTTTTTCCATTTGAACATCCTAGAAACATAGAATGTTAAAGTTGGCAGGGACCTCCAGGGTCATCGTGTCCAACCTCCTGCTCAATGCTGGATTCACTAAACCATCTCAGATAGATGTCTGTCAAGCCTCTGTTTGAAGACTTCCATTGAAGGAGAACTCGCCACCTCTCGTGGTAGCCTGTTTCACTCATTGGTTACCCTCATTGTCAAAAACATTTTGCTATTATCTAATCTGTATCTTCTCCCTTTCAGTTTCATTCCATTGTTTCTCATGTTTCCATGTGCAAATGAGAATAAGGTGATCCCTCTACACTGTGACAGCCCTTCAGATATTTGTAGACAGCTATTAAGTCTCCTCTTAGCTTTTTTTGCAAGCTAAACATTCCCATATCCTTTAACTGTTCCTCGTAGAACATACTTTGCAGTCCGCTTACCATCCTGGTACCTCTTCTCTGAACTTGCTCCAGTTTTTCGATGTCTTTTGCAAAATGTGGTGCCCAGAACTAGACACAGTATTCCATATGATGTATGACCAAAGAGGAGTAGAGGGAGATAATTACTTCATGTGATCTAGACTCTTTTCTTCTTTTCTTAATACATCCTAGAACTGCATTTGCCTTTTTTTGCTGCTGCATCACACTGTTATCTCATGTGCAGTCTGTGATCTACTAGTATACTGTCTTTTTCAAACAAACTGTTGCTTAGTTCTATTCCTCCCATTCCGTAATTGGAATTTTAGTTTTTCTTGCCCACGTGTAGAATCTTGCATTTCTCCATGTTAAATATAATTCTATTAGTCACTGCCCTTTATTCAAGTTTATCTAGATCCTTCTGAGTCCTTTCTCTATCTTCTCTATTGTTAGCTCTTCATTCCTAGCTTTTCATTGTCTGCAAATTTGATCAGTTTACCTTCAGTTCCCTTATCTAGATCATTTATAAAAATGTTGCATAACACTGTGGCCAGGAAAGAGCCTTGTAGTACCCCACTTGAAGCACTCTTCCAATTGGATGTGCAACTATTTATTACCACTCTTTGAGTACGATCACTGAGCCATTTATGAATCCACCTAACCGTACCCTTGTCAATCCCATACTTGGTCATTTATTCAATAAGGATTGTATGAGATACTTTATCAAATGCTTTGTTGAAGTCAAAATATACAATATCTACCGCATTTCCCTGATCCACCCAGTCAGAGATTCCATCATAGAAGGAAATTAGATTAGTCTGGCATGACTTGTTTGCTACAAATCCAGGCTGGCTCTTGTTAATTGCTTGTAATCTTATCCAAGTACTTACATACATGCTGTTTAATAATTTGTTCAAAGATCTTTCCTGGTATAGAAGTAAGGCTCACTGGCCTGTAATTTCCTGGTTCTAACGTCTTTCCTTTTTTGCACATAGGGACATTTGCCCTTCTCTAATCTTACGGGACTATTCCTGTTCTTCCAGGTTTTTTCCTAGTGGCTCTGCAATTTCTTTTGCTACATCTTTTAGTATCATAGGATGTAATTCATCTGGACCAGGAAATTAAAATTAATATAAATTGTCTAAGTGTTCTCTCACGATATTTCTGTTTACGGATAATGTGAATCAATTTATTCCTTTGATAGCACACCAATGATCATTTGATGTTACATTTGCTCTTTTAGAGAACACAGGGGCAAAATATGAATTTAAAAGTTTGGCCTTCTCAACATCAATTTTGAACGCTTGACTCTTTTCATTTTGTAAAAATCCTGTAGCATCTTTGACTTTTCTTTTGCTTTTCACATATCCCCAAAATCCTTTGTTACTGCTTTTGTCCTCACCTTGCAAGCTTAATTTCATTACTGGCTTTAGCTCTTCTAACGCTTGCCCTGCATTCCCTGCAAACAACAATATATTATTCTTAAGATATGCCCCATCTTTCCATTTGATATGTATTTATTTTTTTCCCTTTTAGCAAGTGTTTAAGTTCTGTGTTCATCCATCTTGGTCTCTTTAAATACTTCCAATTCTTCCTTCTTTTCGGAATTTTTACAGATTGTGCAGTGAGAATTTCATTTAGCAAAATCTCCCATCCTTCTTGGACATTTCTGTCCTCTAGAACATCCAGCCATTGGACCTCTCCTACCCTATTTCTGTGTCTATTAATATCCGCCTTTCTGAAGTCCAAGATAAGATCTGTCGCAAAGTTGCTTATTTTCATGTGTATTATTGATCTTTTCTTTACATAACCACTTTAAGTAATTAGATAATTTATTAGGTGGTCACATTTAGCAAAATGAACAATCACTTTTAGGAACGTTGTGTCCTGCAAATGAATGTTCATGGCCTAATGATTATTTATTCTGCGAATTCTACCTCTGCAGACAGCAGACATTCAGAACATACAAGTAGTATCCATACACATACATTAACCAGCAGAACTATATATGGAAGCTATGCACCAGCAAACCATTCTTACCTTGTGTGCACGGCAGGAGAACTCCAAAGACAAGATGTCCTGGAGTTGTCATAGATCATCTGCTGAAGGAGGATGTCACATCAGTCCTGTCTCTAGACAATACAATGTTATATTCTTTAATAGCATAATAAATAAAAAAGACAATCAATGAATTAATAGTGTATATAAACAGAGCTATCCGAATATGGCCACATGTAAAACATGATGCTACAAACGAGACAAAATCTTGGGAAAAGGTAATACATAATTATCAACAGTATCCCTAATCAGAATATCAGTTCAAAATAAAGTGCCAGTGCATATTCTCCAAAGATATAGGGATCCTCGGGGGGCCTTCCCAGCCCGCCAAGGAAGCCATTGCGAAATGCGCATCGGGGCACATGGCTACAGATGGACATCAATATGGGTAAGAACTATTTAGAGTATTTATGGCCCCTTAGCTTACTAGGTGGTGAGTTCTATGTGATAGGTCACTGACCAGAGAACTAGGAGAAATCTCCATGCTACTGTAGTATTACTTACCTATATGCATTTATGATTTGGTCATCCCTATATCTTTGGAAAATATGCTCTGGCACTTTATTTTGAACTGATATTCTGATTGGGGATACTGTCAATAAATATGTATTACCTTTTTGCCTTCATTTGGCTGATTTCACACTTGCGTCTTTTTGCGCTGCGCTTTTGCGCTTACATGCGCATGCATTTTTTCCCTACATTTAACATGGGTGCGCATTGTCATGCGTTTGTATGCATTTGTATGCACATGCGTTTTTTTGTAGTGTGCACCCAGGCGCACAAAATGCAACCTGTTGCATTTTTGGTGCGTCCGACCTGTCTCAAAAAAACGCATGAGCGCGCAATGCGCACAGAATTCACCCAAAAACACATTAAAGTCTATGGGAGCGCTGACGTGCGCATGGTCATGCATACGTCTGCGTTTAAAAATGCATGCGTTTTTTGTAAAAACCATGCGCAAAAAACAAGAAAACGCATTAAAAATGCATGATGTGCTTTTTATGCGCATTTGCACTGCGCATGCAGCGAAGCGCAAAAAACCGCAAGTGTGAAAGTTGCCTTTTGTCTTGTTTGTAGCATCATGTTTTACATTTTGGCATCTGTGGCCATATTCGGATAGCTCTGTTTATATACGCTATTAATTCATTGATTGTCTTTTTTATTTATTATGCTATTAAAGAATATAACATTTTATTCTATTTAAAAAATTCCTTTGCCTTTTGGTGGTGTATTTGCACCATGTTTTGGTGTTTGAATGCTGTTTGAGAGCTCCACAGGGTTGATACCCATATTTATTCAGGTTGTTTAAATCCCGAATTCTGATTATGATATCTGTGTTTGAGATTGTGTTATTCTGTCTCTAGACAATGTGTAGTGCTGGGGCTGTGGAAACTGGAACCGGTGCTGTTCAGGGTTTGGAGGATGGAAGCTCCTCCACTATCTGCAGTGAGGCACCTTTTAGTTCTATGATCACCAGATTTCATTGTTATCCATTGACTGCTGTCAGTGTAAATGTGTCCAGTCAATTGTTTTTTTTACTTTCCTTAACCATACATAACTGTTTATTTTGTCATATTTTCAGATATCCAACGCCATCAAAAGTCATAATCCAGACACGTCTTTATGGAGGTTCCACCGTTTACAGTACTCCCTCATGTTTTGTCTTGTTGTCGTGGCTGTAGGAAAAGGATTCTTCTTGGCATGTGCCCACTTTATTGAAAAAGATCGTAAGACGGCAGAGACAGAGTCTGAAGGTACGTGCAGAAATATGTTCATTATCCACTCATATCTCTTGCAGAATTCATTTGTATAAGCATTAGCTCCATAATCAGTAACTATAATACCCAGCATCTGTATAATACCTCTATCTCCATAACAAAGCTCCATAACTAAATATGCATATATTTTAACCTGGTATAAATTCCGCTCTTTTTCTGGCGTTGTTTGTTCTCGCATCTCCCCATTCCTGATATATGTCTTCCTGTATATTTATCAAGCATTTCAGCCAACTAGGCATGATCATCAAGCTATTTCTCAAAAAGAGAAACATTTTAAAAGTCATGCCCACTTAAAAAAATAAAAACTAGATTTACATAAAGGGAGAATTGAGAACCCTAGGAATAAAGGACGAGCAATGATAGTTTCAGGAGAATGACGGCATTTAGAACAGGTGAAAAAAAATAGTTAAATGTCCGGTTATCTTGTTCAATTGTTTTTTTAACATTTTCAAATTTTACAATAATGTTAACAAGGACTATAAACTGGGGAGGGATAAAAGGGAAGAATGGGGTAACAACGTGAAGTTACGGGAAAGAAAGTAAAGTCAAGGCTGCTCATTATTACTAGGAATAAACCGACTATTATAATGTTGCATTTTGTACATAATATTTACAAACATTTAATTTAGTACATATCTGGTATATTTTGGTAATACACCTCCTTTAGTTTTTAAGTTGTGGATTTAGCATGTGTTAAAAAAAACACATTTACATCATGACATTCATCCAACTCAATATGGGTTTAAAAAAAAACTTTTTTACCTAAGCACAAAGTTGAACTTCTAATATTGTGCGTTGATGCCCCTTCCATTACGTCTGATGTTGAGGGAGGAATTATTTGCTTCAATTTTGTTGTAATTAAATGTTTAATCACCAAAAAGATGTAACAAGAGATATGTTGAAATTCGGGTGGAATTTCTTCTACAACTTGCTATAATACTACTAGCTATGGAGTAATATTGGATTTAGAAATTCATAGGAGTAAGTTCAAAGTTTCTTTCCACAATTCCTTTAAAAATGAACAACTCCAAAATATGGGTAAAATTTACCCCATTTTCCCAAAGTCTCTCGAGCAGAGAGGAGATTGGGAAGGAAATACTCTGTGGAGTTGCACTGGAGTAAAGTACCACCGTAACACAATGTCATAGTGTGTCTCATGGAGAGAAGCGCATGCACTGGTAGAATACGTCAGGTTTAGTGCTCTACTGTATATATAGATAAGCCTTCTGTATTATATTTTATAAACTCATTTTTTAATCCTGTTTCTATTTTTCTTTATAGATTGTCTCCTGAAGGAGGTAACAGTTGCATCTCCATAAATTGGAATTTTTTATGGCTGGACCTGAGGAAAACTTAAAGGTACGATAAGATGGGAATGGTCAGATTGTGTCTTTTGACCAGTAGCCATTTTTTACATTTTTGATAAAGAGAATATATTTGTGAGAATCAAATTTTATTCTAGTAATGATTCGGAGTAGTGTGTGATCTGCCTTGAAGAGATGTTTAGACACCGACATACATCATGTAGTTCTTCTTTATTTAGCCATTAGTCTAATATTTGGGATAGTTATCTTGTCTGAGCAGTCGAGTCTAAGTAACCATTTGAATCAATGTTAAAATCACCAAAAAGTAATTAATCTCCCTTCTGAAGTTTGTTGACAGCCATCTCCATATGAATAGAGGGTATAGTCCTAACCCAAGAATGAGCAAATATCAATTATGTTAAATCTTTTCTTACAAGGCAATATTTCAGTAACCAGGAGTACATTGCATGCCACTTATATATGATATCCAGTTGATTCATCTTCAGTCATAATCAGTCATATTTATTATTTCTGCAGATCACTATTCCAGAGAGAGGCCTGAGTGTGATCCATCAATAAATAAAGAATCCAGCCAGATGTGATGACTCTTCTACAAGACGAAAACATGTCAGAAAAAAAAGAGACAGATTCCGGGCTCGGTTTCTGTACTCACTTATGGACATATAACTTATAGGACTTTCCGCAGTCAGACGTACTCACGGAATAATGTGAGTTTCCTGCTGCATAAAGAGGCAGATTCCGGGCTCGGTCTCTGTACTCACTTATGGACATATCACTTATAGGACTTTCCGCAGTCAGACGTACTCACGGAATAATGTGAGATTCCTGCTGCATAAAGAGGCAGATTCCGGGCTCGGTCTCTGTACTCACTTATGGACATATCACTTATAGGACTTTCCGCAGTCAGACGTACTCACGGAATAATGTGAGATTCCTGCTGCATAAAGAGGCAGATTCCGGGCTCGGTCTCTGTACTCACTTATGGACATATCACTTATAGGACTTTTTGCAGTCACATGTACTCACGGAATAATGTGAGTTTCCTGCTGCATAAAGAGGCAGATTCCGGGCTCGGAATCTGTTCTCGACATTTACCAGACTTTTCATGCTGAGAAGTGTTCACAGATGAAGTGACATCTATATTAATTTATGTCTTCGTCATGAGGCCTATCATAATTAGAGCCACATTGAAGACTATTGGGCAACACGGTGGCTCAGTGGTTAGCACTGTTGCTTTGCAGCACTAGGGTTCAAACCCAACCAAAGAAAACTGCAAGGAGTTTGTGTGTTCTCCCCGTGTTTGCGTGGGTTTCCTCCGGGTTCTCCGGTTTCCTCCCACACTCCAAATACATACTGATAGGAAATTGAAAAATAAATAATTGAATATTATTCCAACTATTATTGAGTATTCTTATCTTTGACACCTTGAATGAAGTTAATAGTCAGTATGATGACACAGCTGAACCCACAGGCTGGAAGCTTGTGTGATGGCCGAACTGCTACATTACGGAGTAGCTACTACTAGGACTTGTGAATCCACTGTTGGGAAGTGTATTAAATCTAGCTATAATGGAGCATTGCTGGGATTTGTGTTCAATGCATGAGGAATTATAATAGGACAAGCCATGGAGAGACTTTTATTATATTCAGTGCACCAACTGTTTCTGCAAGCGTGCCAACATCTGTGGCAACTGGGCGCCAACATTAGAATGTGTTGTTTCCATTGCTGCAGTCATTTGTAGTTTAAGTGATGTTATTGTGCTGCTTGTGATTTAAAGGGGAAGCGCCATCCCTAACATTCAAGTTTACTGCCAACCCCATCTTGTGTCTGTATTTGTATATAGTGTAATACTATTTGTTTTGCTGTTACTTGCTGTTCCCCTTACAACATTAGCCATTTATCCCCCTCTATGAATAAATCTGTTAAGTGTTCCAACCTCATCTCCTATGAGTGTGTACGGAGCGTGGACAAGGGTTTCCCAAGTCAACCATTAACAGAAGACTCTCCTGCATCCCACTACAGCTCCCAGTCAGATTCAGTTGGAGGCTGTTTTCCTTATTGAGGTGAGAACTACGGGACACTCTTTCCATGGAGGCAGCTTAAAGGGGTGTTTCATAAACCATGATGCACCCACAATGGGGGACATTGCTACATAATGGGGGAGGGATTGTAATGCATCTATCCTTATAGGATTTAGTGACCACAATTAGTGTGAAGTTAAGAAAGTGTTGGAGAGTGATTCAGGAGAAAGCAGAATAGGCCAGAGGGCCACACAGTACAGAAAGGCACAGAACGCTTAGGAAAGAAGAATGCGGTCGGCCGCCACTTGGTACAATGGTGTCCCATAGAGAATACGGGCCTATGGCTCGAATCAGGAAAGAGGAACCTTTTTCATCTCCCATCTCCCAGTGAAGGGGGCCATAGTGGGAACCAGTACGGGAAAGTGGGTGCAGGAATATGGGGATTGCAGAGCCAGAAAGAGCATCTCACAGGCTAGAGGAGCCAGCATTGAGAGGGAAAGCTCAGGCTGAAAACATGAACTTGTGCTGTACTGAAATTGCCATGGATTGTTTGTTATCACGTAAAGTTACACTGTTAAAGCAGAATACGGTGCCTGTTCCTGAGTGTGTCTTTATTTTTTCTTTATTTTTTTTTATATAGCGCTAACATATTCCGCAGCGCTTTACAGTTTGCACACATTTTCATCACTGTCCCCGATGGGGGCTCACAATCTAAATTCCCTATCAGTATGTCTTTGAAGTGTGGGAGGAAACCGGAGTACCCGGAGGAAACCCACGCAAACACGGGGAGAACATACAAACTCCTTGCAGATGTTGTCCTTGGTGGGATTCGAACCCAGGACCCCAGCGCTGCAAGGCTGCAGCGCTAACCACTGAGCCAGTGTGTGATATATTAGATAGAATAAAAGCCGGCAATTCAGCAGCCATGAAATGTAAAATCACAGCAGGAGCCGACATCGTAGAATAGATGGATTACATACAGTAAATACACATAGGATAGATGCACAGATGTATTAAAGGAGTCGGTGTCTTTCTTTCAATTAAAGGACTTTATGCTGGGTGTGTGTGTTTTCATACAATGGGGTTAGTAATAGGGGAGTCTTATTAACGCCTCTCCATTACTAACCTCGGGGTTTGGTGTCACCTGACAATACAAAGGTGACGTCAACCCCCCCAACTACCACCCCACTTACCACCGCTGCAGGGCAATTGAGAAGAGCGAGGCTAAGTGCCAGAATTGGCGCATCTTATTTTTAATCGGATTTGCATTTGTCCGATTTCATCGCAAGTGGGAATGAGCCCTAATTCTGAGCTACTCCTACTCTTTCCACATGACACTGATTCACTTTCCTATTTGTGATGCTCTGTTCGTACATCTATCCAGTATTAGGCAGTTCGTTTTGTTCATTTTGCAATGCCACCAGTTTTCACCAGATAAATCAAAACTCTATTAAAAGAAAGTTTCTCTTGTTTTGTTTCAATTATTATCCAAGCACTTAATAAATAAATGAAGAGCTTATAGAGACGACTCATAGCCGACAATTGTCCCGGGGATGATCAATGCTTTCATTGGTTGCCAAAATGTGGTGGGAAGTGACGTGAATGGACAGGCCCATCTGTTATCTCAGCAATGAGCAAGAGCACAACCTGCGCCCAGTATTATTAACGATAGAAATAGTCATTGTCTGCATTCATAATAAAGTCTTGTAAAGTGGCTTTATCTGGTCAGACACTATATCACGGACCCATCATCACCGCCTTCTTCATCAACTTAAGCAGCACAAGGTTCTGTGAGTCCAAAAAAAGGGTGTTCTCTTTTCTAGTACATAAGCTACAGCTATAGCAGAGGTGAATTCATTCATTTAAAGGGGTTGTCTGGGACTTTAACATTGACTTATCCTTAGGATAGGTCATCAGTGTCTGATCGATGGGGGTGCGACACTCGGCACCCCTGTGGATCAGTTGTTCCCGGTGTCAGCCCAGTTGTGGAGCTGCACAGCACAGCGCAGTCGATTGCAGAGTGGCCAAGTCCGGGTACTGCACATCAGTGCCCTATTCAAATCAACAGAGGGTGGATGTGCAGTTTCCGTCCGCGGCCACTATTCTGTAGACGTTGCTGTGCTGCTCAGTATCTGAGCAGTTGCAGGCCAATACCTGGAAAAGCTGATCAACGGGGTGCCAGGTGTCGCACCCAAATGGGTCATACATTTATGTCCTATCCTAGAAATTGGCCAACAATGTTTAAATCCCAAACAACCACTTTAATAGGAAACGCTTTCTTTAGAGGAGTTTTTCTTTTCCTTAGGGTTCATTCATATGTCCATTTTATTTTCACGTACAAGAAAAATGGACTGAGTTTCATCAGTCTTTATAACAGCTTCTCAGATCAGTTCATGCAAATGGATGGCATCCGGATGCTAAAAAAAAAAATCTCTAAAAAAAGATGCTTCAGGAAAAAAACAGCATTTTTGGAAGCGCCTTCCTCTTCAATGGGTTAGCCTCCTGGAAAAGATGTTGTATGCACAAAACCTAACTCAACACTGACCTTGAACTCCGTACAATTTATTAATGTCACTGCATTTATGGGTTCAATTAACTTAGTCTACAGTTGGTACGGAAAGTATTTAGACCCCTTTAAATTTTTCTCTCTTTGGTTCATTGCAGACATTTGGTAAATTAAAAAAAGGTCATTTTTTTCTCATTAATGTACAATCTGTACCCCATCTTCACTGAACAAAACATATGTAGGAATTTTTGCAAATTTATGAAGAAAGAAAAACTGAAATCACATGGTCATAAGTATTCAGACCCATTGCTCAGACACTCATATTTAAGTCACATGCTGTCCATTTCTTTGTGATCCTCCTTCAGATGGTTCTACTCCTTCATTGGAGTCCAGCTGTGCTTAATTAAACTGAGAGGACTTGATTTGTAAAGACGCACACCTGTCTATATAAGACCTCACAGTGCATGTCAGACCAAATGAAAATCATGAGGTCAAAGGAACAAGCCAAGGAGCTCAGAGACAGAATTGTGGCAAGGCACAGATCTGGCCAAGGTTACAAAAGAATTTTTGCAGTACTCAAGGCTCCTAAGAGCACAGTGGCCTCCATAATCCTTAAATGGAAGAAGGTTGTGACCACCAGAAGTCTTCCTAGACCTGGCCGTCCAGCCAAACTGAGCAATTGTGGGAGAAGAGCCTTGGTGAGAGGGGTAAAGAACCCCAAGATCACTATGGCTGAGCTCCACAGATGCAGTAGGGAGATGGGAGAAAGTTCCACAGTCAACTATCACTGCAGCCCTTCACCAGTCGGGCAGGGGCGGACACAGACTGTAGTGGGCCCCTGTGCAAGAAATTTTTCTGGCCCCCCCAGTGCCCTTCATAGGGAAACAAAGTTATGTAAACATATACATTGTAATATTTATTTAGAAGGCAACTATCAAATCTAAATAGTAAAGTTGTTTAATTTTTTATTAAATATGCAACATGTAAGTTAGGGTGCCTTCACATAGGCGAGTTTTTTGTATCCGATGAGATCAGGCGAAAACTGCATCCGACTTGATATGGTTTTTCTTTTTGCCCTTAAGGATGCTTTCACACTAGCATTTTTCGACACTAGCAGCAGATCCTGCAGACTTCTGCACCTCTGCCGCCTAACGGGCGACTTGTGGCACCGATCCGGCAAGCCACATTCATTCTCTATCGGGCTTGCGGCCGGCCGCGGCAAGTGCAGTTGTGCTAGATCCGTGTTACATGGTGCCACTAAAATAAACAGCGGATATGCTGCGTTTTTTAGAGCAGGAAAATCTACACCATGTCAATTTTTGTTGTGGATTTTTCCACCGTAAATGTACTATATATCTAATATTGAGGCTATGCAGGGCTGGATATAATATCTATAGGGTGCTGCTGGGCTGTATTTATTATTTGCCAGTTGCAACCTCCAAATTATATATACAGGCCAGCACAGCCTCCAAATAACATATATAGCCCACTAGCCCAGCATTGCCTCTAGTTGTTAATATATACAGCCCAGCACAGCCTTCAGGTAATATGTACAGCCCAGAACAGCCTTCAGGTAATATGTACAGCCCAGCACAGCCTTCAGGTAATATTTACAGCCCAGCACAGCCTCCAAGTGATATATACAGCCCAGCACAGCCTCCAGGTAATATATACAGCCCACCACAGCCTCCAGGTAATATATACAGCCCACCACAACCTCCAGGTAATATATACAGCCCAGCACAGCCTCCAGGTGATATATACAGCCCAGCACAGCCTCCAGTTAATATATACAGCCCACCACAGCCTCCAGGTAATATATACAGACCAGCACAGCCTTCAGGTAACATATACAGCCCACCACAGCCTCCAGGTAATATATACAGCCCACCACAGCCTTCAGGTAACATATACAGCCCACCACAGCCTTCAGGTAATATATACAGCCCACCACAGCCTTCAGGTGATATATACAGCCCAGCACAGCCTTCAGGTAATATTTACAGCCCAGCACAGCCTCCAGGTGATATATACAGCCCAGCACAGCCTCCAGTTAATATATACAGCCCAGCACAGCCTCCAGGTGATATATAAAGCCCAGCACAGCCTCCAGTTAATATATACAGCCCAGCACAGCCTCCAGGTAATATATACAGCCCACCACAGCCTCCAGGTAATATATACAGCCCACCACAGCCTCCATGTAATATATACAGCCCACCACAGCCTCCAGGTAATATATACAGCCCACCACAGCCTTCAGGTAATATATACAGCCCACCACAGCCTTCAGATAATATATACAGCCCAGCACAGCCTCCAGGCAATATATACAGCCCAGCTCAGCCTCCAGTTAATATATACAGCCCACCACAGCATTCAGGTAATATATACAGCCCACCACAGCCTCCAGGTAATACATACAGCCCACCACAGCCTCCAGGTAATATATACAGCCCAGCACAGCCTCCAGTTAATATATACAGCCCACCACAGCCTTCAGGTAATATATACAGCCCACCACAGCCTTCAGGTAATATATACAGCCCAGCACAGCCTTCAGGTAATATATACAGCCCACCACAGCCTTCAAGTAATATATACAGCCCACCACAGCCTCCAGGTGATATATACAGCCCAGCACAGCCTCCAGTTAATATATACAGCCCACCACAGCCTTCAGGTAATATATACAGCCCAGCACAGCCTTCAGGTAATATATACAGCCCAGCACAGCCTTCAGGTGATATATACAGCCCACCACAGCCATCAGGTAAAATATACAGCACACCGCAGCCTCCAGGTAATATATACAGCCCACCACAGCATCCAGGTAATAGATACAGCCGTCGAGAATCCAGTTAATATACACAGCACAGACTCCAG